>NC_140589.1:1568101155-1568566886 GCF_964204655.1 Triturus cristatus
AGTCGCGCATTATGAGTAAAATAGTAATCAAAGTGAATGTATGTGTAGTTGTCGCCTCTACGTACCCTGTATAACGATCCCGTATTTGGGGAAAGAAAGATCTAGGTGTCGCCATCACTGCGATGTCATAGATACCAAATTTTACAAGAACTGAGTATTAAAGGCAAATCAATAGCTATTGATACTGGGTATCAAATAGGTTGAGATCCGAAACGCAGCCTAATGCTACTAATATTGGTATCGACTCACAATGTGAGTATTCAAAGCAGTCTAATCGATAATAGGCAAACACGTCCTGTGTCAAGAGTACGTAATTACGGACTCAATTCCTGTAAGGGTGTCTGAGGAACTATATATTTCTATAGACTAGGTCTGGATCAAGCATAATAAGTACCAGAGCATTCATGAGAAATTCGAATATTACACGGAGAATTCCATAGGAGGAGACTAGTCAGAAGAGGGAGAGTCTAGTCAGAAGAGGGAGAGTCAGTATGAAATAACGATATATGCTAAAGTGAACAAAACACACGTCCCAATACGCACCCAATTAAATCACCATCGTGAGTATTGGAAATTGTGAGAAACACCATAGTCTCTAGTAGCATAGATCATAACAAAGTGTCATTTGGTATCATGTTCAACCTCCAAAGTAACAAGAGATCAGCGTGTTAATGACCAGCAAGGCAAGGTAGAATACATTCGTTCATACAATAACAATAAGAATCATCAGCACATCAGTCGCAGCAGTATAAACATTGATGTTTCAGATACTTTTCAATCGTTATACAATCGTTATACAGGGTACGTGGAGGCGACAACTACACATACATTCACTTTGATTACTATTTTACTCATAATGCGCGACTCTTGCTTGGTTTTGTTTGAACTTGTGCTCCCTACAATATAACATTGAGTGGTTGAGCCTCAATTCCTCCCCTTTTATTCTTGCCTCTTAACTGCTATTACTGCTTACTATGCGCAGGCATTCTGGATGATATTTTGTTCCAAGATGGCGCTTGCTTTTACCAGCCACTCCGGTCATATCTTTAACTATGATGGCGCCGCTATTTTCTCACTTTTCAGCTAGTCCGTCCTCTATTGTAATGTTTAGAGGCGATCGCGCGTCGCGTATTTTAAGGGGATTTGTGGCGCTTGCTCGCTATTATACACACCAGGACCCCAAATACTGACGGAGTACTCTCCGACACAGGTACGTTCGCAGCTTCCGTAATGTTAATCACACTAGATAGACTCTGTGGTTTGCTGATCCCATGTGGAACTGGGTCTTGGTTTTAACTTGTATCTTGGTCGAGGTTTTGAATAGTATTCAGCCTCCTACATTCTCTTAATTTTACATTAATCCCTTGCGTACTGCTTCCTGAGTCATTTATTATAACCTTGTACTTTACGTACGACTTTCAGAGTCACTAATCTCAACTTTATACTTTTCAGAGAATAATGGCTGCAGAGTGATACTTTCCTTTTGGAACTATGCTGTTCGTCTCATAACGAAGGTAATCCTGTATAGACATTGAATTTTGGATTGTGATAAAATGGACTTGGAGTAGTTAATAGGGTTGTCTTTATCTAGATTTGTCGTTTTTTTGCCTTGACGATGACCTGCGTGGCTCTATTATATTATTTGATAAGTTATTTCTTTTTAGTGGATATTTTAAATACGGGTTAGTTCAAAATATTGAGGACTTTTACCCCTTGACCGTTTTGTGAATTGAACACCTCTCGGTAGATACTGGTGGATATATTTAGAATACTCCCTGGATTTCAGGTGGATTACTGTCCGCGCCGAGATAGGTAATATATATATTTTACCTCCTAGGTTACGGAAACGCACTAATAGTAATCCTTTGCCGATAGACACTTGCATCGTACTCGTTGACTGTGAATTTATCGTCACACTTATAGGGTGAGTGTTTTTATCCATTATATAAATTGCCCTTAGGGTTTTTATTTACGGTACCCCTATGTGGATTTGGGGTGACCGTTTCGTCTCTTACGAGGGTCTCTCCTTTCTATCTCTTTATGTTTTACTTCAGGGTCACTACTGCTTACTTTACATTTCAATTAAGCTTCAATATCTAGAGACACATCTTGGGTGAGACCACCTCAACACACTTTTTTCACTCCTCTTATCAGGGTGCTTTCTTCCTGCTCCCTCCCTTTGGCCTCATACTTATGTTGAGATCCACAATTGAATGTACATTTCTCTACACAATTCTTATGTGATGGGATTTTCTCAACTCACTTCACAACACTCTGTGGTGAGTACTCACTGAGGAGTTTCGGATTTTTAAGGTCGTTCCTTTGGTCTATTACGAAAGTACAACCTTTATTGATGTATGACTATTTCTTTATATTTGAAAAAAGGTTTTCTATCTTTATTTGTAGCCCTGAGGAAGTCGTGGGGGTTTATTACCCTAAGACGAAACACGTGTTGGCCGCATGCTCCTTTGGCGTGATGCTGTTGAATATGTGATCAGGACAACTAAGGAAATAAAGAAAGGATAAATCCTCACACAAAAGGATTGGACTTGATTTTGTCGATTGTTTCACTTACACTGGACAATTTGACTTTACCTATGCTCGGGAACAAACCTTATTTTACATGTTTATCGTCAATTAATTTGTTTAATTGAAGATCTGGGGATTCTTTGTGGTTGCTTCCCCCTGTTCCCTTGAGCACTCTTTCTATGACCCTTTGATTTGTGATATACTTGATCTTTGATTTTGCGCAATTACAACCTAGCCACAACTTGTGCACTCAACATCTCTGAAGAGATTGCAAGCTTTTCTAAAGATCATTACATCTCCCTGACAGTAAGCTTTCAACTCGGTTGGAAATAAAACAACTTCTTTTGGTTAAATAATCCCTTTAGCAGCATCTAGTCACTAAATACTAACACGGTGCAGTATACCTAAGTGTAAAGCACAAACACTATTTAGATTATATCTTAAAGCATCATCAAATTATTTTAACCATACATACATACAGAAAGCAACATGTATGTTTACTTTCTCCATTTACTCTCGATGTAATCTGTGCATATTATGAACAGGTTTGAAGTACAACACCTGTCATCATTTATATACAAATCTACCTCACAGTGTAAAATATAACATTACAACCTATTTATATGTAATATTTCCAACATAATACAGTGCCGTTTTATACCATTCAAACTAATTGCAACATTCCCTATATACTACAAACCCTACCAATATGGCAATACACTTAGAAATCCTATTTTTATAATACAAACAGATATAATACATTATTTTTATAAACAGTACCGCTGGGGGCACAAAATAGTAGTGGGAGCTAGACAGAGTAAATAAAGGTGTAATTCCCAAACTTTTTTCGTCCCTTTACTATACCTATATTAACAGCTTTAACTGGGATTATAAATTTGGCAACTGTCTCAAACGGGTGACAGAGCTCAGTACCGACAAGAGCCACACCACTTAAAAGCCTACGTATATTCAACAGACAAACACACCCTGACAATTACCTTCACTAATCACATTTACTTTAGCACTGTCAACAAAATAATGCAGAAAATATACATCAAACATTTTCATTTATTTCTTATCTCTCACATATTTATAAAAAATGTCTTCTGAAGAAACGCTCCCCAACAACTTGCATTACATAACAAAACCAAAATCCAAAGCCTCCCAGTAACACACCAGTCTTAACTCATATTGAAATCTACCTCTTTATGTAAAAAATGAGACCACAAATTCTCCACATAACATTTCTGGTTTTTGTTCCATCTCTGTTAAGTTAATAACACATACATTTTCTAGTATAACCCCTTCACCACTATTTCCAGACTAAGAATAATTTGGAAACGTGTGACATTCTGTTTACCTCATCGCAATACATATACAAATCCAAATAAACGCTACATATAATTTTCAAAACCATACAGTCTTTTACAGATGACAGATGACAAGTTACATTTTTTTAATTGAAAAGCTCCTAAACATATATAAAGTAATTCTTTAACAATTAGTCACACTTTATACATGTTTTAGAACCAATGTGAAACACCACACTTCACTAACACTATTACTAATAAAAAATATTTTAAAAGTTAAAAATAACGCCTCAAATATTAACCACTACTACACAACACATAACACACCTTAATTCTAACTTACGTTCGTACTTGGTATGCAGATTCCAAATGTCACAAACATGTGCAATTCTTTCTTTGTCACACAGTACATATAATGCACCGCTCTTGTCAAGAATGGAACCCGTAATGGCACAATTTCCCTGTTGCTCCACACATAAACTCATGTAAAGAACAAATCAGAATAGTTCCTTTATTTTTTCAAATTGCAAAACTTCTCTCTATTGGTTATTTTTGAACTTCCCATATAATCATTTTTTTTTCATCTAAGGACACATACAGGTGAGAAGTTCAATGTGTTCTATCAACACTTTCTATAACATTCTACAGCATCTGCAGGCTAAAAGTTCATCATTGCTTTGAGTTCAAACAGTGCTTTCCATATACAAGTAGCAGGTGTGGTTGAACTGAGCAAATTTTATCCTATCATATGAACTCCACGTTCACACTGCTTTTTTATTAACCAATGACAAAGATGCTTTTCCACAAACTAATATGCACCCTTCTTTTTAGAAAACAATGCTTTGCATCTCTCAATCAGTTATCTAGAGGTAGCGTTTTAGGGTTTAAGGTAGTGCAGTGGTGTTTCTGTGGTGTGGGAAGTCATGCAGCGAGTACTGTTTTAGGATTTACAGCAGTGCAGTGGTGTTTGTATACTGTTTGGCAGTTCATGCTGGGGTATCGTTTTAGGGCTTAAGGTAGTGCAGTGGTGTTTGGATAATGTAAGAATCGTGCTTGAGGTAGTATTTTAGAGTTTACGAAAATGCAGTGGTGTTTGGGTAGTGTAAGGTGTCATGCTGGGAGTAGTGTTTTAGTGTTTAGGGTAGTGCAGTGGTGTTTGTGTACTGTAGGGGGTTCGTACTGACAGTGGTGTTTGTGTAGTATGGGAAGTCATGCAATGACTACTCTTTTAGTATTTAGTAAGGGGTCATGCTGGGAGTAGAGTTTTAGGGTTTAGGGTAGTGCAGTGGTGTTTGTATTGTGTAGGGGTTCATCCTCAGAGTAGTGTTTTAGTGTTTACGGTACTGCAGTGGTGTTTGTCTACTGTAGGGGGTCGTGCTAGGGAAGTCTTTTAGGGTTTAGGGTAGAACAGTGGTGTTTGGGTAGTGTAGGGTTTGTGCTGGGGTAGTGTTTTAGAGTTTAGGGTAGTACAGTGGTGTTTGTGTAGTGTAGGAGTTCGTGCTGGGGGTAGTGTTTCAGGGTTTAGGGTAGTGCAGTGGGCTTTGTGTAGTGTAGGGGGTCATATTGAGGATAGTGTTTTAGGGTTTAGGGTATACCATAAGCAGAATCAGTTCTCAATTCGAAGAAAAGTATAAAGTGCCGAACATAATCTTTTTTCCTGACTTTCCATAATTTCACCATAAACATCTTCAAGATAAATTACAACATTGGAATGTTGGAAGCTCCATTGAAAACAATGAACAATGGAGTGCTCCAGGTTTATAATGGCTGGTATAAGCCCGGAGCTTCAACATTCCAATGCTTCTTGGTTCACAGCTCTGGCTGTGAACATAGGCTTCAGTGAGCCTGAGGGGATTTGAATCCCCTCGCGCTCCCTGAAGGCTTCGTTTTATTTGCTAGAACATTCAGCCCTTCGTAGCAGGGCTATACCGTCTTTTAAATTCCCTCTGCTTTGTTAAAGTCCCTTGCCTTCGGCTCGGGCCTATAACTCTGCAGCGGGCCTTTATTAGCCGATATAGCACGCTACAGCGGGCTATAAGGCTATAATATAACGTTTAGAATAACATTACCATAGCAGTTGACACCAGAAGCATTTTCTAATTGGAATCCGACAACATCATCACTTGTTTGTATTTTCTGCTTCTTTACATCTTTTCTTTTCTCTTGATTTTGTTTCTGCTTTCCAACCATAGTTGATTCTTGACCATGTTTGCATTTTGAACACACAACACGGTTCCCATAAATAGGATATTCACCTAAACTTGGAGCATAAAGCCTTCTCAAACGATTATATTCTCTTACACAATTAACATCAGCACTAAACTTGTTCTCATCAAAAGCAATTAAATACAAACCAGACAACGTTCTAACTCGAGATAATGCAACATATACCATTCCCTCTTTAAACACAGTTCTTCCTACATTTATCAAAGCATTATCTACACTTAAACCTTGAGATTTATGAATAGTTATTGCATATGCTAAGCAGAACGAACATACACGTCTTTTACAAGCAAAAAACGTACAGCACAACATGCAATCTGTCTTACCTCTGTAATCTGATCAAATTTAACTTTCAAGAATTCAATTCCATTTCTATTTTGATATTTCACAAAATCAACAACTTTCCCCATTGCTCCATTCACTAAACCTTCTTCTACATTCAGATTATGCCTCAAAATTACCCGACAGTTTAAACATACATCTACATTTTTTTCTAAACCAGCAGTTTTTGATACAGACTTTTCCAAAGAATCCAATTTAGGGGCATATTATCAAGCCAGGCGATAAAATTATCGCCGCTTTAGCGGCAGCAAACTGCTGCTAAAACGGCAATAATGGGCTTGATAATATGCTCTATGGAATTCCAATTGAAGCCCATGTTAGATGTGAAGGACATATAACATGGGCTTCAATTGGAATTCCATAGAGCATATTATCAAGCCCATTGTCGCCGTTTTAGCGGCAGTTTTCTGCCGCTAAAGCGGCAATAATTTTATCGCCTGGCTTGATAATATGCCCCTTAGTCTGTAGTTTTTCTGAAAGAAGAATTGTTATTCCTTGATGCTCGATTTTATCAATAGCTTCAATGTGAACTATTTCTTCATTTTCCATTTTCATAAGCTCTCTATTAAATGTATAACACTCTTCCACTGTAGGCATTGAGCAAACTATAGACTTGTTTTTTTCATTTTCTTGTACATTACTTCTGCTGGTGTGTTTTCATTTGTAAACAAGTTCTTTCGTAGACGACTTTGAAAAGCGTCTTTACCATGTTTGCTTAGAACACCAATCCTTACATATTTTAGAATAGTTCCATAATCTTCATCTCTTGCTTGTTGCATATTCTGAGTGAGTTCTTTATATTCAAAATTTAACCACAGATACACATTTCCAATACTTTTTTTTTTCAGTGCTTCAAAATATTAATCTGTTTTATTGTTTGTTTTTTTAAAATTTTATTTATAGATTTTCCAACATAAGAAACAAGTCATATACATACATTACAGCAAGACAGTCCCACATTAACCAACTCACAGATGACACAGCTACACAGCACAGCATCTTAAGTGATATTTAGCAGTACAATTTGACAGCCCGGTAGCCCCGCCTATACAAGACACATACAATCATTAAATGTCATTTTTACTACCAATGGGGTATCTGATATCAAGGTTTTTTAAGGCTCGAAAATGTTCTGTCATACGTTCCCTGAGAGGACGTATAGTGCTCCCCACGTATATCATATTACACTTACATTCGATCACATAGACAACATATTTTGTTAGACAGTCAATATGGTCACGGATCTGAAAATTACGTGATCCGTTGTAAGCAAATTCTTTTATTCCTCTCTTGGTCAACCTACACATACTACAATTACCACATGCGTAGGAACCCATGTTGAGTGAATCAAGCCATGTACTCCTAGTTTGAGTTTGTTTGGGGTAACTCGGACTGATGAGACTCTGGATAGTTTGACCTCTCCTATAGGTTATACTGGGAGATGTTGAGATATATTGTTGTAGTGTTTTGTCTGCTCCCAGTAAAGGCCAATTATTTTTAAGAATGGTATAGACTTTATGTGACCATGGAAAAAGCAAAAAAGAGAGCCATATGTCTTAAGAGATCTGAAACTCTAAAAAATATATCAAACAATGGTAAGAAAAACATCAAACCTTTGGTCAGACTTGTGACCAACTATCACCCATGGTCACATAAAGTCTATACCATTCTTAAAAATAATTGGCCTTTACTGGGAGCAGACAAAACACTACAACAATATATCTCAACATGGGTTCCTACGCATGTGGTAATTGTAGTATGTGTAGGTTGACCAAGAGAGGAATAAAAGAATTTGCTTACAACGGATCACGTAATTTTCAGATCCGTGACCATATTGACTGTCTAACAAAATATGTTGTCTATGTGATCGAATGTAAGTGTAATATGATATACGTGGGGAGCACTATACGTCCTCTCAGGGAACGTATGACAGAACATTTTCGAGCCTTAAAAAACCTTGATATCAGATACCCCATTGGTAGTCATGCATCTACATGTACAAAGCAAACTGCCTCTTTGGGATTCCAGTTCCATGGCATTGAAATTGTCAAGAAAAACCCGAGGGGAGGCAACAGGGAACTGAGGCTTAGACAGTGCGAGGCACGATGGATTTTGAAATTACATGCGGTTGAACTCGGAATAAATGTGGATCATGAATTACATTATTTTCTACCTACGTGATTGAGGTTCCATCTCCGACCTGTCTAATGTTTAATTTGTCATGTTATTTTATTATCTGACCTGACTCTGTCTAACTGTTCTTTTCTGTATCTACGATTGAAAAGTATCTGAAACATCAATGTTTATACTGCTGCGACTGATGTGCTGATGATTCTTATTGTTATTGTATGAACGAATGTATTCTACCTTGCCTTGCTGGTCATTAACACGCTGATCTCTTGTTACTTTGGAGGTTGAACATGATACCAAAGGACACTTTGTTATGATCTATGCTACTAGAGACTATGGTGTTTCTCACATTCTGTCACAATTTCCAATACTCACGATGGTGATTTAATTGGGTGCGTATTGGGACGTGTGTTTTGTTCACTTTAGCATATATCGTTATTTCATACTGACTCTCCCTCTTCTGACTAGACTCTCCCTCTTCTGACTTGTCTCCTCCTACGGAATTCTCCGTGTAATATTCGAATTTCTCATGAATGCTCTGGTACTTATTATGCTTGATCCAGACCTAGTCTATAGAAATATATAGTTCCTCAGACACCCTTACAGGAATTGAGTCCGTAATTACGTACTCTTGACACAGGACGTGTTTGCCTATTATCGATTAGACTGCTTTGAATACTCACATTGTGAGTCGATACCAATATTAGTAGCATTAGGCTGCGTTTCGGATCTCAACCTATTTGATACCCAGTATCAATAGCTATTGATTTGCCTTTAATACTCAGTTCTTGTAAAATTTGGTATCTATGACATCGCAGTGATGGCGACACCTAGATCTTTCTTTCCCCAAATACGGGATCGTTATACAGGGTACGTGGAGGCGACAACTACACATACATTCACTTTGATTACTATTTTACTCATAATGCGCGACTCTTGCTTGGTTTTGTTTGAACTTGGGCTCCCTACAATATAACATTGAGTGGTTGAGCCTCAATTCCTCCCCTTTTATTCTTGCCTCTTAACTGCTATTACTGCTTACTATGCGCAGGCATTCTGGATGATATTTTGTTCCAAGATGGCGCTTGCTTTTACCAGCCACTCCGGTCATATCTTTAACTATGATGGCGCCGCTATTTTCTCACTTTTCAGCTAGTCCGTCCTCTATTGTAATGTTTAGAGGCGATCGCGCGTCGCGTATATTAAGGGGATTTGTGGCGCTTGCTCGCTATTATACACACCAGGACCCCAAATACTGACAGAGTACTCTCCGACACAGGTACGTTCGCAGCTTCCGTAATGTTAATCACACTAGATAGACTCTGTGGTTTGCTGATCCCATGTGGAACTGGGTCTTGGTTTTAACTTGTATCTTGGTCGAGGTTTTGAATAGTATTCAGCCTCCTACATTCTCTTAATTTTACATTAATCCCTTGCGTACTGCTTCCTGAGTCATTTATTATAACCTTGTACTTTACGTACGACTTTCAGAGTCACTAATCTCAACTTTATACTTTTCAGAGAATAATGGCTGCAGAGTGATACTTTCCTTTTGGAACTATGCTGTTCGTCTCATAACGAAGGTAATCCTGTATAGACATTGAATTTTGGATTGTGATAAAATGGACTTGGAGTAGTTAATAGGGTTGTCTTTATCTAGATTTGTCGTTTTTTTGCCTTGACGATGACCTGCGTGGCTCTATTATATTATTTGATAAGTTATTTCTTTTTAGTGGATATTTTAAATACGGGTTAGTTCAAAATATTGAGGACTTTTACCCCTTGACCGTTTTGTGAATTGAACACCTCTCGGTAGATACTGGTGGATATATTTAGAATACTCCCTGGATTTCGGGTGGATTACTGTCCGCGCCGAGATAGGTAATATATATATTTTACCTCCTAGGTTCCGGAAACGCACTAATAGTAATCCTTTGCCGATAGACACTTGCATCGTACTCGTTGACTGTGAATTTATCGTCACACTTATAGGGTGAGTGTTTTTATCCATTATATAAATTGCCCTTAGGGTTTTTATTTACGGTACCCCTATGTGGATTTGGGGTGACCGTTTCATCTCTTACGAGGGTCTCTCCTTTCTATCTCTTTATGTTTTACTTCAGGGTCACTACTGCTTACTTTACATTTTAATTAAGCTTCAATATCTAGAGACACATCTTGGGTGAGACCACCTCAACACACTTTTTTCACTCCTCTTATCAGGGTGCTTTCTTCCTGCTCCCTCCCTTTGGCCTCATACTTATGTTGAGATCCACAATTGAATGTACATTTCTCTACACAATTCTTATGTGATGGGATTTTCTCAACTCACTTCACAACACTCTGTGGTGAGTACTCACTGAGGAGTTTCGGATTTTTAAGGTCGTTCCTTTGGTCTATTACGAAAGTACAACCTTTATTGATGTATGACTATTTCTTTATATTTGAAAAAAGGTTTTCTATCTTTATTTGTAGCCCTGAGGAAGTCGTGGGGGTTTATTACCCTAAGACGAAACACGTGTTGGCCGCATGCTCCTTTGGCGTGATGCTGTTGAATATGTGATCAGGACAACTAAGGAAATAAAGAAAGGATAAGTCCTCACACAAAAGGATTGGACTTGATTTTGTCGATTGTTTCACTTACACTGGACAATTTGACTTTACCTATGCTCGGGAACAAACCTTATTTTACATGTTTATCGTCAATTAATTTGTTTAATTGAAGATCTGGGGATTCTTTGTGGTTGCTTCCCTCTGTTCCCTTGAGCACTCTTTCTATGACCCTTTGATTTGTGATATACTTGATCTTTGATTTTGCGCAATTACAACCTAGCCACAACTTGTACACTCAACATCTCTGAAGAGATTGCAAGCTTTTCTAAAGATCATTACATCTCCCTGACAGTAAGCTTTCAACTCGGTTGGAAATAAAACAACTTCTTTTGGTTAAATAATCCCTTTAGCAGCATCTAGTCACTAAATACTAACACGGTGCAGTATACCTAAGTGTAAAGCACAAACACTATTTAGATTATATCTTAAAGCATCATCAAATTATTTTAACCATACATACATACAGAAAGCAACATGTATGTTTACTTTCTCCATTTACTCTCGATGTAATCTGTGCATATTATGAACAGGTTTGAAGTACAACACCTGTCATCATTTATATACAAATCTACCTCACAGTGTAAAATATAACATTACAACCTATTTATATGTAATATTTCCAACATAATACAGTGCCGTTTTATACCATTCAAACTAATTGCAACATTCCCTATATACTACAAACCCTACCAATATGGCAATACACTTAGAAATCCTATTTTTATAATACAAACAGATATAATAGATTATTTTTATAAACAGTACCGCTGGGGGCACAAAATAGTAGTGGGAGCTAGACAGAGTAAATAAAGGTGTAATTCCCAAACTTTTTTCGTCCCTTTACTATACCTATATTAACAGCTTTAACTGGGATTATAAATTTGGCAACTGTCTCAAACGGGTGACAGAGCTCAGTACCGACAAGAGCCACACCACTTAAAAGCCTACGTATATTCAACAGACAAACACACCCTGACAATTACCTTCACTAATCACATTTACTTTAGCACTGTCAACAAAATAATGCAGAAAATATACATCAAACATTTTCATTTATTTCTTATCTCTCACATATTTATAAAAAATGTCTTCTGAAGAAACGCTCCCCAACAACTTGCATTACATAACAAAACCAAAATCCAAAGCCTCCCAGTAACACACCAGTCTTAACTCATATTGAAATCTACCTCTTTATGTAAAAAATGAGACCACAAATTCTCCACATAACATTTCTGGTTTTTGTTCCATCTCTGTTAAGTTAATAACACATACATTTTCTAGTATAACCCCTTCACCACTATTTCCAGACTAAGAATAATTTGGAAACGTGTGACATTCTGTTTACCTCATCGCAATACATATACAAATCCAAATAAACGCTACATATAATTTTCAAAACCATACAGTCTTTTACAGATGACAGATGACAAGTTACATTTTTTTAATTGAAAAGCTCCTAAACATATATAAAGTAATTCTTTAACAATTAGTCACACTTTATACATGTTTTAGAACCAATGTGAAACACCACACTTCACTAACACTATTACTAATAAAAAATATTTTAAAAGTTAAAAATAACGCCTCAAATATTAACCACTACTACACAACACATAACACACCTTAATTCTAACTTACGTTCGTACTTGGTATGCAGATTCCAAATGTCACAAACATGTGCAATTCTTTCTTTGTCACACAGTACATATAATGCACCGCTCTTGTCAAGAATGGAACCCGTAATGGCACAATTTCCCTGTTGCTCCACACATAAACTCATGTAAAGAACAAATCAGAATAGTTCCTTTATTTTTTCAAATTGTAAAACTTCTCTCTATTGGTTATTTTTGAACTTCCCATATAATCATTTTTTTTTCATCTAAGGACACATACAGGTGAGAAGTTCAATGTGTTCTATCAACACTTTCTATAACATTCTACAGCATCTGCAGGTTAAAAGTTCATCGTTGCTTTGAGTTCAAACAGTGCTTTCCATATACAAGTAGCAGGTGTGGTTGAACTGAGCAAATTTTATCCTATCATATGAACTCCACGTTCACACTGCTTTTTTATTAACCAATGACAAAGATGCTTTTCCACAAACTAATATGCACCCTTCTTTTTAGAAAACAATGCTTTGCATCTCTCAATCAGTTATCTAGAGGTAGCGTTTTAGGGTTTAAGGTAGTGCAGTGGTGTTTCTGTGGTGTGGGAAGTCATGCAGCGAGTACTGTTTTAGGATTTACAGCAGTGCAGTGGTGTTTGTATACTGTTTGGCAGTTCATGCTGGGGTATCGTTTTAGGGCTTAAGGTAGTGCAGTGGTGTTTGGATAATGTAAGAATCGTGCTTGAGGTAGTATTTTAGAGTTTACGAAAATGCAGTGGTGTTTGGGTAGTGTAAGTGTCATGCTGGGAGTAGTGTTTTAGTGTTTAGGGTAGTGCAGTGGTGTTTGTGTACTGTAGGGGGTTCGTACTGACAGTGGTGTTTGTGTAGTATGGGAAGTCATGCAACGACTACTCTTTTAGTATTTAGTAAGGGGTCATGCTGGGAGTAGAGTTTTAGGGTTTAGGGTAGTGCAGTGGTGTTTGTATGGTGTAGGGGTTCATCCTCAGAGTAGTGTTTTAGTGTTCACGGTACTGCAGTGGTGTTTGTCTACTGTAGGGGGTCGTGCTAGGGAAGTCTTTTAGGGTTTAGGGTAGAACAGTGGTGTTTGGGTAGTGTAGGGTTTGTGCTGGGGTAGTGTTTTAGAGTTTAGGGTAGTACAGTGGTGTTTGTGTAGTGTAGGAGTTCGTGCTGGGGGTAGTGTTTCAGGGTTTAGGGTAGTGCAGTGGGCTTTGTGTAGTGTAGGGGGTCATATTGAGGATAGTGTTTTAGGGTTTAGGGTATACCATAAGCAGAATCAGTTCTCAATTCGAAGAAAAGTATAAAGTGCCGAACATAATCTTTTTTCCTGACTTTCCATAATTTCACCATAAACATCTTCAAGATAAATTACAACATTGGAATGTTGGAAGCTCCATTGAAAACAATGAACAATGGAGTGCTCCAGGTTTATAATGGCTGGTATAAGCCCGGAGCTTCAACATTCCAATGCTTCTTGGTTCACAGCTCTGGCTGTGAACATAGGCTTCAGTGAGCCTGAGGGGATTTGAATCCCCTCGCGCTCCCTGAAGGCTTCGTTTTATTTGCTAGAACATTCAGCCCTTCGTAGCAGGGCTATACCGTCTTTTAAAGTCCCTCTGCTTTGTTAAAGTCCCTTGCCTTCGGCTCGGGCCTATAACTCTGCAGCGGGCCTTTATTAGCCGATATAGCACGCTACAGCGGGCTATAAGGCTATAATATAACGTTTAGAATAACATTACCATAGCAGTTGACACCAGAAGCATTTTCTAATTGGAATCCGACAACATCATCACTTGTTTGTATTTTCTGCTTCTTTACATCTTTTCTTTTCTCTTGATTTTGTTTCTGCTTTCCAACCATAGTTGATTCTTGACCATGTTTGCATTTTGAACACACAACACGGTTCCCATAAATAGGATATTCACCTAAACTTGGAGCATAAAGCCTTCTCAAACGATTATATTCTCTTACACAATTAACATCAGCACTAAACTTGTTCTCATCAAAAGCAATTAAATACAAACCAGACAACGTTCTAACTCGAGATAATGCAACATATACCATTCCCTCTTTAAACACAGTTCTTCCTACATTTATCAAAGCATTATCTACACTTAAACCTTGAGATTTATGAATAGTTATTGCATATGCTAAGCAGAACGAACATACACGTCTTTTACAAGCAAAAAACGTACAGCACAACATGCAATCTGTCTTACCTCTGTAATCTGATCAAATTTAACTTTCAAGAATTCAATTCCATTTCTATTTTGATATTTCACAAAATCAACAACTTTCCCCATTGCTCCATTCACTAAACCTTCTTCTACATTCAGATTATGCCTCAAAATTACCCAACAGTTTAAACATACATCTACATTTTTTTCTAAACCAGCAGTTTTTGATACAGACTTTTCCAAAGAATCCAATTTAGGGGCATATTATCAAGCCAGGCGATAAAATTATCGCCGCTTTAGCGGCAGCAAACTGCTGCTAAAACGGCAATAATGGGCTTGATAATATGCTCTATGGAATTCCAATTGAAGCCCATGTTAGATGTGAAGGACATATAACATGGGCTTCAATTGGAATTCCATAGAGCATATTATCAAGCCCATTGTCGCCGTTTTAGCGGCAGTTTTCTGCCGCTAAAGCGGCAATAATTTTATCGCCTGGCTTGATAATATGCCCCTTAGTCTGTAGTTTTTCTGAAAGAAGAATTGTTATTCCTTGATGCTCGATTTTATCAATAGCTTCAATGTGAACTATTTCTTCATTTTCCATTTTCATAAGCTCTCTATTAAATGTATAACACTCTTCCACTGTAGGCATTGAGCAAACTATAGACTTGTTTTTTTCATTTTCTTGTACATTACTTCTGCTGGTGTGTTTTCATTTGTAAACAAGTTCTTTCGTAGACGACTTTGAAAAGCGTCTTTACCATGTTTGCTTAGAACACCAATCCTTACATATTTTAGAATAGTTCCATAATCTTCATCTCTTGCTTGTTGCATATTCTGAGTGAGTTCTTTATATTCAAAATTTAACCACAGATACACATTTCCAATACTTTTTTTTTCAGTGCTTCAAAATATTAATCTGTTTTATTGTTTGTTTTTTTTAAATTTTATTTATAGATTTTCCAACATAAGAAACAAGTCATATACATACATTACAGCAAGACAGTCCCACATTAACCAACTCACAGATGACACAGCTACACAGCACAGCATCTTAAGTGATATTTAGCAGTACAATTTGACAGCCCGGTAGCCCCGCCTATACAAGACACATACAATCATTAAATGTCGTTTTTAGAAGATCAGGGTGTTCTCGTAAATAATTAGTAAGCGGCATCCAGAAGTCCAATGGCTTAGCAGCTGTGGGCAGGTCCTCTGCATAAAGCAAAAAGTTGTCTCTGCAGTAGATAGAGTCCAGTAGCCACTGCGTCGCAGTTGGGCTTTTTCTACTGTCCCAGTGCATAGCTACTCTACGTTTTGCTAATAGAATCAGTACAGCTGCTAGTTTTTTCTTAGCAGATCTCAATTGAGTTATGTGCCCCAATAAGCACAGTTGTAGTGAGCAGTCCAATTTACAGCTGAGGACCTCGTTATCACCTGGTCCCAAAACAATCTTACTTTATCACGCTGCCACGAAAAGATGTACAAAGTCAGCCTGATCCGCCCTACAGCGTTTGCATTTTGCATTATCTCGTAAACTGTGTTTATGCAGTTTGAGCGGAGTGTGGTACGCCTGGTGGAGATATTTATAATGTATTATACGTAAATTGCCATTGGGCATAAGGAGTTCAGTAAGGGCACAACAGGCCTGCCACTCCTCCGCTGTTAGTGGTGTAGGCAGTATCTGATTCCACCTATCCTGCGCTCTGTGCATGTCAGCCCCGATTTCTTTCTGCAGAGCTCTGTATAGCCGGGCCACTGTATGTTTGTTATCAGGGGCTGCTAATAACAACTGAAGTGTTTCTAAGGTGGGGGGCTTTGCTGGGAAGGTAGGATAGAACGCCTTAACCGCTGCGCGAAGCCTATAGTAAGCAATTTTAAATAGCAACGTTTGACTACGTACATATTCCAAATCAGTCTGATCTAGAAATTTTCCATTCGAGTACAGATCTCCAATCTTCATGATACCAATTTGATCCAACTGTCCCATACCACCCTTCTCTTGTGTAACCGATAAAGCAGGATGTTGTGCCAGTGGAAGATTCGGCGTGCACAGCGGAGTTTTGCCCGCGAGTTGACATATTCGCTGCCATGCCTCAGAAGTCGTGCGAACTGTATTAATTTCCTGTTTGGTCAGATGAGTTCTCGAATGTGGTAGTATGCTTGTCAACCTAATGGGGTGGACATCACCATCCTCCACAGAAAGGTGTGGCATAAACAGCACAGGGTGATACAAATAGTAAGCATATTGCGCTTGAGCGCATAAATAGTAAAGGTATAAGTCAGGGACACTAAAGCCCCCAGAGGCATAAGGCAACGACATCGTGCGTACATTTTTTCTGGCTTGCTTACCCGCCCAAATCAATCTATTCATGAGCGACTTCAATCGTTTAAAGACGTTAGTGGGGGCGTTATGGGAATGTTAATGAAAAGGTATAAGAGTTTGGGTATTCTAGTTCTTTTATGATCTGTTCACTACGTGTTAGCTGGGTACGGATGTCTTTAAGGATCCCCGCCGTTGTGCTTATGCGGATGCCACGCAACATTGCCTTGAAGGTTTCCCATAGTGTTCCTGCGCTCTCCACCGAATGCTTATTGGTGTTAAAATAATCTTCTATGGCACTGCGTACTGTTTCAGCATAGAGTGGGTCTAACAGTGATGAGGCATTAAATCGCCATACAAATGGCGGCAAGGTGTATGTCGGAATCTTCACCGCTAGCAGGACAGGTGTGTGGTCTGACAGTGTTTTTGGTAAGTGACGGATCTCTTGGGTCCATGTACATGCTTCCTCTGTGAGGAGCCAATAATCAATTCTGGACCAACTATTGTGCACAGTGGATGAATGTATGCTTTCGCGTACCTGTGGGTTGCGCATGCGCCATACATGATGCAGCCTAAATTCAGCCATACCACATCTAAGAGCCGCCGCTGCCCGCTGATGATATTCGGTTGTATTATATGATCTGTCACACATACTGTCTAATGTGACATTCATATCCCCTCCCCAGAGAAGGTGCATATCTGAAATGTCTCTTATCCTGGAATATAGGTTCACAAAAAAATCAGGATCCTCCACATTAGGGCCATAGATATTTAGGAGGCCTACCCTAGTACCTCGCAGCATGCCTGTGACTATTACATAGCGCCCCTGCGTATCCATGAGGGTCTGTTCTGGTATTAACTGAGTTCCTTTGCGTATCAGTGTTATTACCCCGCGCGTATATGCAGAATAGGAGGACGCTGCCACTAGCTCTGCCCACCGCTTCCCGATAACATCTGCTTTATGTTTAGTTAAATGTGTCTCTTGTAACATGGCTATATCAATACCATGTCTATCAAGGTAAGCGAACATCTGCCGAATTTTTCTAGGGTTATTTAAACCTCTTATATTCCAGGTTATCAATTTGAGGGGCTTGGGTGTCACTTTAGTGTACATTGTCATAAGATCTGCTAATGCTGGGGGTAGATAGCTGTGTGCTGCTATGTCGGCGTGTATACAGCCCGAGCTGGACAGGCGCTGAATCTATAGCATTTCTGTATAACATGCTACTGTAAAACAAAACTGACCTTATGATCTGAGAAAGCAGTTGAATAACCCAGAACATCACATCATCATATCCATCCCACTTCCCAACCCTCCCACTTCGCCATCCCAATCATGACGAAGACAGTTTCCTGTAACATTAAGTAACGCCCCTCGTTCCCCCACCCCACCCATCATAAATAACTGTTTCTGTGGTGCACACAGGTGGGCAGGAACTGCCAGCTGGGTACCCTAAGGAAGCATGTTCCCTAGGGGGTTACTACTCTGGTATAAAGTGACATCTCCCGCATCTCTAACTCACATCTAGGAAGCAGACAGCAGTTTGGCAACCGTGGTAACAGAATGGATGGTCACCAAAAGATGCATATTCATTGTAGTAGACATAACAGTTTTGTAGTAGGTATACAAAATCACAATAGCCATATTAGTATGTATCCAGAAGGGACGACAACAATTATTCCACAATATTCCATCTAGTACCCCATGCAAGCGCACCTATAGCACAGGCAATACCATTATTCAATATCAGATGCACCAGTGTTTTCGACTGAGCACCCCTCTGTTGCAAATATTTGAGCACCTCTTTGGGGTCATTGAAAATACTAACTTTCCCACCCTCAGAGAGTCTCAGCCGGGCTGGATAAATCATAGCATAGGGAATGTTCTGGTCTCTCAGCTTTTTTTTAACAGCTACAAATTTTTTCTGCGCTTCTTGTACTTGAGGCTTAAAGTCTGGGTAAATGGATATGTCCATGCCCTGGTGTTTTAAGCTTCCCAGTTCTCTAGCTTTGCGAAGTGCCGCATCTCGGTCTCTATAGTTTAGTATTTTGGCAATAATGGGCCGGGGTCTTGCACTGACCGGTGGTGCTGGGCCCAGTGATCGATGGGTTCTCTCTACAATGAAAACATCAGAGAACGTGTCCTTGCCTAGCAGTGTAATAAGCAAGTGTTCGACAAATTTCTCCATAGGCCCTGTGTTGGTTGACTAACCCATGAGGTGGAGGTTCGTGCGGTTGGATCTCGCTTCAAGATCTTCAGGTTTGGCCATTAATGCGGTCAGATTTGTGTCCATTTTGCTTTGTTTGGCTTCTATTTGGCGCTGCGCATCCTCGGCATCCGATATGAGCCGCTCTGCCATATCAATGCGCTCAGTGTGGCGATCAAGACGTTCTGACATGCGATCCACCCGGGAAGTCAGGTTATCGATTTTGCCGTCTATGTTAGTTAAGGTGCTTTGTATTGCAGAGAACATTGCTTGCACATCTCCCACAACCACTCCACCCATGGCTGAGGATGCGTGTAGTAGGTCCGACCGCCCCTCTGGGACATTCTCAGGGGTCTTTTTGGGCTGGTCAAATGACAGCTTGGGTTGATTTCTGTCTGGTTGGCCCATAGTTGCCAATGCCGAACTTGGTGCAACCAACCCCAGAGCGTTATCCACACAGGGCGAGCGCCAGGGGATCAGGTGAGCAGGTGTAAAGAGGACAGGCGCACGGACCACCAACACGTGGATGCTGGCCACCCTCCCTCGGGCCAGGCATTAAAAGACCGATCGTACTTTAAGTTTCAGGGTACACCTCTACCTTAGATACTGGTTAAGTAGCCAGGGACTGAGTAGCAAGTGCAGGCAGATGGGCAGCATACAATCTATCTATGCCCTAGGTGCGGAGAGGCCTATACGCCAATACGCCACCAGATCGATATTGCGTCCCGCCGTGTGGTACTTATAACCAGGATGACAATCATGGAATGTGAGGAGCTGTCCATCGCAGCCCAGTGAGCAATTTATGTGATGAACTGCACTGGTGTCTTGCCTATGCTGCGCCTGATGTAGCACCCGTGACCGGGCAGGAAAGATTAGAAGAGCCAGATCAGTGCACACAATGCAGCGCCGGCCTCCAGCAACCCAATAACAGTCAGTGGGCCGCCAACCCGCAAGGTGCGGGTCGCCGATCCTCCCCAGCGCACGTGGAGCAAAGCTGACACCGCTCCTCAGCAAGGGGGACCAGGCTTGCCGAGCGCAGTGGCGCACCTCTCCAGTGCGGGGCACCCACCTCACTTTCAGCTGGCTGCGCCGAGTCATAGAGCGTGACAGCGCTCAACCTCCGTCCCGGGCCTGCGCAGATTCAGTCCACCGTCAGCAGCACCATGCTCCGGCGCAGTGTGCGGCTCTCGCTCGGCCTACGCGGGACAGCGGCCAAACACCCCAGGGAACGCACAAGGCACGGGGCACAGCTCAGTCTGTTACAGCACACACCGGATGTCTCAACCCGATCTAGGCGATGGCGGCGCACCTCCCCTAGGCCGCGATGCAGGTGGGATCCCTCGGTATGAATCGGCAGTAGTTGCGGTGCAGGTCAGTGCATAGTGAACACCTCATCACTGCCCTTATGTGTTCCGCTTCCCGGTATTAATTGCGTACCGTTACCAGAACTGTGGGATGCAGGAGAAATGTAGGATAGTAAGCGAGTAACTGAAGAAGCTCGATTAGAAAGCGGCCATCTTCGAGCGTGGCTAGCTCCGCCCCCATGTCCACATTTCCAATACTTCTCAGAGATTTCATTGTGTCTTCATGTAGAAGAGTTTTAAACACTTGTTCTCCTTTTACAGGTGTTAGTTGTAGCAGATCTCCAAATACAATTAAATGTTTTCCTCCAAAGAGAACGTCATAATCTGTTTTTAATACCTGTTGCAATCCTAAGTGTACAAAAGCAAGCATTAAAGTTGAGACCATGCTCACCTCATCAATAATTAATAGTTTCATTTTCTTCATCACTCTTGACACTTCATGAGAAGCTTCTCCAGACAACTTCTGATATTGTAATTTACTATCATGCTCAACTGGTAACATCAGTAATCTATGCAAAGTAACTCCTTTAACATTGTGTGCAGCTAATCCAGTTGGAGCTGTTACCACAGAACATAAATGTGAACCAGTAGTTTTTTGAAGATTACTGGTCAAAACTTTAATTAAAAAACTTTTACCTCTCCCAGCTTGACCACTGATGTACATCAGAAGAGGTTTAAAAGATGAACACACACATTCTTTTTTTTCATGCAACAAACCATGTTCTATCTGTTCTCTCACTTGTACATATATTTCTTTCTGTTCAACATTTAGTTGTTCTTCTAACTTTTCTAATGTAATATTCTCCTCGTGTGCTTGTTGCATTGCAATTTCGACTTCATGCATAGCAATCGCTGCTTCATTTTCCAGTATTGGTTGTCCAAGAGGATCTTGACTACATTGGCCACTACTTTGACTATCTTGAGAACTCTCATTAGCTATTTCAGCTGCAATAGTCTTTTCCTGTTCAACTTCATCATTCAACATTTTTAAATATGTAGGGAAAATTGTACATGCAATGCTATCTTTACATGTATTAAAAGAATCTTCATAGCAGTCAAAGTCTCCAAGTAATTCACTTTCGCTACGCCATGGTTTAAAGAGTTGAAGAAGTGCTAAATAGTAAAATTCTCACTTATCTGGAGTTTCACAACTGAGTTTCTTGTGGTTTATAAGATTACCCCCCTTTGCATGTTTTACTAAACAACCATGACATACAACTACTGCATATTTTCCTTCTTTTAAATTCTGTTTAACATTTCTTTTGAAGCTGTAATGTTGAAGTACTTCATACAGACATAGCTGTTCCAGATGTCGACTCCTTTTCGGATAGTATGTGTCCAACATATTAGTTTTAAAAATGTCTGTACTGTCTGGTTCATTTGCTGCCAAGTATTCAATTTCTTCTAACGATTTCAACACTCTATTCTGTGAGCAGGCAAGACCTAAACTCAACAAGAAAGGACCTTTCACATGAAGGGGGGGTCCGAGGGATATGTTTAGAGACCAACATCAGTATAAATCCCCCAATCAACTGACATAATACAAAGACTACTGTGGGTCTAAAGTTCTATGTGACAGGTAACACTGATATGACAGAAAGAGTCAAAACAAACAAAAACCATCTAGGGCTTTCCAAAATTTAAGTTCCCATCACCCACCAAAGGTGGCTTATCATCATCTGGGAACTATGGACAATGCCATAGAAACCAACCACTTAGATGATTGTGGTGGTTACATGGTAGTCCCAGGCGTGGATGCCAAAGATGGGGTGATGGTTTGCAGTGCAAAAAGTGAAAAAGAAAAGAGTGCTATTAAAAATGGCTAACAAGACACTATAAATGTTATTCTGGTGCTGTCTTGATGCCACTTTAAAAACAGTGCATAGACAGCTTCACAAATAACTGTCAAGTTGTCGGTCTACATGTTTCGGCTACTGGACATGGGAGTCCAAGCTCTCATCAGGACCATGTTGACGCTACTGCAAAAAGTGTGAAAAAAGTAACATGTAAATGAAAAGGTTTTTAGGTTGGTACCCAATACAACCTGATTGTTCATGTACGTTCCCGTTGAACTTTTACAGGGAAAAGAGACCTAGTAACAATAAAGAAAAGAGAAAGAAAAAAAGAAATAAACTCAATCTTATACAGTATCAGTGTTAATCACAGAACTATGCTAGATAAAATATGCTAGCAACAATAGGTCAATACTCAATGATGTACTGTATTGTAAGGTGATAGTCATATCGACGCTCAGCATGTGCACTTACCCGGAGAGATTTGGGTACGCACCTCGCCTCGCCTGGCATCCGCTCAGGACTTGAGGCACCGCTCTGAAAATGGAAATATCAAACAACAAAATTACCCCCAAAAAGACATGACAAGTTCAATCCAAAGTGGGGGAGGAGGAAACTTCCAAAGGGAGTGTTTGATTTGACAGTGTGGGAACATGGCAGGACCAAGGTCTAAAAAAACACACAATGTACGAGTGTAAAAAAATTCGGGATTGAAATGGCTGCTGCTTGCTAAACCGCTAACAGTTGATATAAAGTATTTAAACAATTAGGAGGAATCATTAGGGACCTACTGGTTCATATTGGCGTCAGGACACAGACGAGGACGCCTGATGTGCTCTGTGACGCGAAAAATGAAGGAGGCAAAGGCTCCGCGCTGCTTAGTACCAATTCCCGTGATTCAACTTAAAATAGTCTAATAGTCACAATAGTACGTGGGACAAAGCAACCAAAATGATCAACACGGCGTCAAAGGTTCGCGCCAGTCTAGTGGATAACACAGGAAACGCAAATGAAACCCACCTGTCCGTCGGTACCCCGCTCTGACAACTGAGCTGGAAGGGGAGGGACCGTACAGACAGGAGGAGTGTCCATATACGTTTCTGTGAGCGTACTTCCGTGTTGGTGACTACGGGGCGCTTCGAGGTACAAAATATCACGTGTGATATCGCGTATTTCAGGATAGTTGGGAAATGTAGTGCCGGGTGCGGTTCACCGTCTGTGTTATGTTATTGGTGAAAAAACGGGAAACACCACACCGCGTAATCGGATCAAGAGGGATTCTTAAATAACAGGTGCAGCTTTTCAAACACCGTGAGATCGACTTGTAAAAGTAGAGTGCCATGGTAATCCATGGTGTCTCGTGCTAAAGGGCGCTCAGTCTTGATTAAAGGCGCACTTTCAAATTGGAATTTAGAGGGGCTCATTGAGCTAGAGTACTGGATTTATAAGGAAGGCAAATGTAACCTTATTGCATATGGACAAATTGCAGATGTCCTAAGGTTTAGAGGGATGACCACGGAATATCATCATTTAAGCCAAGATGATCACTCTTAAGTTTGAACACCCATTTCTGTTCTTTGATGAACAGAAATTTTTTAATATCCGTCACATGTATGGGGATGAAAGGTTGTTCTAAGACTACCCATCTCAAATCTTCTGGTTTGTGTCTCAGCGACAAAAAATGGTTAGTGAGTTTGGTAGCTTGTATATTCCGCCTAATAGTGCTCTTATGTTCATTGATGTGTGTCTTGATCTTCCGTGTGGTCATACCTACATAACGCAAAGAGCAGTTTCAGGTGATGAGGTAGATGACTCTTTCTGTATTGCAGTTGGTATATTTTTTTAAAAACCATGGTGTATCTGTGCCTATGTCAATGGTTTTAGTCGGCTGGGTCTGTGGACATGCTGAGCACTGACCGCATGGGAAATGGCCTTGTGCTGGTGGTAGATCCCATAAGGTGTTTATAGTGGTGGGAGATTTAGTTCTTGGTCTGGTGTGTACGAGGCTATCTCTGAGGTTAGTGCCCCTTTTGAAAGAGAAAAGAGGGGGTGGTAAAACCTCATTCCCTACATTCAATATTCGCCAATGTTTACGCACTGTTTTTTGTACCTGGTTAGACCACGTACTAAAAGTGTTTACAAAGGTCATTCTGGACAGAGGAGGCTTTGGCACAGGGGGTTCTAGAAGGGCTCCCCGATGATTGTTGAAAGCTCTTTTCCAAGCCTGTCTCACCAAACGTTTTGGGTATTGTCTGTCTTGCAGTTGGTTAGATAGGTCTTTTGCATGTTGATTGAAGGTAGCTACGTCGGAACAGTTTCTGCGAATACGCAGGAACTGTCCAACGGGTAGATTCTCCCGAAGAGATCTGGGATGATGGCTATGAAAACTACGAAAGACAAGAAAGGGAGTTCTTTGATAGAGGTTTCCTGTACAGCTCACTACCAAGTCTGCCGTGATCAGGACATATCACAATGTCCAGGAAGGGTAGTCGAGTTTTATCATAGACAACTGTGAAACGCAAGAAATCATTTGCTGCCAAGTATTCAATTTCTTCGAACGATTTCAACACTCTATTCTGTGAGCAGGCAAGACCTAAACTCACCCAAATGATTCCTCAAGACTTTGAATATAAACTTGAAGAGCACAAGCGGTCTGAACATTCATAGGATCCATTTTCTCAGTTGGAAAGCATTTTCAAAGTAAAGCTGTAAAATTTTTTGCTAATACATTTCTCTCGGGCTATTTCTTCCCACATTTGTTTCATCTCTGTTTTTTCTGATTTTGTTATGTACGATGTAACATAACGGGCAACAGCAATTGAGTTATCTGCAACATACTGGCTGTCCATGTTCGCATTCCACATTTTTAAAATGACTGGATTGTAGTCATTGATATACTTTGACACTTCTGTTCTTTTTAAGTTGTAGGTATTCTTTGGAGATTTCCAAGTTATTGTGTGCCTTACAGAAGAAAAAAAGAAATTACTCTACTGGACGGAAAACAAAACCGACATTTGGTGTAAAATTTTCCTTTAGACTTGACTTTTCTTATGCAGTACTTTCCACAACAGTGACTTTGAAAACATAAAACTTGCTGTCTCAAGCTTCTATCTCCTTCTTCTCTCGGAATCTCACATGTCACATACTGTTCGATGAAAGTCAATACTGTTTCATCAGAATCAGTTCCAAATTTAGGTGCATCCTTGACCCATAGTAGCATATGTATATGAGGTGCACCTCTTGCTTGGTACTCCTTTCTCCAAAATAAATCGGTAACTTCCCCAAGAGGTGGATTCTTTTTATTGCAGATAAAAGACATCATAGCTTGAAACCTATGATTAAAATATCTGCACACATTTACAGGATCCAATGAACACAGTTCACCAGGAGTCTTTATTTTAACATTTTTCATTTTTGAATTCACTTCTCTCAGAAACTCAATCAAATCTTGCCATGCATACTCTGCACAGCTAAGTGTGACAAACCATTTTGGTGTACCTAAGTTCCGTAACATACACTTGAGTTCTCCATGACGCCGCTAGCAATACTCATTTGTTCCATGTTGACATGCCATCAAATTGATTAACTGTGCTTCAAAATTTTCATGTGTTTTTTCAACTTTCTCCACAAATTCTTTTGCAGAAAGAAGCGATTGATGAACTCCAGTTTTAAGTATGTGGTTCACTGCATACGACAGAGAAGATAAATCACTTTCAAACAAAAGGTGAAATATGTATGGAATGCACTGTCGAAATCTAGGATCTTCAGAATATAATCTTGTTGACCGATATTCTGAAGCTGGAATACGTACAGGTTGGTGATCAGATCGTCCACCTTCTCCAGTAGGAAACAGCTGTGGAAAACAACGAGCTTCCAAGCTCTTCTCCCATACACTCATTGGAGTTCCCTGTGCTTTTTTCATTTGAAATAACTGAATGCTGCTTCCTATTACTTCTTTTGAATGCAAAGGACATATTGTGTAATGTTCATAAATCTCTTCAGTCCTTGACTTGTCCACTTTCTCTATTTGACCACTTGAAATTTCACGTTCATCTTCTAAACGTATTACCTGTTCATCCACATTTACAGTTTTTTAATAAATATTGTTCTATATAAGATATCAGGTAGCCTTTTCAACTTTATTAACATCCACAAATTCTTGTCATATTTTCTGACTGTTTGTTGGTACACCATTTACTAGAATGACTACTGCCTCATTTTCCTCTTTCTCTCCCGCAATAGGTTCAATATTTTTCTTAAAATCCAAAGGTAAGTACACCACTCTTCCTTTCAGCCCTCTTTGCAAGTCTGTTGGTGGCAGTTTACCTGTTTTAGGCTCCATCCGAATTATTGTTTGAAAAGGATGAACAGATTGAATTAGAACCGACTCATATGTAATCAATTATGCCAGTTCCTCCGGAATAGCTACTAATTCTAAGTTATTATGTACTGCTCTAGCAGGCATTTTGTTCTCTTCTAATTTGTTGTAACAATATTTACATATATCTTGATCACTACCTAATTCAAATCAACCTTCCACCAACAAGTAAGTTGCAAATTCTTCCCACTTACTATTGTTCTCCTTTTCACTTTTCAAATACAAATCAACATTCCTAGTTTGACTTTTATAATGAGTACGTCGACAACAAACACAAACATAGTTTGGTTTTCAGAGCACACTACATTAAACCTTCCAATTTCTTCTTCAATCTGATCAGTGCTAATCACTTTCCCATCTCCTTCAGCATCTGTAATTGTCAAACTTTCACTTTCTATTGACTGCTCTTCTGAACCATTATATCGCATTACAATATCATCACACTTTTTTTGAACGTCTAATAAAGAACCATATAAAAGAGCTGTATTCAGTTCACTTAAACATAATGCAGGACTTTTTACATAGTACAGTTTCCTTACAAACTTCCGCATTTCTGAATGGTGTACTGCTAACATCCTCAAGTGATGAAAAACACTTTGACACACTTTTCTTGAAAGACAAGCCAGAGAATGCCCATGTTTCTCAGTATATTTTCTTACATTACATGGATCTAGTCCTTGCATCAACTTAATCTTCTGTTTAATACTTTTCTGTGTATATTCTCGTAGCAAATTTTGCATCATATCAATAGATTCCTGTTGAATACTACAAATACTGCTACAACCCCACTTATACACAGGAGCTTGTGTACGTTTCCCTTGCACGTCTTCAACTATTAACTCTTCTGCACTTTTACCAACCAATTCCTCTTTTGGAAGGGGACAACCATCCTGAACTTCGTAGCAACGACCTCCAGTATCAACTGCAAATGGTAAACTATTTTCCTGGAAGTAACTTTCCTCATTAAAAAAAGGCTCACTACTAGAAGTATGTTTCCAATGTTCTCTAAAGATTTTGCATAAGTTGGTTCTGTTCACAAGTCTTTTTCTTCTACTTTTCTCTTTCAACACTTTAATTACTTTATCTAATAAGCCTGGGCGTAGTGGGTGTAGTGGGGCTACGTGGAGCAGCACGTAGTGTGCCCAAATCTATGCACACTCGCGTGCTCCGCATAGCCCCACAACGCGCCGCCCGCCTCCCACCCACCCTCCTTTTAAAATATTATCATGCATGATAAAATAATTAAATGTAAAGACTTACCTGCAGCTCGGCGTCTCCGGGGCTCCCTCTTCCTCGTTTCCAACTTCTTGTGACAAATGCGCATGCGCGGACGCCTGCGCATTTCTTTGCGAGAAATGCGCATGCGCAGGCATCCGCGCATGCGCATTTGTCACATGAAGTTGGAAACGAGGAAGAGGGAGCACCGGAGACGCCGCGCTGCAGGTAAGTCTGTACATTTAATTATTTTAGCATGCATGATATTATTTTATAAGGAGGGCGGGCGGGAGGCAGGTGGCGGGTGGCAGGCAGCTACGCTTCTCCCTGGCGTGTGCGTAGCGCTGCCTGCTTCGCCTACTTCGAAAACTGCGAAGCAGGCAGCGCTACGTACACTACGTGGGCGAAGCGTAGTATAACGCCCAGGGTTATCTAATACTTTGAATCTCTTCAAAATCACAATGAATAACTTCTGTTTTAAAGTAGAAGTAGTATCCACTATACTTTCGATACACTGCTTCTATTTGAATTACAGAACTTTCTTTTTATATTTGCAGCATGTTCTCATTAAATTCTGAATCACTCTAGTTCGAAAAAGTCTCTGACTAATTTCTTGAAATTTTTTTGTCTCCGAGTAACAGATACTGTTTCTTTATCATGTTTTCTTGTCCTTGTATTTGAAATTGAAGTCTCCTGCTCCTTACTTGAAAAGTTCTTCTTTTTCCTTTGTGTGATGTTATTTTCATAAAATGTTCGTAAATTTTTTTTCAGAAATTGTCTAGTGTTTTTACCAGAAGAAACTGTTTGTGTAGTGCCCTTATTTTTTTGTAATTGAAAACCTTTTCTTTTCTGCACATATAAATGCTTATTTTCTTGTCTTTTTTTCTCAGTTGTTCTAGGCATTTTTAAATTTTTATCCAAACGAAATAATTTTCAGAAAAACAAAATAGATTCAATAATTTTTTTACATCAGTTCAATATATTACAATATTAACATACAATTACATAAATTCTACTGACGGCTTCCAGAGGCAGTGCTGCAATGTGATGGAGCACGGCAGGGGAGGAGTAGGATGATGGGTAGTGCCATAGAACATACAGCAAATATTTATTTAATTATTTACATACCCCTTTACAATTTACATATAACTGCACCACCTCGTACTTTTCACCTCCCACCGCACCCCACCACCCCACACACTACCTCTGAAATCCACCGCAGACAACTTTATATATAATATTTTTAAAAATTGTACTCTATATACTTAGAATGATATTATCAACCAAACGGCACACAGAAAAATTACCATTATTAGCCTAGCAATTTTATCTAGAACTTCGCAAACATAACACTGCACCCAAAGTTTTAATTGGAGGGGAGGGAGTCTGAGCACCAGCAGTTTATTTTTGGGGGCCTC
Organism: Triturus cristatus; assembly: GCF_964204655.1. NCBI lineage: Eukaryota > Metazoa > Chordata > Amphibia > Caudata > Salamandridae > Triturus > Triturus cristatus. Next base: position 1,568,130,805 of record NC_140589.1, read on the forward strand.
GAAACGGATCTCTATGGGGCTCTATTTTCGAGCCTCGCAAAGGTAGTCCGTTGTTTTTTTTTTATTGGACTGTAGTGAGACAGTGAGACCATGCTCATTGCTCACTACTAAAAAGTGGAGACATCATGCCAGGTGAGTCGCGCTGTAGGAGAAAAGAAATCCTTTAAAGAGAGCCATTTTCGCTCACGATTTCCCTTCTCTTTTTGCAGCGCAGGAGCAATATCATCCTGGCGTGATTAGCAGAGAGACCACCAGGCGCACAACACCCATTGCCCTGGACTCCCTGAGACAGCTTCCCAATAGCACACACAGAGCCGCACCCGAGTACTTCACAGGTCTTCAAAAGACCATTTGCTTGTAAATGATGCTCTGTTTTTTTCCACCCCTTTGTAAAGCCCCTACATCCCCACTCTGCCTATTGCTGAAAGAACTAGCCTCCCTCGAAATTTCGTTCTGGTTGCGCCTTTGGAGACGACCACACGCAGCCAACTCCAACACAACCCTGCCCTCACTTTTCACAGGGTGGTGTTGTAGTGCTATGAAAACACACGCTGCTAAAGCGGCGATAATGAGCTTGATAATATGCCCTTGTGAATTCACATAGAAGCCCAGCTTCACACCACAACCTGGCCGGCTATGGAAATTGACAAGGGCATATTATCAAGCCCATTATCGCCGCTTTAGTGGCTGTTTCCTGCCGCTAAAGCGGTAATAATTTAACGCCGTTCTTGATAATATGCCCAGTTATCTTTCTAAATTAACGTCTTACACTGAAAAGCTGCTTTACATTTCTTTCCCTACATCAACCTTTGTTTAAAACACCACCAGAGAAGGGTGGTGAACTCTGGTCCACAAAGAGCAACTCAAAGTTTTCTTGTTCCTTATCAGAAACTTCATCTGCCTCTCAATGATTATCGCCAGTCTTTTCGGCCCCTTAAGAGGCTGGGTGGATGAGTATAATACGCAGTATTTAGGATCGGCAGTGGAGAGGGCACGAAAATAAGGACGGATAGTTGAGTAAAGGGCGACTGGATGGATGGCCAGATGGATGAATGGATAGCTAGATGGATGGATGGATGGATGGATATATGGATGAATGGAAGGATAAATGGATGCATGGACCATCACTTAGGATACACGAGTGGGCTGATAGATATGTAGGATTGGTTCTGGGACAGATGTATGTATGAATATATGGGCTTATAACTGGATGGATGGCACAGTGCTTACCATACGCGAGTGGGCTGATAGATACTTAGAATAACTACAGGGACAGATGTATGTATGAATGTAGGTAGGAATGTCTGAATGAATTGAAAGATGGTTGGATGGTGCAGTGCTTAGGATGAATGGATGCAGGGCTTTAAGTGGGCCGGCTCTGAGCCCCGGCAGTTATTTTCAGAAAAATCTAAATGGGTCTCTATCGGGCTCTATTTTCGGCCCTCGCAAATGTAGTCAAGTTTTCTTTTTTTTTTTTATTGGACTGCAGTCTGAGCATGCACATCGATGTGCGCATGCTCATTTTGCTCACTACTGAGAAGTGGGGACATCATGCTACGTGAGCCACGTTGTGGGAGGAAGGGCAATCCTTTAAAGAGCGTGTTTCCCGAACGTAGGATAATTCGAGGGGATTTTCTTAAGCACACAATGCTAGCTATCTTCATGTAGACAACGCCCCTACTTGGATAGCCCACACCCCTTTAACAGGTTTGCCCCGTCCCTTTTAGAGCACCCCCATTTTTTTTTCCACTTAAAGCCCTCACTGCACCATAGTAACAAAGAAATGGTCCAAGCTTCCATTTAAATGTACAATGGCACCAAGTTTCATAATTTACCATCAACTCTGGCAGCCTTCTACCACAGTGCAAGAGTGTCTATCAGCATGAAGATTTGTTATCCACAGAAATGTTGTGTGATTTGCTTAGCTATCTACTGGAACACTCATCACCAAAAGGTATTAAAACATGCAAATTTGCGAGAAAAAAATATACCCTACCATAAACCGCGTCATAAATGGGCCCAGTGCCACTACACCACCCTCATCCCCATTCTTGCTTAACCTTACGAAATCAAAGAAAGACCCCAGCAAACCTGGTAGAGCCACTATAGCAATTCAAGGACTTAATTTGAACAAGTCTCTGCCGGAACACCCAGCAACAAAAGGTATTAAAACATGCCAATTTCCGGATAAAAAATCTACCATGCCATAGAGCGCTTTATAAATTTATCAAGTGGGACTACATCACCTTTACTAGCTACACATATGCACGTTACAAATGTCCGTGTTATAATCAGTAACACCACCAAATTCCCCACCCCTCCCCTTGCTTAACCTTACGAAATCAAAACAACAAGCGCCGGCATTCCCGTTAGCGCCACTATAGCCATACATAACCTTAATTTCAACAGGTGTCTGGAACGCTCATCAGCAAAAGGTATTGAAACCTGCAATTTTGCAAGTAAAACATACACCATACCATAAGGCGGTTTATAAATAGTCCCAGTACCACGACCCCACCTCCACACCCGCCCTTGCTAAACTTTACGCAATAAAACAAAGAGCCCCAGCAAACCTGGAAGCGCCACTATAGCCATACAGAAGCTTAATTTCAACAGATATCTCCCGAAACACTCATCAGCAAAATGTATTAAAACATGCAAATGTGTGGGTAAAACATATACCATGCCATAGGGCGCCTTATGAATGGTCCCAATGGTACTACATCACCTTTAGTAGCTAGACATCTGCACGTTACTAAAGTCTGTGTTTTAATCACCAACATACCCACCTAACCCACCCCCACCTCCGCCATTGCTTAATCGTACGAAATCAAAGAGAAACCGCCACCATTCCTAGTAGCGCCACTATACCCATACTCAGGCTTAATTTTTAAAGGTGTCTTCCGTAACGCTTATCATCCAAAAGTATTCAAACATGCAAATTGGCGGGTAAAACATAAACCATCCCATAGCATGGTTTATAAATGGGCCCAGTGGCACTACACCACCTTTACTAGCTATACATCTGTATGTTAATAAAGGCGATTAAACACTCTGTAGAGTGTATAGCAGAGGATGGGGAGAGTAAACAAAGTTGTAATTCCCAAACTTTTGATATACCGTCCCTTTACTGTATGTATATTAAGGACATTAAATCGAATGAAAAAATTGACGAGTGTCTCAAAAGAGATAGTGAAACTGAGCACCGGTAAAACCCGGACCACTTAAACACCTACGTATATTCAGCACAGGAACACAGCCTGACAATTACTATCACTTGAAATGACATGTACTTTATTAATGTCAAGAAAGTCTTACAGAAAATATACCGAACATTTTCATTTCTTTTTTATCTCTCACACATTTATAAAACATCTCTTCTAAAGAAACACTCCCCAACCACTTCTATTTCATAAGAACAGACAATAATTAATACGTTTACAACCACATATTTTAGTATATCTACCTTTTTATTATTCACTAGTCATAAACTACTAAAACTATTAACTATACTCAAATGCAAACCAGAAACCATGTTCATATTATATCTCAACCAATATTCAAATGATTCAAACTATGTGTACATACAAAAGGAACATATCACTTTTACTATCTCCATCTCCTCTCCATGTAATCTCCAAACACTGTAGATGGCCTCACAGTACAGCAACCTACCTAGACTTATATTCAAATCTACCTCTCACTGTCAAAAATGTCCACATAACGTTTCTGGGTTTGGTTTTATCGCTTTTAACTTAATAACACATACATCTCCTACCCCCCCCCCTTCCCCACTACTTCCACAAAAAGTATAATTTGCAAACGTAGGACATTTTGTTTATCTCGCCTGAATACATTAACAAACCCAAATTAACGCTGTACCTCATTTTCAAAACCATACAGTCCTTTAAAGATGACAAACTACATTTCTTCTTTGTGAAAAATTCCTAAACATATATAAAGTACTTATATAACAACTTTATGCATATTTTATAACCAATATGAAACACCACACTTTACTAACAGGATATTATTTTGAAATAAGAAATACTTTCAAACTTAAAAATATCACCTCAAATACTTAATCACTACTACAGAACACATAACACACATTGTTCATTTCTACCTCACCTTTGTAGTTGGTATGCAGATTTCAAAGGTCACACACGCATGCAATTCTTTCTTTGTCACACAGTACATGTAATGCACCGCTTTCATCAAGAATGAAACCAGTAATGGCACAATTTCTCTGTTGCTCCACATATAAATAAATGTAAACCACATATCAGAATACTTCATTCCTTCATTGACATTACAAAACTTATCTCTATTGGTTATTTTTGAATTTTTCATCTGAAAAGCTACTTAATATTCCAGGCCACACACAGGTCAGAAGTTCAACTTATTTTATCACCACACTTTCTGGAACATTCTACAACACCTGCAGGTTAAAAGTTCATGAATTTTTTAAACGTAACCTTTTCTTTTTCAGCATATTCTTGAACATTTAATACCACCTGTGGGTTAAAAGTTCACCATTGTTTTAAGTTACAAATGTACCTTCCAAATGCAAGTAGCACGTCTGGTTGAACTTTGCACATTTCACCCTATCGTATGTACACCACGTTTAGACTGCTCTTTATTAACCAATGACAAACATGCTTTTTCACGCAACCAATATGCACCCTAGTTTTTAGTACCCAATGCTTCTTATCTTCCAATCAATTATCGTTTTCTGTGTAGTTTGCCCTATACAAATACCGTATTGATTTACCTTTGCACTCCCTGTATAACACCACCTAAGCATCATATACAAATTACCGTGTTCCAAACAAAACTTCCTCCTACTAAGTATAAAATATTACTGACACCACTTAGACAGGTGTGGCACAGCGGCCAGGGCACATGACTTCACACCATAAGACACACAGTTTAGGCTCACGCTTTCATCCCCGACTCCCGCACCAGCTCACCTTAGCAGCATCAGGCCTCACTTAATTTCCATACCCAGCACTTTCAGACCAGTAGCTATGAGTAGTTCGCTTCACACCCTCTCTATAGCACACCCTAAACACCCCCACAAAGGTTACTGTGCTCCTACCATCCTCTTTCCTACTTTTTTCACCCTTTCTTCCCCTTATCCGCTTCAACGGAATCACAAAATGGCGGCCAACACCTCCTAGTTGCAACCGCTTTCGGCGCTCCCAACCAATGAGCAGCAAGCTCATGCTCGCAACGACTCAGCCAGTCAGATGGCAGAATTCCCATATATTGATATCTGTAAATTGCAATATTTCTCAAAAACTGCTGAACGGATTTACACCAAATAAACAAAAGCATGCTTTCTAGACCAGTCCAAGACCATTCTCCCTGCCACATTTGGGGCAATTCTGTTCACCCGCTCGACCTGTAGCCTTGTCTAAAGTTTCCTATAGATATTAACGTGGAGAAAACATGTTTTGGGAACCCCTGTTTTCTCAGCCCCCCTTGATGAATCACCCCCAAGCTTCCCACATAGGAGCTGATATGAACAAAGAATTAGTTTGGAAAATTTCATGAAGATTCCTCAAACAACGCCAAAGTTATAAGCAAAAGAAAAAATGTTCTTCCTATGGAAACTTGGTCCTAACTATAACTACCTACTCACGACCGCCAGTAGGTAATATATATATAGTACCCAGTAGGTAGTTATAGTTAGGACCTAGTTTCATTAGGAAAAGTGTTTTTTCTTTTCCTAATAACTTTGGCGCCGGTTGACGACTCTTCGCTAAATTTTCAAAACTAGTGGCCCGCTCCGGTGAACTCCTGTCTTGAAAGTGTCGGGGTGATTTAACAAGCGGGAGCACGTTTTCCCCATGTTATTTTCCATAGGAAACTTTAGACAAAACTACAGCCCGAACTGCTGAACGGAATTACACCAAATTTGGCAAAAAAGGTAGCCCTTGGTTCAGAAAGAGTCCTTTTTGGTCAATGGTGTAAATCCGTTCAGTAGTTCCTGAGAAGTTTGAAAAAGAAAATGTTTTGGCATCTAGGGCAGCTTCACTGTGATTGGCTGTCAACATTCCAAACCAGTAAGTGTTGGCAGTCATCTTGTGACTCGAAAACAGTGAAACAAAGATTAAAAACAAGAAAAGGTGGCAGGGTAGAAACACCCTGACCCACTGGGCCTGCTCAGGGGGTCCCAAAAGGACCCCCTGGGCCAAAAAAAGCATTTTTTAAAATTATTTTGGCAGAATTTGCACTGAGGTCGCAAATCCCGCTGAAATTATTTTAAAAAATTTAGCACGGGCTCCTGCGCTTCATTTAAAAGAGGCCCCCGGGTAGGCCAGGTCCCGGGGGCAGTGCCCAATTCATAATTTATAATTGCAGGAGCCTGCGGGGGCCCCTGCATTCCTGGCAACTACCACCTCCCCGGGGCTATGTGAATAATATGCAGGAGGGCACGCGGCCCTCCTGCAGCTTCGGGGACCGCCACCTCTCCGGGGGGTTTCTTAAATATTCGCAGGGACACACGGCCCCCTGCTGCCCCGGGGACTGCCACCCCCCAGGGCTTGTTTTTTTAAAATAATTAGACCTGTGTGGGGCACTAATAATGTAAATGCCGGGGTCCATTATGGACCCCAGAGCCCTGGGGACCACCACCTCCCCAGGGTGATGTAAATAAAGGGAGGGGGGCCATGCGGCCACCCTCCAGGATCCCTCTATGGCCCTGGGGACCGCCACCCCCCACACTCTAATATAACCTTTGATATACCCACTGTAAAATACAGCCATATACAATACATATACAATACATTTTCGAAACCATCAACACACCAATACCAGTTACTATATACTCACTCACTAATTCCTAGGTCTACACACACATCCACTCATTCTCCCAGATAATCACTCATACATGCAGTCACTCTTCAATACAACACTATCATATGCACTCATACACCTATACAGACACTCACACACCACCACTCATTCATGGAGTTACTCACACACCTAGTCAGTCATGCAAAGACTCAATCACACTCCTTTTACTCCGCTATACAGTTATACACACACCACTTCACTTATTCATACAGATAATAACGTAAACTTAGTCTCTTATATAATCGATGATACAAGTACACACTCATCTATACAACCACTCTCACAATCACTGACTCTCATATATAGTCATTTATATACTCCAACTCTCACTTACACTGCCTTTTACACATGTAGTTACTTGGACATGTACCACTGAGACATCCATTTACTCACCAACACAACCATACACACACTCATCCACCCATACAACTGTTTCCACATGCAGTCTTGAACCCATACACCCAGTGAATCACCCACTCACATATCCATGCAGGGAGTCACACATACCCCACCCACCCACACAGACACTCAAGCACCCATACAGATACTCAGACAACCAATCAATAACCCATATAGACACTCATGTAGCTACTGACCAACCCATGCAGCAGCTTATACAACAACAGACAGACTGATACAGATATTCATAGTTTAATCACTAACCCATGCGTTCAGTAGGACACATTTAATCACTCACTTATACAGTAGGCATGCATCTACTAAATCCTGCATCCAGACACCTATATACCCACTCATTCTTCAATACACCTTGACATATATATAAAACATATTTAAACTTTAAACAAACACACAGTCACTGGATGATGTCATCAGTGATGTCATTTGAGATTTCATCAGTGATGTCATCAGTGATGTCACTAACCATGTCATGAATGATGTAATATGTGACGTCATCAGCAGTGCATTGGGGGGGCGCGAGTTATAGTTAGCTGAACTAACTATAACGGAGGAATTTGTCTGGTTTTGTAACAGTGAAATGTCCAACTAACTATAACGTACTTGAAACTTATGTTTTTTTCAGTGAATTTCTAAGGTTTTTTAAATGCTATTTTCTAACTATAACGTGCCTGAAACCTATGGATTTTTCAGTGAATATATATATATATATATATATATATAGCAGGGGTCAGACCTCTACTCTGGGTACCCTGGTCCCACTCAGGGCACCCACTCATAACTGTTGGAGGCCGTAGGGGAAGCCTCAAGGCCCCCAGAGTCCCTGCCAACTCCAAGTGTCCTGTGGGAGCCAACATTGATTTTGGACAGAGGAAGCTGCTATCCTGCCTTCATATGAATAAAATGTGTTGCTTTGAAGCTATATCAAGTCACGATGATTCACCATACATATTTAATCACAGAGCAATCATGATTTAGATATAGGTGATAAAGAAAAACCCTGCAACTTGTACAACAAGATGTAAATCCCTACAGAAGAGTGCTCTAGCAGAAGAGGCCCCTTTTGCAGAATATCTTCTCCTATAATATGGATTATAGACGTCCAGAGAATCTTTCAACGGAGAACATCATACTTACTCCAATAATCAGAGGGTTTAGCATTACCATCTTCCTCTAGCTCTGGGTTAAGGTTTTTAATGGCCACTGAAAAGTTACCATATCAATTACCGATCGGTAAGTGTTTTAGAATGTATATTATCCTAGTTGAATAATAATGTATAATCAACTTGAGTGTAACATGTATGAATATCCAGTTCCCCAAACTTCTTTAATATATATCATTCTTGCTGCGTCAAATGCCTGTAGAATGTGTGTTCTATAAAGACAGACCTGATCTATAGAATGTGCCACTATGTATTATTGTATTACTGAATCCATTAATTTACTAGAGCTCGATATTATTGATCAATTATCATTTTGTTCAACCTTTGTAATAGGTTTCTAGCATTTTAAATGTGCTTGAGATGTGTTTGCTGATTTGCTTTTAGCACAGAGCCATCAATCAAGAGCAACTGGCACACTATCGCTCACTAGCAAATTTTCTGCCTTGAAGACATTATCCTTTATGGTGAGGAAATACTAACCACAGAAAATATCTCAAATATCACTCAGACAAAGCTAAATAAAACTTTGAAGTCCTCACAGTAGCATTTAGATTGTTGGCTTCCGAACATTAGTGCCTACCTTTTGTACACATATGTAGTCTCACAAGGAGAACCCCGTTTTCTGCCCATGGGGACTGGGGTCAGTGTACTTTATATACAAAACAGTGTCCACCGTAGGACTCTTTTGCGAAAGATGGGCTGGCAACATTCTCGTATCAATCCGGGGAAGCCCACCATTCAATGTTTCTACTCCAACCTGACCGGTGGTGCCTACACACTCTGGTATTGTTTTATACGAAGATGAATACAAACAATAATAGATCAATCCATATATAGACTGACACAAGTTTTCTGTGGTAATATATCTGTTTTTTTTTATATATTATCATTCTCCCATAGCCTTTTTGATATACAGGTAATAATCAAAATAGATAACATAAGTGCAGGCGATGGGGTGCTCAAATGTGACAAATATATATTAAAAAAATTACATATAAGAGGCAATAAATACGGATTCAATGGTTTGTGGATTTACAAGGGGACTACATGTGTATATTTCCTATTACTGCATATGGGGCAATCATTGCACAAAATGACCAGATGAAAACTTATGTTGACGGTCTGACCCCTGTCAAATCTTGGGGTCTCTTCAGGACAATAGTTGTCTGATTTATTACCTGCAGAAAACTCAAAGCAAGGGGGAATAGAAACCAAAACCCAGTCATCAGTCAGAATTTACTGCATGTTACCAGTTAGATGCACAATCATCCTGGACTTACCAGGGGATATCCATCCACTGGTCAGGAAACATTCATGTCTGAGAATATTCTCTGAGTATCTTAACTCGGTCTTTCAGGTATGTACTTGCAAACGGTCTACTATCACCACAAATCCTTAAGTCCTACACAGTTAGAACTCCTTTATAGAAAAGATTATATATGGTTGTATTACCTGCAAGGAATGATTCTGTTTCAAATTAGGACCTCATGCTATTTAGTAGTAAGGATTATGGCAAAAGAGAATTATAGGTGGGGCCTCTTTGTTGCCTGCTGGCACAAATCCTACTGTAGGAAATCGTGCTGACCTAGAAGAGCTAGAGAGATTAAAGAAAAAAGTTTTACATACATGTTGGACTTGGCCCTTTTTGCAGGGTCATCCCTGAACTTGTTGTCTTCCTCTTAGCCTTTTTTCTGACATGGTGTTGGTGATTTTAGGACTCTGGGCACTTTAGCACTACTCTCCAGTGTAAAGTGCATGTGCTGTCTGTGGTAAACATGGTAAGATTGGTCTACACCTTTTTTTGCGTATTTAATTTACCTGTCAGTCCCCAGTAATGTGGTATCTCATGCACCACATTAAATTAAAAGTAAATTAAATGCTACTGGTGGGCTTGCAGCACTGGTTGCGCCACCCACCAAAATAGCCTTTCAAACCTATATCAGGCCTCTGCCATTGCAGGGCCTGTGCACACAGTGTTACTGCCGCTGTGACCTGACACCTAAAGTGTGTGCCATGTCTGTGATCCCCCTTTTACTGCATATCAATCACCCCTAAGGTAGGCCCTCGCTAGCCCTAGGGGCGGGGTGCATTGTAAGTAAAAGGTAGGACATGTACCTCAAGTGCGTGATATGTCCTGGTAGTGACTAACAGCCATTTTGGTTTCTCACTGCTTTGAGGCTGCCTACTCATAGGAATGCATTGGGGATTCCCTGATAAGTGTTTCAGTGGTAATTCCTGATATGAGAGGAGCCACGTGGTCAAGTTTGGTATGTTTCAAATAGTAATAATAAATGCAGCAAAATGGTGTGCGCAGATTTATTATCACTATTTTAGAAATGGCACTTTTAGAAGTTGGCATTTCTGTGTGCTATGTGTCTGCCTGCCTGATGTGTATTGCATGTCTGGCTCTGGAGTGACAGGGGCTGGTGAGGTGTGTGGCTCCAGGGAGGGCAGGGTGAGTCAGCGGTAGACTGAATAGGAGATCTACATTTGGAGTAGTGGGAGGAGAAGTCCCCCGACCCTGAATAGGTCTGGGCCTGCCTAGGTGAATGCTGGCTCAGCCCCCCTGTGGTGTGTTTGATGGCCGAGCCCAATCTGACAAAGGAGGGTGGAAGCTTGGTAAACAGAGTGCTTCAACACCCCCAGAACCAGTTGAGACTGGTTCCCCAACCCTGTGCAAGGGCAGACAAAGAGAAATGCTGTATAAATCTTGGGGCTGTGACCCCATTTAGTGGGTGCTTCCTTGTGCTGTTTGGAGTGCTTGCTGCTTGCTGGGCCCCAGGAGGAACCGCCATGAGGGACTACCCCTCTGCTGGAGGGCCCTGTGAGCTGGCCTGCCTGGACCCAGCTTTGACCCTCTGAACACTTGGGGCTGAGTGCCTCGTGAGCACTATATCTTTATTCCAGGAGGAATATCTTGCTGCATTCCAACGCCTCTAAGAAAAGCAGCTCCTGCCTGCCCAAAGCGCTTTCTGGGCACTTCACTATTGTGACCCCTGATGCCCCTGAGGAAGTGGGGTCTGGCCCACTCGAAGCGCATCGTGAGTGCTTCTGCCTACCCCGTGTTTTCTGTGCCAGGGAGAAGCCCGGACGTCGCTCTGTAGGGCCTGAGGCCGGAGGGATCCCACCTCGCCTTCGTGGCCTATTCCGCAGTAGAGCCCAGGTTAGTTAGGCTGAAGGGCAGGAGCCCTGAGAGGAGGGGCTTGACCGGTGCCTGGAGGGCACTCCGAGCTGAGCAGCAGTCTTCTTCCCGACCGGTGGCAGGAACGAGAAGGAGCCTCCAGGGTTTCCTGAAGCAGACCGGAGAAGTCCACGAAGAGCCCCGGTGAGTGGGGCTCAACTTGGTTGGTGCCAGTGCTTGTTCTGCATGAGGGGCCCCAGGAAGGAGGGGCTCCCATGGCACTCTGTTTGTTCCATTCTTCTGCTGTTCCCAGCTGCACCGCGAGAGCGTAGGCAGCTGCAACAAGGGGGCATGTTTATTTGGATGATAAGGAAAGGGTGAGATGCACCCCTGGGCGCCCAGGGCCCCCAGGGCATTGGGCCCGTCATTGTAGCTGCATTGGCAGCTAGAGGTAGGGATGGTGCTAATTGCTTTCACAGCTGCATCGCAAGAGCACGGGCAGCTGCAACAACAGGGGCATTTCTTTTTGGGGCAACAGAGGAACAAGGGTGAGTTTCACCCTAGCCCCATTTAGCAGCCTGACTTTTATGGACATAGGGCTTTACGGGGAAGTCTCAGATGGGCCCCCAGAAGTGCTGGTGGGGCTTAAGGCCCTAGTATGGTACATAATGTGTTTATGCTTATAATGATGCCTAATGTCATGCTATAATGTTCATGCCTAATGCTGAGCACAGTATTTTGCCAGTTGTTCTTTGTTGTTTTATAATTGCTACTTGTGCTTTCTAAAGGTTCTGACAGTGGCCCGATTGGCCCTGTCATGTATATAATCCCCTGTTAATTATTACCTGGTGCCAGTTGGCACAGTGTATATGTGTGGTTACGATCTAATGTGTTTATGATAATACAAAGGCTATTTTTGATATAACCTTGTGTGGAGTTTCTTTTGCGGTGTGCCTAGTGTGTCGCTGCTTGCTCTGGGATAAGCCTGACTGCACGTGCCAACCTACCAAGGGGGTGAGCAGGGGTTATCTTTAGCGTTTAACTCCCTTGCCCTGACTAGAGTGGTGGTTTCTGCCTGTCTTAGGCGCATGCCCTAGCCAACCAGAAATCCCATTTCTAACAGTACAGAATGACATGGTAAATTGTTGGCCAAATATCTAAAGGCAGATATCATACCAGTAGGCCTACAGGTGAAAAACATACCAGTAATGTTCACTCACAACGAGAAGTTTCAAAAAAACTTTCGTTTTGTGGGCAATAACTGCTCATGCCACTGGATGGTTTCAGGGATTGACACTGCAAAGGAGGAACTCAATACTTTAAAAGGCCAGATTGGTGAACTAGAAGAAAAGATAAGAACAAGTGGGGTGATTGAAAACACACGGGCAGCTTTAGATTCCCTCCAGAAAACAATATAAGAACTCCACTCTATACAATTGGGCAGAAAAACAGAGGCGGTACATAAAGATAGATATAGATTCAACATTGAATCAGTATATCCTTATCCAAGACCTGATTTCTACAGTACAACCAACAACCAGTACGGTGTACGTATAGTCACATTTTCTGAATCATCAGCTAGCTCGGATGAGCGAGCAAGCATAGGACCAAGAAACAAGTGTACAAACATCATGCTCCACCAATAGCACCCCTCGTTTTTTAGAGCAAGAACAGAGAGGAGGCATACAGAGAGGGAGAGGCAGGGGCCAGGGATGGATGGGCAACAACAATTATAAGACCGGGGAGCAGGCAGACAAGGAACCAGTATTACAGCTGGTAAGCATCTACATGGCCTCATTCCCTCCTCCCAACCCTACTATTACCAAATCCCTTATCTTCAATTTGTCACAGTATGTCCTCTCACATGATGAGAACAGTGTGTTAAGCGATGATCTGGGGTTTGTGATTACTGAAAAATCAGATTTTTTCAAAATCAAGTGTAAACTGTATTGTTTTTTCCGTACTATCGGACTAAACCATTTCTTCAAAGACAAACCGCCTCTTCCTCAGATAGAGGGGACAGGATTGCAGCCTCCTTCACAATTTGATCCTCCCACCCATATGATGAAACCTGAGATTTTACCTTTCAAAGACATAGTGAGAGAAATGCTATTGAGGCTCTAGCTTCAGATAGGGAGATTACCATCAAAGCAGCGGATTAAGGTGCTGTGATTGTTATTCAAAATACCATGGATTATAACGAAGAAATCATGAGACACCTCACAGACCAGAGACACTATCAGACAATAGCCGGGTATCCCCTCGAGATAATTCAGAAAGAAATACAACCGGTACAAAGAGGTACCTCTGTTTGCCTACAAACGTGATAAGAACATTAAAGATCATGTGGTTAGGGCACACAGGGACCCTTCTAGGAATGAGAATATCAGGGCACAATAGGTTTTACCTGCTTGTGTTGGTCAGTACAGATGTGGTGGATGTGTAGCATGCGCATTTACAACTGACACAAAACTTTTGGAAACGTGATAAAAATGGACTTTGAACACATTTTCGAACTGTAATGCCAGGAATGTAATTTATGTGATTAAATGCCCTTGTATGAGGGTGTACGTGGGACAAACATCACAGATGATGAAGCAACGCATCACCCAACACAGGAGCAGAATAAGATGCAAAGTGGAAGGAGCACCCCTTGTTCGTCACTATCATGAAATGCAACACTGAGAATGAGTTACACTGACAGGTGATAGAAGTTGTCATCACACACAAACAAGGTAGCAGCATCAGTGAGCTACTTATCTGTAGAGAATAAATAGATTTTCTGAAAAGTATGTGCACTGGGCTTAATGATGTGGATGACCTCAGACGCCTTTCTATCCTGCCCATGTAATAGTTGCATGTGAATGAGGACACCTGTTCCTGAATGATTGATACAACCTAATGAGTAAATTTTACTGAACATGACGCACTGTGGGGGCATGATAGGTCACGAGACCGGGCTTGCATTCGCAGCTGTGTGTGGCAGACACTGTACATTTACTGCTTTGATATATGTGTTTGTCACACTTGAGCACTGCGTTGCCTGCACTTATGTTCTATTTCTAAGTCACACCTTAATACTACTTCGATTAATATGTGGGTGCGGACTAACGGTGAATATGATGCACCCCTACAATTTTCTGAATAACGTGGCGCTCTATCACCTGTATATCAAAAAGTCTACGGGAGAATGATAATATATAAAAAAATAGATATATTACCTCAGAGACCTTGTGTGAGTCTATATATAGATTGATCTATTATTGTTTGTATTCTCGTTCATATAAAACAACAACAGAGTGTGTAGGCACCACAGGTTGGAATTGTAACATTGAATGGTGGGCTTCACCGGATTAATACAAGAGTGTTGCCAGCCCATCTTTAAGAAAAGAGTCCCACAGTGGACACTGTTTTGTATATAAAGTACCTTTTGTACACAGACTCTAATGCCATGAGACTTTGCGAACCCACCTTCAGGACATTCCACAGCTAGATGAGGTGCTCTTTTGTTTAACACTTGGAGATTCTTCATTCTCACAAACATATCGTGTTTCTCCAAATAAACTTTTAAGGTATTTCTTAGTTGGCAGACCCCAAATTGGGCCGACTAATAGGCTTTAAAATAGATTGGGACATATCCATTTATTTGCTCAATAACATTAAACAAAGGCATCTCTATTCTATAACCAAATTTAGATCTGCTTACCCATACGTTTATTTTAATAAAAATCTAATTCTGTGAGTTTACTTTTTGCTCATAAATATTATGCATGAGAATTCAACTCTGTCTGAAATATTTCCAAGTGATGCATAAAAAATAAGTGAAAAAGCATCCTTTGCAAGATTGTTTTTTATTATCATCATCACAATCTATGTTTTCTCCCTTCAGTGCTTGTATTTCACTTTCAGCAATGGCAGCTTCTCCCTTTTCCATTCCAGTACTCCTGTATTGCTCATGCTCAGTGTTTTCTTAGTGGACATGCTCAGAAGGGCATCTGCAGTCTTTTGCTTATGATCATCCTAAACACCACCTTTGTGAAGGGTAAACAGTAATTAGCAATCATATTCTATCAGTATTAATTCTCAAGCAGTGCCGATTTTGTACAAGGAGGAAACCTGATGTGTGTTCATGTTTGTTGCAATGAATGTGCTACTGAATATCGATACCAACAATATAGTGGTTCACTAATATTGAAGACAGAAAATCAAGGGACAAAATATCGAAAAGTAAGCGTGTATGGAGAAGTATAGATTTACTATTCCTAATTCCACATCTGTGTATCTTGAAGATGTATGCACCTCAGAGGTGCATATATGTAGAGTTAAGCATAGAATATCCGGACTTGCGTACCTGTAGATATTTTATTTTCGATATTCTGTCCTCGATATTCTGCCCCATCCATATAGTTGATTCAATATCTAGGTGGCACACCTGTGGCAAGTAATGTAGAGTAGAAAATTGGAAGGTAGTCCTCATTCATTATTACAACTCATGATTCTATGAAGTGCTCTTAAAAAGATTTGGATTTCTAACTAAGTATAATTTGTTGCTTTAGGAGGAATGATAATAAGAATTTCTGCGGCCAATTCTCTCTGTGAATTTTAACTTTTGGGGAATTCCTCCTTTGCGCTACATAACATCAGGACGCTCTTTCCATAATGGAGATTTAGGCCTGTCTGTGGTCCTAATGCCCGTGGTAATGAGATGAGAGGGTGTTTAAAAACGAAGGGGCATATGTACACGGAGTTAATGCCATTTTAGCGGCACCTTTCTAATGGTTTTGAGGCGATATTTACATCGCCATATGTACAGTTTTCCGGCAAAAACATCCATAGAAAATATCGTCACTTCTGTTAGCAATAATGACATGCAAGGGAGGCATTCCCATGCAAAAACAGCCGCTAACCCCACTTTGCGATATGTTAAACGAAATCCATGAAGATAGTAGGACACAAAAAACTGCCTCTAACTGCAGTTAGAGGCTGTTTCCTAAGACCAGAAAATAGCTGGTCTTAAAAATGGATATAATATCTGGGGCCTCATTTCAGCTGGTTTTGGTGCTGGACAACGCTGCAAGCAGTGTTGCTGCGCTGCTCTGTGAGGGCAGGAATACACACATTCAATAAGATAGTGCGCATTCCTTGGCCTCAGTCATGAAAGGTGTTGCAGCACTGCGACAATACAGCATTGCAACACTTTTCACTACGCCCTTCTTGTATCACCATGGATGCGCTGTATTCACTGGACAGCGCTCCATTACACAAGTAATGACAGATACGTCTGGAATCCTGACGTATCTTTCTGCGCCAAAGTCACCCATTGCTGCAGTCGTGTCACAAGCACGACGTAACTCCAGCAATGCATGGGTCCAGCCTATCCCTGGCACTGCGGCACCCTTACGCCTGCCATCAGGCAGGTGTAAGGTACTGACGCAGTGTTGTCCTACAATTGTCACAGTGAAATCTGAGGTATTTTACTGTGCCACTCCTATGAGGTCTTTTCGCGTGGGAACGCAAACCCTGCTCAACTCATACCTGATGCAGGCATAATGTGGCACAGGGCTTCACAAGGTCACGCATATGCCTACATGCGTCACTTCGCAAATACGGCACAATGTCATGCTAGTTTTGCCTGGTCCATTCTAGAGGGATGCCAGGTTTCAGCGCAGTTGGAGATCCATCGGTGACAGTTGCGCGCTGCGTTGTCATCGTCTGTAAGGGTTGGTGGAGAGGTGGTGCTGAGTGAGTTGATGAGACGTTCTTTGGTGGCCTTGATTCAGCTGCAAGGGGGGGGCAATGATGGCGGTGGTGTACGGTGGGCATGGTGAAGACGTGATGTATACAGTGATGGTCGGTCCAGGAGATACCGGTGGAGTGGCTGTAGTTGAAGTTCCCACTGGCAGAGGAGGCATGCTCGACCATGTGTCCTGCAATGTGGCTTGCTGCGGTTAATAGCTTCTTGAGTCTGATGTTGGGGAGCTTCCCCAGGAGGAGGTGGTGTTCTGGTCACTGGGTTTGTCCAGGTGGAACTTGACTTCACTGAGTAGGATATCGTCGGTGGATGGGAGAGCCTGGGGCGGAATGAGGTCTACAATGGTATCGTAGAATATAGTACCATGGTCCAGATGTGAAGATGTGTGTGCCACAGAGGATGGGCTTGGGGTTGGTCTGGATCTGGAAGGTGAGGTGTTCCATGGTCACCGTTGGGTCGTTAGAGTGCGTGGTCAGTCAAAGTGTGCTTCTGTAGGTGATGGCAATGCCTCCTCCTAGATGGTCGGGGTGGTCCTTGCGGGTGATTTAGTAGCTGTCAGTGATGGCGATGGTGATGTTCGTAACAGAGATTGGTCCTGGCAGGCAATGTGGTGTCTAGGGTTGAAGGCGAGGAGGGTGCTGGCATCGTAGCGAGTGTCCGAGAGGAAGACTGCTTGGGGCTGAGCGCTTTCCAGGGGCAGACGGACACAGACAGGCTTGCCTATGGCTTGCCTTTAGCACAGGAGATGTCCATTACAATGCAGGCAGTACATCGTAATGCCTTTACAAAGCAACCCCAACAACGCAGGTGCCTTTACATCGCATTCCTATACAACGCATTGTGAGGTCAGTAATTGGATATTTTTAAGTTTTAGGGCGGGTATGAGTTTCGGGAGTCAGAGATGAAATGTGGGGTGTATTATGGGGTAACATTTGAAATTTGGGGTGTGTTTTGGGTTCAATTATGAAAATTGGGGTGTGCATTTGGGTGAAATATGATTTTTAGGGTGTGTTTTGGGGGCTAAAAGATGAATTTTAGGGTTCAGGGTTTGCTTTGAGGTGCAAGGGTTAGTTTCAGGGTTGCACTCACTGAAGTGGGAATAGTAATATTTACATCTCCACTATCCAAAACCTTTCCTACTGTTGCAATATGCCTAGTATTAGTATGCATTGTAATGGAATGCGATGTAATGGTATGCTTCGTAACTTCATATATACCTTTGGCACAACAGTGGTACACCCGCTGCGCATGGCCGCCATTGAGAGGTGCTGTGGGGAGACTGGACAGCTAATAGGTGAGAAACGCCGGAAAGGGCAATGGATGGGGTGTGGATGCCGGGGTGTGTGTGTGAGCAGGTGCTGTAAATATTTAAATGAGAAAAATCCTACCTCGAGGCCGGGTCCCGTGTCTTTGTTGCTCCTGCTCTCCCGAGTCTGCTTCCAGGAATAGGAAGTAGGCAGCCAGGCTCCCTCCCCTAAGCCAATCACAACTATGCAATGCGGCGTTGGGATTGGTCATTGGCGCCAGGACAAGGCATTCAGCTAGGGGCTGGAGGGGTGGGCATGTTCTCCATGCATGCTGTAATGCAGCCTGCATTGCGAACAGGACAGTGTTCATGACTGCTTTGGGCGGCCAGAGTGCGCTGACTAAACAGTCATTGCGCACTTGAGTGGGCATGCCACTCCGCTCCTGCTTTTCTCCGAAAGTGGAGCAGAACTACCCACCCTCCCGCCCGCAAAGCAAACATAACATGATTACATCAGGAAGTTATCATCATGTGATGATTTTTCCTCTTCTTGCACTGCTTGAAAGCAGTGGGGCGACGCTCTTCCACCATAGCGGATGAGCCGCCACTGGGGGTGTGTCATCTACAGGTGCTAGGCCTGGGGGACTCAACCCACGGGCTTCCTCCGCTACGTGTCTCACCTTCTCCTTACCTGGACATTGACACCATGGCGCAATCTGCTGCACTCGCTCCAAATTTGTGAATCAGGCAGCAGGAGCCTCAGCTAGGTGTGATTTCACAAGCCTGGGTACAGCAGATGCTGACAAGTCAGCTGGAGAAACCTCCCAATGCAGTTGATACAGCAGGGCCCCCTTAGGCGTGAAGTTGCAGCGCTCCCGCCACACAAGTTCAGCGCAGTTCAGGGGCCTCACCCTCCACAGCGTCCGGCCAGTGCAACATCATCCGGCCTGTGATGCAGAGAGGCACCGCCCACCACTGGTAATCCCCTCCGTGCACCCTGGTGTAGTGGTGGATCATAGTATGCGATGCGCAGGAGTGCCTCTACCATTCACATCTCCAAGGGGCTCAAGGCAGTCTTCTCACAAAGGTCAGCAACATGTCTGTATGCGACCTGCTAGACTTCACCACCAGGTACGGCCAATCATCCCTCCTCAATGTCTATCGCCACGGCTCATCAAATCCACAGCTCCTCCGCATCCTACTCCAGGTTCCAGACGCAGGTCCAGGGAGACATCCAGGCTCTAGATGCAGGTCCAGCATGGCATCCAGGCTCCAGACGCAGGTCCAGCGAGGCATCCAGGCTACAGACGCAGGTCCAGCGAGGCATCCGGGCTCCAGGCACAGGTCCGGCCAGGCATCCAGGCTTCCGGCGCAGGTCCTGCGAGGCATCCAGGCTCCAGTCGCAGGTCCTGCGAGGCATCCAGGCTCTCATCCTTGTCATCCTGAATGTTGGGTGGGTTGAGGGGGTTGTTGATGTGTGCTGCACTTGGCATTGGCTGCTGCAATCTGCATTTCATAGTTTTTTTTGCCTATTTTCTATTGGAGGTCGACTGATAGGCTATTATTTCCAGTAGAGGCAAAAAAACTCACGTTGGGCTGACTATTGTGCGTTTTTTTGCTGCTAATGGGCCTTTTGTTGGTTTTCTCCTGCTAACGGCAGAATTCCCATCACAATCACGCTAATGTTAGCGGCAGTTTTCACCACCGATCCTTGAAGCTATCGCCATGCAGCGATGACTTGCACATACTTCACTAACATGGCAACAGCTGTCAGCAGTACACGGAGGTAAGAAAACTGCCACTTACTAACGTTAGCAATAGTTTTCACCAGTCCTTGCACACATGGCCCTAAATTGTTACATAAAATTGTTACGTAGTCTTGCATTTGTTTTCGTAAACTTGAGAAACAAATAAACTATCTTGAACGACAACGAAATGGCAGTATATTCAATTTAAATTTGTGTATCTCATTGCAAAAAAATCATATTCAACAAGTTCTTATGAACAGAAATCAGAAAGAACTCCAAAACATTTTAGACAGAATACACATTCAGCTGATTGGATCCAACGAGACAGAGTACATTCAGGAACAGCAGTGGGAGGTCTCAGTGAAAACATGCAGTCCATCTCAGAGCTGACAGAACCAATCATCATAATGCATATATTAAGCAGTTGTCTTTTTGTGGCAGCACTAAGGCAATTGTATTAAAAACTAAAAAGCAATGGGCTTACACTTCAAAAACACTGCTGCCTTATGAAAGAGTTCTATTTGTTCATGTGTTATAAAAATAGTTTGTGTCTGAAGTACCAGTACAACCAATAAGGTCTGCTGTTCACATGTTTTTATCTACATCTATATGACTTGGCAAGTAAAAACCTCTAGGACGGAATGAATATATAATGTCTTTGTAAATCGAAGTCTTGATGTTTTCTGACTATTGAAATCTTGCTTCACTTTCTCTATCCATGGTACATTCAGAATTGAGATCCCCACAGATGTTCCTCGAATGCGAAATGTACCATGGAGCTATCAAAATAAAATGTTGTTGATTGAACTAAAACCCCTGTGTCGTATGCATAACTATTTGGAATAAAATACCCGATGCTGAGATCAGTCAAGAAAAAGCAATGTAATAAAAACAGGCAGTTGCTCTAGGTGTGGCTGGGAAAACGGCAGAAAGGCTAAACTAATTTTCTGCTGTAAGATTACATTTTTCTTTAGATAACTTAAATATTACAATACAACACATGTGATCCACAGGCTAGGAGCTGTTCTACAGGCAAGGAAGTTGAACAAGCATAGAGGATTGATTATTTATTTTCTTTTTTATACCTACATGGTTTTTGATACTATTTTCTTGACCATGCCTTAGGGACATTTCAGTGCTGTACAAAAAGAGTCTAATTTAATTGTGGCGACAAATAAAAAAGCACAGTTAATGGAAACTTCTTCCTAGAGACTTTGGAGCATTGGCATATAAAAGCATAAGAATGCAATGCACAATATAAAAACATGTATGTATGCATGTATGTATGTAAAGGGTATTTCTACAGTGCAAACTCAGACAAAAGGCAAAAAAGTACTTTACATGGTCAAAGATAAGCTTAAAGTCAACCAGTGATAGGAAAGAAAGCTGAGTTGTGACCAGTTAATGCAATGTGATCCAGTGTTCTTTAAAGAGGTGCGTCTTCAACTCTTTGCTAAATTGGAGCAGCTCTGGGGTGGTCTTGATGGATACTGGGATGTTGTTCCAGATTCTGGGTGCATAGATGGAAAATGCCTGTTGTATTGTGTTTTCATGTTTTTACACATCTTACTCTGCAGTCTGGCTGTGTCTTCGGTGAGGCTGTTCCAGCGATGGCGAGCTAGTCTGCAAGATAGGTAGAAATGCTGGTTGTGATGGCTTTGTAAATGATGCAGCTGGTTTTGAAGATAGTGTGGGCTGGCACAGGAGACAAATGACTGTTCCTTTCTGGATATGGTGACATGATCCTATCTTTTCAGGCCTTGGATGAAATGTGCTGCGGTATACAAGATACCCCTAATAGGTGCCAGTGTGGAGTACAGGAGGTCATGGGGTTGGGCATTGCCACCATCCAATGCAAGAGTTCAAGGGATTGAACAACAGATCTGAACTTGCTTTGCAGATGAAACTGTTTGACTTTCTTTAGAAGAGATAGCTGGTACCAAGCAGTCTCTGTTTTTTTCTTGGCAATGTGTTCTTTGAGGGAGAAGTTGGGGTCCATTGTGAATTCAAGTGATTTGGCATTCAATGAGAGTTGAGTATTTATCTTATCTCTTATCTTGTTTGTTATTCTTGCCCAATAATAGGAATTCTTTTTTGGTTTGGTCGAGCTTCAGGTCGTCGCTTGAAATCCAGGTCTGGATGTTGTGATAGCAGTGTACAAAAAAGAGACAAGGAAAACCTTGTAGGTCAGATGGGACCAGGGGTAGACAAGTATTTTTAAGGAACAGTGGTCCCATTCAACAGGAGTCAGAATAAATATCACAATTACTACAATAAGAAATTGGAGTTCAAAAGAATGATCAATGCGAGTGATGAAAAAAGTATTTATAGTGATAATTAGGAAAACGTAATAAACAATTCAATGAGTGAGCTAGCCGTGAGGAGGTTACTATAAATACTTTTATCATCACTCTCATTGATCATTCTTTTGAACTCCAATTTCTTATTGTAGTAATTGTGATATTTATTAAGTGCTAGCAGTGTAAGCATCGGAAGTCTGAAGCAAATGAGCTATTTTACCAGAGTTGTGTATTGTTAGAACTGGGGGTCTACAGTTGGCAGAGGTAGGTACCTTTGACCAACAAGGGACCCTTGCTTCTAGTCAGGGTAAGGGGGTACACTCCTAAAATAACCCATGCTCACCCCCTTGGTAGCTTGGCACGAGCAGACAGGCTTATCGCAGAGGCAGTGTGTAAACCATTTGTTAACACATATAGTAACACAGTGAAAACACTACAAATGGACACCACACCAGTTTAGAAAAATAAACAGTCTTCTCCATCAGCTTCCTTGGTTCTCCTCCTTGGCAAAGGGTTGTCTTGATTTCCAGAACTGATCTAAAGTTCTGGGTCCCCCCTTTTATACTCCAAAATCATTTTTCTCTGAAGGCAGAGGGGCCTGTACCTAGTCCAAACCACTTCTGTGCAGTCCTGGAGCACTTTGTTTACAGGACTCCTTCTTTCCTTTGACAGTGTGGGCCAGGGTCATCAGACACACCACAGGAGGTGGAACCAGCATTGTAAAAGACAGGCACAACCCTATTTAGACCCAGGTGCTGACTCCTCCCACCACTCTACATGCAGATAGGTCTATTCAGCCCTGTGCTGACTCACCCTGTCTCCTAGAATCCCTCAGCCCCTGTCACTCACAAAACCAGACACACAATACACAAGCTAGCAGAGGCAGGCTGGATGGTTAGGTAAAAAGGTAAAAGTGGTATTTTCAAACACAGAATGTTAAAACCAACTTTACTGAAAGATATATTTTATCATTCTGAGTTCAGGCATACTAAACTCGAATTTCTACCTAGTTCCCTGAGTCAGTTAGGATTAAAAGATGTTATAATCAAACTGCCCATCCTGGCCAATGGGAAGAGGTATCCTTGCAATAGTGAAAAACAAAATTGGCTGTAATTCACTATCAGGACATGTCACACACATCAGGGCATGTCCTACCTTTTACATACAATGCACCCTGCCCTTGTGTCTACCTTAGGGGTGACTAATATGTAGAAAAGGGAAGGTTTAGGGACTAGCAAGTGGGTGCACTTGCCAAGTTGACATGACAGTCACAGACTGCACACAGGCTCTGCAATGGCAGGCCTGAGACACACCTTACAAGCTGCTTCTCTGGGTGGCACAACCAGTGCTGCAATCCCACCAGCAGCATTTGATTTACATGCCCTGGGCACAAATTGGTGCACTGTACTGGGTTCTGACAAGTACATCAAATAAACCAATCATGGAGTCACTAATCCAATACAACACTTTACAATAGGGAGCACTTGCACTGTGGCACTGAATAGCAGTGGCACAGTGCCCAAAGCATCCAGACCAGCAAAACATATAGCAAAAACACAGGAGGCAACAGCAAAAAATGGAAGGGAGACCCACGCCAATGGTGCCAGGTCTAACATGTATCATCAGTATATTGATGAATCTTGATGCTGTGTTCCGTGTGTAGGGCATGCAGCACCTCCACACATGATAGGGAGCTTTTGTATCCTTAAGAGGACTATGTGAAAAAAACAGTTGGCTGGAAAGGTTGGATGACTTTCAGGAATTATTTATTAGCCACTGGAGGCCAGTCAGATGACAGGTGATAACATTCACTACCTAAGAAAATAGTTTAAGGGATTTAGTACCCAATTATTTTTGTGGTACTTAGTTAACACTCCTTGTTCTGCTTGTAACTCAGGAGTGAGCCAGAAGGGGTACAAGATTAAGTCACAGCAATATCTTTGTAGTTAGAAGGAAACCAGTTTGTGTTTTAGTGTTGTAGGCATACAAATGTATACTCCACCCCTTTTTTAACATTAAACATAACATGTTTTAAATATAGCAACTGCATTGGCTTTCCATTGCATTTGATTTCGGCAGTTTTCTGGTGAGTAAGTAAGTCTTTATTCTCCTGCAGTAGTGTAGTGAGTGTTACTAGCTTATAATTAGACAGTAAATGGTAAAATTTATGGTTTAGTTCAAGTGAGCTTTAATTATAGGGATTAATATAGACAGGGCTAGAGACTCCACGTCCTCATTCCTTGGATACATACAAGCAAGTATATCATATGATGCTAGCCAGCTAGTTTGTATCTATATAAAAACCAATGCATCCAAGCAAGTACATCAGCCATAGTTTAGATCCTAGTAATGTATACCTGTGGGTGATATTACTTTCAAAGAAGCTCTGAGATGTACACAATACAGTTTACTCCTGCTGCACTGTGCCTCATTCACCACATGGGGATTATGTTAGACACATTTGGTCAGATTTACTATGCCCTTATGGTGCTATTGTGTCACTCAAGGCGATGCAAGGCAATGCAAGGGCCTTTGCGATATTTACTAAGCCATGCAAAGTTACCTTTTGTGGCCACATTGAGGAAAGACATGTAAGGGAAGCAGTTAGACAAGGAGGAACACAAAGTGGAGAGAAGTCTGTGTGGAATAGTAAATCCAGAGTAATGCAAGGCAATGCAAATTGCTGTCGTGTGACTCTGGCAAAGCATTCCATGGGTGGTGTGTAGGTGTTCCCATGCACCCACCCATGGATTTGGGTGCATTCCCAGATTTGTTAAGGTTAGTAACCCAGGAAATGCATCAAACTCTGCCATTCCAAGTGAGGCTTAACTAGGAGAAATATGTTTATTTCTCCTCTTTATTTCCTGTTTCTATGTGTGCTGCATTCTATAGCACACATCAAGTCTAAATACCTTTGAGGATTGTTTTTGTGCAGTTAATTGTCCCTTCCATGGCGCAAAGGTGCCTCGGTTGTCACGCGGCTGCACACAGTTGACCAGTGCAAAGAGAGAGCAGGAATGTGCCATGATCCAGCACTCTCCATTTGATGCAGCACAGCAAGTTGTCCTGCTGAAGCTCGTTATGATAAATGTTACTAAATGTGTCTCATTATCTGTACCTAACAGCAAATCACACTTTCAGTATCTGGCTGTTCTGATGACGTTTAAGGTTGTGTGTCCCCTGCTTTGGCGTACCCTCATTTAATGTCTAAATCAGCTGCAATTCACTTTTTGGCAGAGTCCTACAGAGGGTTTAGTGGTGTCTGTGTCATGGTTTTCCTCAGTCTCTTCTTAGGACTAACCTGACCCATGTGTTGAATTTAAATCCACATTCAATCTATTGCCACCATCCTCCTGTCATCTGACAGACTGTACATCAATGCATTCTCCAGTTTACCTTCAGTAATAGGCCATGCAACAAGTATACACCATTGTAAAATATCAACAAACAAAGTCATGTGTCTGAAATAAAGACTCCAAAGCTTTTTGCTTAAATTCTCTGACTGCAGTACCATCTGATTCTTAGGGTCACCCAACATTCTGTAAAACAGGAATAAAACTGGATCAGAAGTATGTAGAAAAACAAAGAATGTCAAAAAATGTGATATCAAACAGCATAACCATTGGGATTTGGGAAGCACGCAGTTGAATATTACACTTACTGAAAAATGTGGTGAGCGGAAATCCGAAAAAGACTACACCACAACCTCAATTCTCATCTGGTTGATCCAATTCATCTTCATTGAGATCTTTAGATTATGCCTGATGCAATTTCTGATTGAGATCAGTAAAACTAAAATAAGTGAAAACCTTTTTTTTGTTGTTAAAAAAGTAAGTTTATCAAGAAAACAGGTGATGCAGTGCAGTACAATATAAGGGGGGGGGGTAGGGAAACAGAGAAGAGGAAAAATAAATTATACAAACATATCTAGGTTGGAATGAAAAAAGGCATTAAAATATCAATATATATATATATATATAAATAACATTGACTTACAGATAGCAACCAAGCAGCAATATAGCTTAAACCAAAATATAACAGCATATCATAGAATAGGAATGTCGAAGATATGGAATATCATGGAGGACGGGCAACCTCTTGTTGAGTAGGAGATAAAGAGAAGGAGCGTTTAGCACTACGATCAAAGAGCAATGTAACAGGTGACCATATAATGGAGCGCTTCATGGCTAAATGAATGGGATGAACACATGCTGTATCCAGCCTGTTATGGCAGCATACTGCATACCACCAAGCCTGGAATGATATCCTTGTAAAGTCTTTCCAATTTTTAGTGATCTGTTGAAATGCAACTGCCAACAACAAGTCTACAATCTTAGTGTTGGAAATATGGTCTTCCCAGATAGGACATAAGCTACCCAGGAATATGTGTGTGATAGAGAAAGAGAAAGTAGAGTCGAAAATAGAATTGATTTGATCCCAAACATATATCCAAAAATTATGTAGGGGAGAGCAAGTGAAAGGTATGTGCTTTAAATCAGCGGGTGAAGAGGAACAGGACCAACAGGTATCAGGTACTGTGACATGTCGTTTGTGTAGTACAGCTGGATGTAGCAAAAGCCTGTTATAGATTAAGAATAATGTCTGCGTAACATTTGCCGCTCTAGACGTTTTCCTAATTTTAGACCATATTTTGTTCCATAGGGTAGAAGGCCAATCAATCTCAAGATCTGCTTCCCAAAACAATTCAACTTTGAACTTTGCTCTAACGGTCAGCGAAGATCATATATGAGCATAGATACTGGAAGCTTTAGGCGACAAAAGTAAAAAAGGACATAAATTGTTAACCGGGGGAGTTATTGGGTGTGTTTGAATACGAGTGTAAGCAGTTAAAAGAACTTGCGAGATTAAATTATATTTAGAGTGGAACGAAGGGGGTAAGTGAAATTGTTGACTAGCCTAGGAGAAAGATAAGATCTTATTTTGAGAAAATAGTTGATACTTCCAGATTAGACCTTTATTTCTCCAAGACTTCCAATAAAAATGTTTCCCACCAATTAAAATAGAAGTGTTATGTCATAAAGAAGAGTGAAGAAAAGAATCCAGATCAGCGGGAGATTGAAGTGGAGAAAAACCCAAAAGTTTACAAGTGTACTTGTAAATAGGAGTAAAGATGATGGTCTTTGAGTAAAAGGAATACCTTCTTTTAAAGAAAAAGGGGAAAGAAATGAGCGTTCAAGTACAACCCACATAGGACAGTCGAATGAAGAATCAAAGAGCCATCTCGAAGCTTGGCAAAGTAAAAAAGATCTGTGATAGGTGGGGAAATCGGGATAATTAACCCCTCCTTCTGCTTACGTGGAGGTTTTTTGTTCCATAGGAAAGATGATAAAATAGAACTAATTTTTGTAAAAAATCTTAAAGGAAAGGGAATAGGGATATTAGAAATGGTGAATAAATCCAATGGAGCAAATATCATCTTAATGGTATCTAAACGACCCCACAAGGAGAGATATAACGGGTGTCATTTAGTAGTCAAAGAGGAGATTTTTTGTAAGCAATTTTCCATGCAAAGAGATTGCGTTGGAGAAATTAAAGTAGTAAAGTGGAGACCGAAATATTTAAGTGAGTTCCAAGCGAAATTAGAAGAGTGAAAGTCATCTTTGAATGTATATTTGGTTAGAGGCAATATTTCACATTTATCGCGGTTGAGCTTGTACCCAGAGACAGTAGCAAAAAGTTCTACCTCCTTCAAAAAAGCAGGAACAGATGAATGAGGATCATAAAGAAATAATAAAATGTCATCAGCGTAAGCTGCTAATTTAACTTGGTTATATTTTGATTCAAATCCCTTTATGTCAACATTCTGATGGATCCTAGACAAAAAAAGGTTCTAATGCTAGATTAAAAAGGAAGGGAGATAAAGGGCAACCTTGACGCACCCCTCTTTTTAACTCAAAATACGGAGATGAGATACCATTAACAAAGACGTCTGCTCGAGGATCCGAATAAAGGATAGAAATGAAAGAAATAATTTGAGGGCCAAAGCCAAACCATTTCAATTTCTGAAAAAGATATGACCAATTCACACGATCAAACGCATTTTTGGCATCTAAGGCTATTGCAGCTAAAGAATGGGGCAGGTGCGGGGCTTTTGATAAAAAATTGAAGAAAAGACATGTATTATCAGAGAGGAGACGTCCTTTAACAAAACCAGATTGTTCTGAGCCTAATAGTTGATGGAGGAATGATTGAAGTCGAATAGCCAGAGCTTTGGAGAACATTTTAAAATAAATATTTACAAGAGAGATGGGTCTATAATTCTTGCAATTTTTCAAGTCCTTCCCATCTTTGGGTATTAAACAAATAAGAGCTTCCAAAAAGGATCCTGGAGATTTTCCAGACTGTGTAAAAAGAGTTAAAAGACTTAGTAATTTAGGAAGGAGGAAAGGGGCAAAGTGAATACAAATTCTACTGTAAATCCATCAGGACCCGGGGCTTTGTCTTTCTTAAGTAAATGTAAAGCACTAAGAAGTTCTTGTTGTGTTAAGTCAGCTTCTAATGGGGTAAAATCAATTTGAGTATTAAAAGACTTGTGTATACCTGAAGAACATGTGTAATATGAAAGTCTGATGGTGTGGTCTCGGGAGAGTATAATGATTTATAAAAAAAGAAGGAATTCATTTAAAAAATCTGGATCTTTGGTGTGTAAGATATCATGATCATCAAAAATAGCTTTAATATCAAACTTGTTGTGTTCAATTTTTAAATAATTAGCTAAAAGCTTGCCTGCCTTATTTTGGCCACCATAGTACTTTGCACTAGACTTCAACAGATATAACAAGGCGTTATCCATTGATTCCTTGTTTAATTGAATTTTTTTGTCAATTAGTTGTGAGAGACAATTTTGGGATTTTGAAGAATGTACTAGCCTCGTAATCTCAGCCAAAAGATCCTTGGTAACATTATGGGCATTTTTAGGTTTTCTGGAAACAAAGCCAATTATGAAATCCCTGGCAGCTACCTTAAAATGCATCCCAAACAACAGAAAAGGGAAGATTGTCAGGCTGATTAAATGACAGATATTCATTAGAAAAGGAGACAAAAGAGGAATGAAAATTTTTGTCAAGAAGAATTGAGTTATTAAATCTCCATCATCTAGATGAGTTGGATTTTGGAACTATATCCAATTGAATGGAAATAGGGGCGTGGTCTGAGATTAAAATAGAGCCAATATCGGACTTCTTAAAGATTGAGATATATCATGTGAGACAAAAAAATTATCCAATCTGGATTGGGTATGGTGGGCTGGGGAGAAAAACTTGAATTCTCTGGTAGTGTGATTGCAAATTCTCCAGGCATCGACAAGGTTATATTGTTGGATAGTGCGAACAAATAATTGATGGGCTTTGTGTGGTTTGAAGGAAACCAATAAACAATGAAAAAAAAGGTAGGACAAGCATAACGTAGATACAATGCCTTGAGAGAAACACGAAGAAAAACAAAAAAGAGTCAACTAGACAAATGAAAAAGAACAAACAAATGTTTTTTTTTTTTAAAAGATGATCGAAGTTAACGCCTAGAACCATAAAAACCAATAAGCACATTCAATTCAATAAACATAAGAACCAATTAAACAGCTTGAGAAGATGAAGTTCCAGAAATGTCCATAGAGTCGGTTTTGCTAAAGTTGATGAAACTCCACAGTTTGACAGGATCTTCATAGGTCGTCGTTTTGTTGTTATAAGTAAACTTGAAGAGGCAAGGGTGGAAAAGGCTATATCTAGCGCCCATGGCACATAAAGCAGGCCTCATATTCAAAAACTCTTTGCGTCTATTAGTTGTAGATCTGGCATGATCCTGAGCGAAAAATAATGTGGAACCTGACCAAGAAATGCGTTGAATAGACTTGGCAGCCAAGAGTACCTTAAGTAGATCTGTATATTCGAGAAAGTACATTGTAACCCCTCTCGGAATATTAAGTGAAGTTCCCTCAGGCACATGAAGCAACTTAGGAAGAAAAGACTTGAAGAACGATAAAACGTCTGAACTTATTTTTGTTTTCCAAATCCTCAACTTGTTGCTGCAGTGACACAATCTGGGACTGGAGAGTATTGGCTTTCTCATTTGTATGAGAGAAGGAGGAGATACTTTGTTCCACTGTCGTAAGACGGTCGTTCATCTGAGACCAATTTTCCGTTTAAAACTGCAACTTGGTGGAAGTATCTTCCATAAAAGGGTGAAGCGCCCTTAGCTCTTCCAACAGAACTTCCAAGGAAACAGGCGAGGAAGCATTAGAAGGGGAAGGTGGATCTTTTTTGAGTATTTTGGTAGTGACTTTACCAGTTGAAGAGTTACTTGCATTCAAAGGAGGAGAGGCCTTAGGCGCGGAGTTTAGCGAGTTTTCCATCTTGGTGAACTCAGAGAAAATTCTCTAATTTTTGATGAACATGTGTGTTATATGGGATGTTGAGGGTCCCAGCTTTTTCAGTCTTCCCATATGAAAGGCACAAAAGTGAAGCACTGAGACCAAGTAATATTGTGCTGTAGTAGAAACAAAACATTGATGGATAAACCACAACAAAAGTCAGCTCAAGTACATTGCGCTCAACCCTGTAAAATAACAGTTACGAGTTGCCATCTGTGAGAGACTTGACAATTATAGCTTTCCTTCCTCCAGATATAGTAGGTCTGCCAAGAATCGTGAAAACATTTCAAATAAATAAATTTCTCCTCAAACCATCGCCTGGGTTTTGTTGTGACGCTGCAGCGAGGGCAAAATAACAAAAACCATGGCCCACTGAAAAGCGCCACATAGGGTGATAGCCTCAAAACCAGCAGAATGAGGAAGTCAGCGTTGTGCCATAAACTGAATACCAGAACGTGAGTTGAAAGAAATGAAGCCAAAAAGAATCATGGTTGGCCATAACAAAACATCACAGGCAAGTAATAGGGGGCAAGAGGCTATATAAGTGCTTTGACCGCATGATGTCAATTGCCCAAAATGCCAGAGGGAAAGAAAAAAAAAAAAGGAACACAAATGCCGAGTAATCTCCTCAGCGGATTTTCTCCTCAGGCGCCAGACGAAGAATCCATTATGGCTGCCACGCTCGTGCCTCAGAAAAGTCGAGCGCATCAAGTTAAATATGGATGGAAAACAGCAAAGAAAGTTCACGGAGTGCAGTCAGTGAGGGTCAGGACATCTTCCAACCTCAAAGACCACTCTCCAAATACAGCAGGGGAGCTTTACATCGTGGATGTCCGAGCCCATTCCGCGGAGTGTCACACGAACGCTGCCATCCGCATTGGGCACCAAGCCACGCCCCAATAAGTGAAATCCTTGATATTGTATGACTCAATAACTGTTAGTATGCATGGCAGCTTTATTGAGAACATTTAAATGTTGAAATACGTTTCCTGACAATGACAAATTAGATGAATATCATCCAATTAGTGATAGAAGACGAAAGTAGGATATTATGAGGGCCAGAGGTGTTTGTACTTATACCGTTCAGTCCTGGGGTGTCATTTTTTTCTGCCCATTACAAAAGCTGCTTTTGTATGGGTAATGATGGGGGCAGATAACACGCATCAACACAATGTTTTGAAGGCAATATGGGTTGACACAGTATAAACAGCACAGTGGCCAGATAGGTGATGTGGAAACACTCACAAGAACATATATTTTATTCCTGCAGTGCCATCATAGTCAGGATGGACTGATTATGGGATTATATTTAGATCACAAGATGATGAAATGTGCAAGCAAATTACAGCCTTCTTTCATAAAATGTGACATTTACTTCCTGCAGAAAGCTCAAGGCACTTTTGCTTCAGTGTAGTAACACCTATTCTGCAGGGCTCTAGGGACTTATCCAGAATAGAACAGCGCATATTACAACCGCATGATGTTGGAATACTAAGTATGAAAAGATCAAGCCTAACTATAAATATATCTTATTTATGTATTTATCAATTGTTTATTTAGTAGTTTTGTATAGCTCAAACAAGTCAGAGTGGTAGAAAGGCACTAGTTAGAGAGGAAAAATATAAACAATGTTAAAAGGGTTACTGCAGTAACCAGGACATCTCATTATAATTTCATACACAAAAATATTTGTGACAGGCAAAATAAAATAAAATATTTGTAATTTATTTATTGTCCAAGCACAAATCTGATACAAGGATTAGCTCAGACTTCAGAAATACATTATTATCCAGTAGGAACACTATATACATATTTCGAGATTTTGAATTTCACAGCACGCTTTAGTCCATATACTCAGTTTTCCTTGATTTAAGATATCTGAGTGACATTATAGAGAAAGGTTTTTGGGTTATTTTAAATGATTCATAGGAAGAGGTTTTCTTGATGGAAGGAGCAGTTGAGTTCCAGTCTCTGTGGGCACTTCTGAAGGGTGAATGCTTCAGTTTTATTCTGCTTTCTGGCCAACTGGCATTTTGAGGAGCAACTTTCAGTTCTTCATAGATGCTTCTGGCCCCTAGTCCTAAAGTGTCTTGTTGAGGATGTTTGGGATTTGTTAATGTATACCCTTGCACGATGGATGCATGTTTGAAAGTGATTCTTGCTTCACTTGCGGGAAAATTCAGGCAAAAAAGATAATGGAAATATTATCACAGTTTTAGATGTCAGTGAGCTGTCTGGCAGCAGAGTGGAGAGCTACTTTGAGGTGAGCCAGGTGAATTATGGGGGTTTCCTACTAGTTGGCAGTTGACATAGTTTTGTCTTGTCATAACTAGGGCTGGGACACCCATCTCGCTATCATGGAGTGGAATGAGTTGTTTGATTCTTTGAAGCATTATCAGTTTCAATTGTGCCTCCTTGGTGAGGTTGTTAATGTGTTGATGCAGGTTCAAAGTGCTTGCTTGTGAAGAATATCAATTATTAATTTAGGTGGAATGGTATTACACCACAAACAATAAAGTCACTAGCCGGTTTGGTCCAGGCAAATGTTTCAGTAATTTAAGACGGAGTTCAATCCTTGGTAAATATGTCACAGAGCAGGCAGGCAAAATTTAGGGAAAATATGGAAAGCATTTAGAAGTGTTAAAAGGTAAAAAAAACAACAGAAAAAAAGTCCTACTCCAGTTTCGAAAAATTTAGTAAAGTTTAAGAAACAAAATGACATCAAAGGAACAAACATTCAAAAAGGTTACAAGGTGTATGGATTTGTCAAGAATGGAAACTCCAATTGTTTGGTAAGCTGGGATCGAAGAACTTGGGAAAAAATAAAGGAGTGAAGTACTAAGAGGTGACTGAGCTGGCAAAGGGAAACACACCTTGTGTGTTCAATTAGCAATGCATTGAAAACTTTATAAATGTTGCATTGACTGAAGCAGATGCAAATTGCACAGCCAACACTGCGGTCATTAACCAAACTTCACTTTGGTCATGGGTGGCAACATGCCATGGGTGAAGAAGGAAGGTGACGAATGAACGGTGGGATACATCTAGCTCACATAACAAATACAGTGAATCAATGGAGGGGACCAAAAATCAAAAAATTATCCCAGACTTTGAACTGAAAAGTAGGTGAAGTAG
Organism: Triturus cristatus; assembly: GCF_964204655.1. Taxonomy (NCBI): domain Eukaryota; kingdom Metazoa; phylum Chordata; class Amphibia; order Caudata; family Salamandridae; genus Triturus; species Triturus cristatus. The sequence continues at coordinate 1,568,164,937 of NC_140589.1, forward strand.
GTGAGCAGAATTCCCCTCTCCACGGGAAGAGCTGCCTTGCTTATTCATCCAAACAATCCAAATATTCATTAATCCGTTCATTCTAATTTACACGTGGTGTCCAGTGAGTGAAGAAACCACGGACATTGAATTTGTTGCCCGTAAATCCTGCTGCATATGGCAGAGAAGCTGATTACTTCAAAGAAGTTGACGGAGGCTATATAGTTACGAAGAGCAACTCACAAACATTTTGAGGGCCTTCCTTACCTTTCCAGCACAGACGCTGATCCGCATCCAACACGGCTGTACGTATGGCCGTTCTGTGTAGAACAAATGTGGAAGTTAGGTACAAGTAGCACGAGTGCGGAGGGAAAGCTAGTCCGTGTACTACCTGACCGAGGGGCATATACAACGCCCTATTGGAAATCTATCCCGTGTTCTACGACTCGAATGTCTCAATCCTGTCACTGTCAAATATACGGTGAATTAGGCGGTCAACATTGTAGTATTGCGTGCAGAATCCCTATTCTGAGTGGACAGTTCGATATAGGAACATAGCCTGTATTTTTATTATTAGGTACAATTTAATTCATGTTGCAGCATTAAAATCAAGTCTGCCCAGTCAAAAAATCTGTTAGAACTTGAGGGGCATAAAGTTCGGGGTTTGGCATATCATCCGCCATATTAAAACGATATACTCTTAAGTCATGGACAACAGCTACACAACGTCAGGTCCAAAAAGGAAGAGGATAGGAAGAAGAAGTGAAATATGAGTATGTCAATAAATTAGCAGTCATCAAAAAGCCATGAATATTGGCAAGATCCAAATTTTGGATCAAAACAAGTATGTGGTTGGTATTTGTAAAAACATTTAGGGGGGGAAATCAGATTTGCACTACTTTCTGGGGGAATGACAACTCCTGTCACACATTGTGGGCGTCTGGGTACAGTAATATCTGATAGATTTGATATATAGAAAGAATACACCATGTGTTCACAATGCCACATATCATGTCATACTAGAAAGAGCTATGCACTATGTCCTGAATCCTCATTAAGATATCAATTGTTAAATATGTGTGAACAGATATACGAATGTGACCTTCTAGGATTCACACAAATATGAGATGTATGGTATTATATACTGAGAGATGCGATGCAATATCATATCCTTCCTAGCTGCAAGATTAAATCTAAGTCCCCCCCCTAAATTATTTTATGAATACCAACCACTTACACGTGGGTGTTGTCCACGAATTAAGAATATATCGTTTTAATATGGCGGATGATATGCCAAACCCTGAACTTTGTGACCCTCAAGTTCTAACATACTTTTGGACTAGGCAAACTTGATTTTAATGCTGCAACATGCATTACATTTTACCTAATAAAAAAAATATGGGCTAGGTACATATATCGAACTGTCCACCAGAATAGAGGTTCTGCACGCAATACTACAATGTTGACCGCCGCAATTCACCATATTTACACGAGTTTTAATAATATTGGATTAATTACTATTTGACTGTGACAGGATCGAGACTTTCGAGTTGTAGAACACAGGATAGATTTCCGATATGGCGTTGTATATGCCCGTCGATTAAGGAGGACGCGGACTAGCTTTTCCTCCTCGCTCGCGCTACTTGTACCTAACTCCCAGGTTTTTTCTACACACAACGGCCACACGTACAGCCGTGTTGGATGCAGATCGGCGTCCATGCTGGAAAAATAACAAAGTCCAGTAAAATGTTTGTGAGTTAGTCTTCGTAACTATCTAGCCTACGTCAATTTCTTTGAAGTAATCGGCCTCTCTGTCATATACAGCAGGAGTTACGGGCAACACATTCAATGTCAGTGGTTTCTTCACTTATTGGACACTACGTGGATGTCAGGTAAGATGCCATCATATTATATTCATACTGTAATGCCTTTACTATTTGGGATCTAATTTAAATTCTTAATAAGCTCCTAACACTCACTGAGAGACTTCTTAATGAGTTTTGCACGTCATTGCGGTCTATGGTGAATGAATAGATAGAATGTATGACAATGAAACAGTTTAGATGTAAGATTCTTGATCCCAATAATTTGGGAGTGGTCTGTATCGGCGTTTCTTTTCAATATACTTGTCCCCCCACCCATACCATATATAGCATCCTACTAATGAATGTGCACAATAATTTTTAATGTCCATCCCACCATTCATAGAAATAAGATGCTATGTTTAGATTCAGCAATATATCACGACACAGGACTGAGGCTCTAATATGGGCAACATGTTCATGTTATTACAGATCTTATTTTAAAATACGGGCACACCCTTGAATATCAGTTTATATTTTATCTTCTTCCCTACTGACCATGATGGAATTACAACCGGCAACGAGGTATGATATTCTCTGATAGCCCATATGGGTTTTATTTTATGGACTAGATTTCATGGCCGCTTATGAATAAGTTACTCAGTACTTGTATTGCAGCTTCCAGTTTGACAGAAATAACTTGCTACTTGACAGGCATGTCTTAAAGACGAAGGGCTAAGGAGTGTCACCATAGTCATCATCACCATTAAACATAAGGTTATGTGCACTACGTCCCAATCTCCCATCAATGATAAATTCGATTACTGGATCAATGTGACACTGGCAGAGATACCGATAAGGGTACCCCGTCCCACAATATATTGCTCATATGCCACAATATCAGGTTGTCATACACGCATTTAATAAAGAATCATCCCCCCAAAAATTGGATAATTACTGCATCACAAACTGTAGCTTGATCTTTGGTGCCATTGTACGGGTTTCCACCTATTGCTCTAAATATACATAATGTATGAATATCTGTACAAAAAACAGTATATGATCTGTATAATTGTCATTCCAGACCCGAGGAAGTCATGGACGACGAAACATGTGTTGGCTGGAACAATCAAAAGAACATAAAATCACAAGAAACCAAAACTTGAAAATGCATTATGGATATATATGTTGTAATAAGCAACAGCTTCATAGATGTTTGAGTGCTCGGGCATTGTCTAATCTATAATTCAGATACCTTGGGATCACACTTAGGGGGCACAGGTGATTTCCCCCTCCCTGGAGCACCATAATAACTACGTACCTTGTGCTATCACACCACTAAGAGTGAGCGCATAAACCACATGGGACACTATCACCCAATATAGAGTTTTATATTAGTATGTGTCTTTGTGTATTTTAATTGTTGGGAAATTGTTTTGGTGGTTTTTGTGACTTTGTATTTTGTTTACTTTTCCCCTTACTTCTTTATTTCTTCTTTCCCTTTGTTTTCTTTCTTTTTTACCTCACCCAGGGCCATGGCAGAGGATTGTCTTTTTAGCCGGTATGCCACCTCTCATGTAGGCAGCCCCGGGTGATCTTTAGCGAGAAGGCGGTGACAGTACTTGTTTTTTTTGTGCAGCGCCATCTCCCCTCTATGCTGGTAGCAGGCAGCAGGTCCGGTTGCGGATATCCCCTGTAGGAGCATTGGCTGCACTAGGGGAAGGTGCGCTGGTGCGTGTGGCACACCAGCCAGGTTCAGCACACCGTTGAGCAACTGACATACTGCTGGGCAGCTATGTTAGACCGGGACGAGGACCTGCTCGACCTGCTAGGCATTGAGATGCTGGGGCTCACGAGAATAAAATATTTGTGGTGTTTGTGTTCTATAATGGTAAAAAAACAAATTCTGAATATTATGCTGCTCATACTCAGAGGTAAGTTACGTCTAGTTTACGTTGAACTATTATTATTATAGGGTCCAGTTTCTAGTTTCTGCTAGGTGGGTGCTCAGCGTTACCTAGTCGTACTCATCATTGGTGCTTGATTTGGCTGATCAATTTTGAAGCCAATGCAGACCGTCCTCCTGTCACTATAGTGAATCAGTGATATCAGTGAGTAGTGTGTTCTCTCTGTGACTTTGTTTATATAGCTCGTATAGTTCCAAACGATTTCACAGTTTTCTGCAGTATGCATCTATACTTTTCAAAAAAGGGTAACTGAGTTGGTCCATCAAGAGGGTTGAGTAATGAGAATAGAATCAAAGATCATTCACTGCAATGCATTAGTTCAAAATTTAGTTTTTGGTAAGGAAATTTGGAATAGGGTTTTTAAGATTAGTATGGGCAACTCAACGATAGTCGATAGAATAGAAACTAGTACTATAGTGTAGCTGGTTTTAAAGAAGTACAATTATGTGACTGCATTTGTCTGTCATAATAATTTTGTATAGATTAACTGAGTGACTAATTTGTTTTTTAAATCTTCTACATTTCTTACATCAGCACCCAAGGGCAAGAAGAGGAACGTTCTAGCGGACCCGGTATAAAGTGGTCAGCCAGAGCCGCCGACTACCAGCACCGCTGCTGAAGGCTCTGATAACCCCAGAAAGTCCTAATATTTATTAATATTATGACCCTAATGTTAGGTTTTATGATTGTTGTGGGCTTCGGGTAGAATCTTGACGTATTGGAATAGTGGTGCAGGGTTCTAGGATTGGAGTTGCTGCAGAGAAATAAAGTTGCTTTGACACATTTACCAGTTGAATTCATGAGAGAGCGGCCATGGTCATGGACCTCTCCCCCTCAATGCTGTGTGCCGTCTCATTCGTTTATACAGTATACCAGCAGTTTTCAATGACAGTGCAGCATGGCTGGTAAAAAATGTACAAGGTCCCACTCCCATCGCATTTGTCAATCAATACCATATGTCTTTCAATGAACCTTTATTGCATGCCTGGCTTGTCTTACATTGTTAACCAACCAAATGCCCAGAGTAATTTTTTTGTTAGAAGATACTGCAGTGCTAACCAAATTATAGTGATGTATTGCGATTGAATTTTTTGATCGAAAAAAAATTAAGAGGTGGCGTATTTGTCATTTAAAATATGTATAATGTTTTATTATATTCACACAGACCAAAATAAATAAATAAATAAAACCACTTCCCTTACGCTCGCCGCATCACTGACTCTGTGATGCGGCGAGTGCAAGGTAAGGGGTTTTATTCATTTTATTTTTCTTATCCCGTCATATGTCGACTTTCCCAACGTCTCACTGATCTTACCTGTACCGGAAGCCCCAGTACTCACTTGCTGATAGCAGGGCACTGTCAACTCATGACTGTGAACACCCAAGCTTTAACAGCTGCAACGGTGTTTGAGGTATTATGACCTCTTCTATCTGCAACTCACCAAAAGCTAACATAAGAAGCATTGATGGCTCGAGGGAAACATGAAATAACAGAAGGTTAAAAGACAGGAAAATGGTTTATGAGTGAAAGGGGGGTGGGTGGGTAAAGGGATGAATGGGCAAAAAGAGAGGATATTGAATGGATGGAAAATCGATTGGGAGTGTTGGTGAAAGACTGGATGAGAGAAAGAATGGCTAAAACATGGTGAGCATGGGTGAATTAGAATGAAAGGATGACTTAATATTTAGATTATTTTTGATGAATAATCAATGCAGCTCTCTTCACAGAGGGGGAATGATAATCACCTACTTTGCTTACTATGTTTATGTAGGGTTATTGAAACTATGGTTTAAAATGGGGGTATTTTTTATTTTTTGTGCTACTACATTGACTCACTGTATTTGGTAATTGAGCCAGAAGATTCCCACTAATCATTCTTCAAGCCCCACCCCTTGGACCATGGCATTTTGCCACCTATGACCGTAGTGCCATATGGTTTAGTTCTGCAGTGTTGGCTATGCAATGTGAGTCTGCTTCAGTTAATGCGGCATTTACAAAGTTATCAATGCATTTCAAACAGAACACACAAGGTGTGTTTCCCTTTGCCCACTCAGTCACCTCATAGTACTTCACTTCTTTATTTTTTCCTACTTTCTTCCGACCCAGCCTACCCAAAAATTGGAAAATCCATTCTTGGCATGTGCCACATGTGATTTTATAACTATGTGAAGTTATGTGATTCCAGAATATATTTCATGGTTTCCCACAAAAGATTCATTTTACATCTGGTTAGATGTTTCCCTTTCGACTTCTGTTGACTAGTACAGTGAATGAAAAAGCCAAATATGACGAATCGATGATCAGTGTAGTGACCCCTTCATTCTATATCAAAAGCTCTACCCTACTTGCCTATTCCCTCTACCCTACCCTGCAGTAGAATATGTCAAGTTTCCTTTCCTTACTTACTGCCCAGCAAATGCATTTGTTAGAAATAATATGTGGTGGGGGTAAAGCCAGTGAGTAAAGTTTTAGGGCCCGATTCACAGAACTAACTTAAGACAAAATCCTAAACTTACTACCATTTTGGTATTCACAGAAGGCACTTACTCATTTTGGTATTCACAGAAGGCACTTACTCATTTCGGTATTCACAGAAGTTAGGAGTCCTAACTTTAGGACTCCTAAATGCCTTCTGTGAATACCGAAAGTCTTAAAATTAGGATTTTTCTCAGTTTAGTAGTAGTATAGTTAGGACTCTTAACTTTAGGACTCCTAAATGCCTTCTGTGAATACCGAAAGTCTTAAAATTAGGATTTTTCTCAATTTAGTAGTCCTAAGTCTAAACTTAGGACTACTAAATTGAGAAAAATCCTAATTTTAAGACTTTCGGTATTCACAGAAGGCATTTAGGAGTCCTAAAGTTAGGAGTCCTAACTTTACTACTACTAAACTGAGAAAAATCCTAATTTTAAGACTTTCGGTATTCACAGAAGGCATTTAGGAGTCCTAAAGTTAGGAGTCCTAAATTTAGGACTACTAAATTGAGAAAAATCCTTATTTTAAGACTTTCGGTATTCACAGAAGGCATTTAGGAGTCCTAAAGTTAGGAGTCCTAACTATACTACTACTAAACTGAGAAAAATCCTAATTTTAAGACTTTCGGTATTCACATAAGGCATTTAGGAGTCCTAAAGTTAGGCCTCCTAACTTCTGTGAATACCAAAATGAGTAAGTGCCTTCTGTGAATACCAAAATGAGTAAGTGCCTTCTGTGAATACCAAAATGGTAGTAAGTTTAGGATTTTGTCTTAAGTTAGTTCTGTGAATCGGGCCCTCAGTATGTTCATAAAGGATGTCAAGTTTGTCACATGGGATACACTGTGAAAAACATGCAAAATACAATCTATATTGCCTATTCCTTTCCCTGTAGTGCAGTGCATTATTTTCCCCAATGTCTACTCATGGCTGACAGGATAATTAATATCTGCATTTCATATGCCTATATAACTCCATGTCACCTCATGAAAGGCATACTTCTCGAGAAACCCCCTCTTTGTTACTACAACACTGGAGGTGTGTGACATAGTATGTTGTTTATTATTTATCTGTCTCTCTGGAGTCAAGGTAGAAAAAGAAGTGCATTTGGAGAAGAGCAGGTAATTGTCAACTACAGCTTCCCCAGCTGCACACAATAGCAAAATACCCAATTCGTTGGGTAGCAATGAGTGTAGCTCCATTATTTTAGCACAACACACAACTTTTACTCCTTTATGCATAATGCCGGACTCATTAATGAGAGCTAATTGTTTTTTTCCACTCAAAGTGTCTGTTTATAAGTAAAGGAAAAGCCTTTAGAAGAAGAAAAAAATTAAATCACTTTTTTAATCCAGTGTTATTCTGCCATATTACTTTTCTGCCACACAGTCAATGCTTTTTATGTAAGACATGTGTGGGTAGAACAAAATTGACCTTGTGACTCTCCTAATCATAATCACATCAAATTCTAATGCCCTAGGGTACCAGCAATATACTGCTACTATGCCACCTGGTAATTTAAAACAATTATATGAACCTGCTGGTCCACCCGTAGGACCCAAAAGGCAGGAAATAGTGGCCAATCTGTGGCCGCAGAGGCTGGAGTGTTTCTAGCCAGAATACAAGAGGCTTGTGGCCCTGGAACCTTAAGAGATGGAAACAAATGCCTCTCAGCCAGGCCCCAGTGTAGCAGGTCCCCCTCAGCCTCCAGCCTCATGGCCATCCCATCACCTGTGCTGCTGCCCCCTCTTCCACTCTAACAACTGCAGGCCATTGCTGCAGCGCATTCTGCCGCGGCTGGACACCCTTTTTTAAATTATTTGTTTTGGTGGGAGGGACTTGTTGTAGCTGGGTGGAGTGGGTGGGAAGGGATTTGGGACCAGGTTTTTTTGGACATTTCAGATTTTGGGACATAAAGGCTTTGGATAGTTTGCTTGGGAGGGGGGTGGGCATGTTGTGTGGGTGGAGAGGGTGGTTTTGTTGGTAAGAAATACATGGGAAACTATATTTTATCGAAATGTACACTTGAAGTAGTTTCTTTCACTTTTAATTTTGACCGCTCCCTTCAGTTTTGTATGCAGCCTGGAACCTCAGGGACAGAAGGCTCCAACAACCTTACACCTGCACTTGAACTCTGCCATCCGTGATCCTATCTTGCCAAGTGGTGCCAACCCAGTCCTGGGTCCTTGGAAATGGGCTTAGGTTGCTTTGCTAGTCTTTGTGAATCCAGATAAACTGACACATCTCTTCTATGCAGCACAACCCCAAGCAGAACTGATGCATCTCTGCTGTTACACCACCTAAAGAAGTGCCGCTGCAGGTGTGTGCCCTCGCTTCTATTGAGACAGCAACTTCCATGAAGAGACGGTACTTCAGCTCAGCCTCGTGGCTCTTCGGAACCAACGCATCACCCAACTGCATGCAGCATTCTCGATGCTGGACTACGCATCACAATCTCTGTGGATGGGATCCTCAATGACGATACAGGCCAGCAGCCCCCCAGCATCTCAGAAACAATGCATCGCTTTGGCTGCAAGATGCATGTTTAATGTGGATCCTTGCAACACTCTGAAAACCAGAATTGGAGGTACTATGTTGAGCAGGCCTAACAGTGTCCCTGTAGCTGGCCCACCTTTCATTGTGGTTGGCCTGAACTTGTGACATTGTCCCGGTCCGGCGCAACCGGATATCGACAGTTGGCAATTTACGCCTTTTTTAGCTATTTTTATTGGACTCCTTAAAATTGAATATCACTGTTTCTGCTAATTGGATTTTTGTTGTTTTGGTCTTGTGTTATTCAGTAAGAATCACTTTATATTTCTACCTCTTTTGTGGGCTTTTTGTGCGGTGTGTTATCACTGTGGTGCTGTTAGAAGTGTTGCACAAATACATTGCACATTGTCTCTGAGTTAATCCAACTGCTCTGTGCCAAGATACCTGAGGGTTGAACATTGATTAATTTAGAGTTTGCTCGAGATTACACTCTGAGAAGAATTTTATTTGCTGCTAGAGATGGGTTTTAGCACCCCCCAACTAGTAACCCAATTTCTTATAGCCAGACTTTGGCCAGTCAATGTGGACTTGGTCTCTGAGTCCTAGGTTCCCGATGCACACATATATCTGCCTGGCTAGTTTGACTTTGCAGGTACTTTGGAAGAGTCTGAATTTTCTTATTTGTACTCCTAGCTGTACCATCAATCTCTTCCACTCAGTGATTTTCATATTCCTTATCCTATATAATTCCATGTCATCTCATGGAAAGCACCCTTCTGGAGAAAACCACTCTTTGTTACTACAAAATCGGATGTGTCTCTAATTTTGTCTATCTTGACCAGCCAGTCTCCTGGCTATTTATCTCTCTCTTAGTATCTCTACCTTAGCATCCTTTTTTCTTTTCCTCATTTCTTGTAGAAGCATGCAAGATCTGAGTGCTTTTCTCTATCTGGGTTACACTTAGTTCCGGGTGGGACCAAGTTTTATGTTACGGCTTAGACAAGGACTGATTCTTGCTCACTTCTATTAATTATATCCATTTTCTTCCTCAATGTTTTACTTTCTGTCTTTAAGGGTATAGCTCTAGAAACTTTACCTTAGGTCTTCTTTCTCCGAATAACTTCACTTCTTACTTTAGTCCACCCATCTTTCAGTTTCTTGTCTTACCCTAACTTAATGGGTTAGAGAGACCAAGGCCATGGCTGGCTGGAATCAGTACCTCTTCCTTTGAAGATCATTCTGCTTGAGGGACTATGACATTCAGAGCCTTATGCTCACGTCAAAGGTAGAGGATATCCACAGGGCTCCATATTGGTAATGTGAACCTACCTTCTGAACTTTCTGCCTTGGAGCTATTAAAGCATATGGTTGACCAAGTTAATTCCAGGCTTTAAATTAGCATGATGTACCACTTTAGTATCTCTATAAAATGGCCACACACTAGCTTTAGTGCAGTGAAAGCTATGATTTTACTGAAGTCAATGAGGGATAATATCCCTCCTTTCCCTGTATTATGGATTTCCAATATTGCTTAGATGTCTTTCGCAAATGCTCTTGCTGGTATATTCTGTCCCCTCTCATTTGCCTTTCTTCTAGTAGGCTCTACAAAGCTACAATCACCTAACTGATATCATCTGTCTGTTCTTTGACTTCCAAGTTGATTTAACCCTCTTTCCTTAACAATTGGTTTATCTCTCTCGAATATTTTCTTCAAGCTGTTTGACCCCTCCAAGTGGATCCTTCACTAACAGACTACTTTTGCTGTTCCGAATGGGACATTCTTTATCTGATTCCTTCTGTCACTTCAAGCAGACCATCCTTCATCTCTCTGATCTCTATTCACTGTTGCTTGAAATGAGAGCAGCATGCTTGGTGAGGCATAAGTTACAGAGGCATGTGGATATGGTACACGTCTCATTATATTTAAATAAATATTAGATTTACTCTCCATTAAAGCTAGGACAATCTCCATTCAAACTCTTTGTTACATGTTATGTAATATTAGAAGTTACAATCGATGCAGTGGAAAGCTTACCAAATTTTATTTCTCCACAACACAACAAATTATTATTCCAACTGGGCCCATAAACTCATCCACACAAATCTCCATCCTGTTTACACAACCTTGGTCCTCCAATGAATCTTTTTGTTGAGCTAACAGGGACTTGGATATTTGGAGACCGTAAGGCAATTTCCTTATTAGGACCTGGAATAAAGCAATGCCAAACACATGCCGATTTCATTACCTTTCTCATACACCGAAACACAAACTTTGAGACAAGAAAATATTGACCAAAAGAATGATACAAATACGATAAAGATTACTCATGAAAACATTTATCTAAAGCCTCCATTTGAATGGATAGATCATGAAATCGCATTTCAAATCAGTTTAAATACCAGTTAATTAGTACAAATAGCCACAGAATAAAGAAAGAGTGAGAGAGAAACAAAAGGAAAATTTGAGATTCAGTTGTCAGATTATACAAACCAAATTATGGCTGAGAGATATAGTCCGTCTTCAGATGTGGATCTGGCCAAGTCAGAACTGCAGCACAGCGTGCAATCGAAGGAGTCAGTTAACCCTTCAGCCGAAAGGTTATTTCCTGCTTAGCTTTACCAGCCGGTAAAGTGCAGGTTCTGATTGCCAGTCAAGAAAGTTCAGTTCAAAGATTTGGCACTGACAGATGTTAAGAGTCAGATCGACACCATGCCAGGCAGGAAAATGGAAATGACAGCCCGGCTTCGACTCCTCCTTCATGGGGAAATTATGCTTCCAAAGGTTAATGTTTTACATCCACAAAGTATCCTTTTCTTCAGTCCACATGGCTTTTATTAGTCGCTCACAGTGGGCCGCTCATGAGGTGATCAATACATCACTAGAAAATCCGGAAGAATTATGTAATCCTTTTGCAAATTCATCAGGTTTGTTAAATTTAATTTGTATTACATTTTCATCCCTTCCGTGGAAGTAGTTGAAACTTTACTTTGCTCACAGTCTGTCCATTCCAAAGTGCTCTCCCTGGGTTTGCAATAATATTGCTACATTTCTGTCAAAAGTGTTGCCTAACTAGAAACGAATCCATTGTTAACCAATGCAAAATAGAAACTTCATGAAAAGTCCTCATCGTGTCCAAAGTGACTACTTCATATGATTTTACACTTGAGCAGGAAAGAAAAGCATCTGAGGCCTACATGAAATTTCACTGAATCATTCTTGTGTTATGATTATTACAAATCACACATTAATAATTATTTCAACAGCTCTTGATTAATTTAATTACTATTCTTCTTTAAAAGTTACATGTCAATATTAGACACTACAAACAAAATTATAACATCATTTAAACGTTTATCGTTTTTAAAGCAAAATATTAACGTGTCACTCTGAAATACACATTTTCACCACATAACGTTACAGACAACTACAGCTATGCATAATATTGATTTTTACTCATCAAGCATTTTGATCATTTCAGGAGCTTTATTATGCAGAAATGTATTTCATTTCAATATTTTTCTCAATTTATCACCAAACTCTCTATGTCACATTTTTTTTGTTTCTCAATACCACAAAAATATGTACATGTTTACTTGTCATTTTTCTCTCTTTGTTTACGTTTTCATTTTATCATGTTCAAAATCTAAAGTTATTTTGTCGTAGCCAGTTTACATGTCTTCATCAAGAAATAATTGTCGTAAATATCGGGAAAATCGATAGAGGCAAGCGTCATTTAGCAGTTACACTCCATCACAATGATGAAGTCAATTGAAGGAAACCTTATGTAAGCAACCATGAGGAAGTAGCATCAAAGAGGCAATGTTGCAGCAACCATATTGTCCTTTGAAATTATATCTCTATCTTTTTAATACTACAATTGTACAACTGTTGTCAGAGATCCAGAGGGATAGGTACAGGCATCTGATTGTATACTTTCAATACACATTATTGGCAGTGAGAAAGTTCTTAAGTCAGTATTTAATGGCAAAATTAATAATATTTGAAGACACCAACTATTTGAATTAGTGGCGATTATGATGAAGATTGCTTTTTGACAGCTTTCAGGTCCTAGTTATTTTCCCGAAGGACATAAAAGTTCAAAGCAGATGTGTTTTAACACTGCATGAGCATTTCTTAAGATTACTGTTTCCTATTTGCACATCAATGGAGAATTACCATGAAACGTTAAGGCCATACAACTCTGAAGAAATGTTGGTATAAATCAACACAGAGCAGCATCAACAGTAAGTGCAAGAAATGCATTGAAAAAATTAATCGGCGGGAGACAAGAATGGAGTGGCCCCACAGGTGGTTCACGTCTATTTAACGAAATGTCCCAAACTGCGCGCAGTCAGGCGACTTTAAGTGATCAAGGGGGATTATGACAGAATGGAGGTACAAGGTATGGGCAACGTATGGGCAAAACCCCTCAAAAGACAATTGCTCTCAAGGTTAATTTCAATATTCTCATTTTGTAAATTTAAAGTATTTGCCTTGAAAAGATATTTTCAATAACACCAATGTAAATGAATTGTTTCATACAATTTCATGTAATAAGAAACACTTTTTTATAGAAAGCTCATTTACATATAACACACTTTTACTCCAGATAAAATGGTGTTTTTCTTTCCTTCGTCCAAATCCTAGTCATTTCCTTGTCTTAGACATAGACATTTCAATAATCAATCTTGACATTCTCTCTTTGGGATTGGATGTTACTGTTGCTATCCAGTAAGTTTGTACCAGCGCTGTTCAATAATGAGTAGAATACCGTAGAATGGGGAATTACGGCATGGGATTGATTTGTCCAGTCATAAGCAACATAATTCTGTAGAGCTCTCACACATACACATACCAGCTGCTCTGTGCAGGTTATATGCCTGGGCCTATGGGTGGGTGAGGGGAGTGAAAGGGACTGAAAGAGATCAGAGGGGTGGGAAGGGAAAGTTTATTTCTAACTGGGGGCATTTTGTCCTCCCCCTTGTTAGAACAAAAACATTGATTTAGGTTGAGCTGTTTCTGCAGCCAAAGCCTTGTTCGATTTTGCCAGCTTGGATTAACAGACATAAAAATTGGGTAGTGTTCTCCCACAACCAGAAAAATGTTGTGTGGAAAAACCTACCCTCTCTACAGTTGGAGATCAATTCCATGCGCTAATTTTGCTCCACCTAACTCATATTTTGACCCTATATTAGGAAGGTAAGTATAATAATAATAATAATAATATTAAAAATAATAATAATAATAATAATAATCTATATTTGTAAAGCACAAACATAGCACCCCCTAAGGTTTCAAGGCTATGGGGCCGTTGGGAGAGTAAGGGGCCCATTAGGATGGCGGGTGGATCGCCCCAGCCAGGCCAGCGGTAGCCACCGCCGGCCCAGCGGGGGCTATCCACCCGCCATCCATGCCTGATTGACCCCCCACCATATTAGTATGGCTGGGGGGTCCGCGGCGGACGAAAAAAGACCGTCCACCGCTTTTCCGCTGGTCGACTCATCGGCCGGGCGGAAAAGGGGCATGATATGGTGGCGGTGTCTGCAAGACACCGCCATCCTTATCATGATGCAGGCGGAGATGAGCCTTTCCATGGCGGCATTGCCGCCATTGAAAGGCATGCGGTTTCTGCTTTTGGGGGCCCATTGTGGGCCCTCAGAGTGTTAGGGTAGTGGGGGGTGCACATGGGGGTACCCCCCTACATTTGCATGTACTAGGTGGCAGGCACCGTGCGGTGTCTGTCACGTTGTGCATGCAAATGCACAACATGCATTTTTTACATTGCGGTGGGTGCTGCTTACAGCATCGCCGCCTGCAATGTAAAGAATGCGGGATGCGACCGCCATCAAACCGTGAGCCTCATGCTCCGGAGTCAGATGCTCTGGCTGCTGAGCCACACCTCTCCCTATAAGTAAGGTAAGTATGTGTTTGTATGCATAAATGTAATACTTTTAACTTCACGTAACTTGAATATACATTGTTATGGTCCACATTTGTCTGGTTAAGTATAGTAAATCTACTTTCTGTACATACCTACATAACTTCACATTGTTGTAGTAGTTAATATTTTGCATGTGGATATTGCAACTTCGATGTTCTGAGCATCAATCAAAATGAAAATATTTGAATTTTTATCCTGATTACCTTGTTGGGCTATCATGTGGAAAAGCAATGAACAATTCATAGAATTAAACAAAGAGTCTACAAAAACTAAATCTATCAAAAAGGCTACCTTTAAGGTTGAATTTGTATGCTCATAAATACCACTGGTATATGGACTCCCTAGAATGTACCACTCATTTCCATGCGTCACAAAAGAACAAGGTATTTTGGAGGTAGGAAATGGATTTACAAACACCTAATTTTCTTGGTGTGCACTCATTAATAATGCTTTTACAAGTGCATGTGATTATGAATAACTTTTTTAGCTGTTTTATTATTATTACTCCATCTGTGTTCAGAAGAACATGTTGATGAGGTTAAGAGGTTAAAACAGAAATGTAAGGTTGAAAAGCCAATGGACTTTATTAAAAAATGAAAGGAGTTCGGACCTCGTTTATGTCCTTTTGGCATAGGGCAGTGCAGCAGGGCACCTTGGTGCTCTGTCATGCCAAAGTGACAGGGCAGAAATGCAAAGGGCCTCATTTACAAACTTTTGGCATAAGCCAGCACCACAAGCGTTCTTAGTGCACTGCTGTACGTCAAAAGAGAAGGGCAGGAAAGTGCTGTATCAATGAGCTAGGTTGCCCCCAGCGCTGGCTCACAATTGGCTGCCATGCACCATTGCAGGAAAACTTGCACCATGGTGTATGGGTGTCTGCGTTGTGGGAATGATTGTTTTTGTGCAGGAAGGGACACCTTTTTGCACAAAAACAATCAATAGAGTCACTTTTCCTCCTTCCATGTGTTCTGCTGAATGCAAAACATTAGGAGAAATAAAGTTATTTCTCCTTGTTGCACCTCCCCTACCCCTCCCCTGGGGAGGGGAGGCTTTTGACTAAGGGTGGGCGTAGTTCGCGAAGTAGCACTTCGCGAAGCTACGCGAAGTGAAGTTCGCACTACGCGAGCTACGCGTAGCACTTTGCGAACTGCGTAGTAACATGTTCGCACTGTGCAAGATGTTGTTTTCAATGATTGCACAGTGCGGACAAGCAACCGGCACTGTGCAATCATTGAAAATGGCATCTTGCACAGTGCGAGCTGTAGTTTTCTGCTGCTCGAGTAGATTTTTACTTGAGCGGCAGCTTTCTCAACGCGAACTGGTAGTTTCTCATCGCGAGCGGTCGCGAGCATACGCGACCCCTCGCAATGAGAAACCTGACCTCCTCGCGTTGGGAATCTCGCCGGGAGGTTTATTTTCCATGCTCGCGATCGCCAACTTGATGTTGCTGATCGCGAACAAGGAAAAAGTCTCGCCGGGATGTCATTTTGCTTGCTCGCGGTCGCCAACTTGATGTTGAGGACCGCGAGCAAGCAAAAAATGACCGCAGCACTATGCAACACTACGCTACGCGTGTTCGCACTGTGCTACGTGCAGTTTGCGTAGTGCGAAGTAGCGCAAACTTCGCAAACTAAGCGAGCGTAGCGTAGTGCTTCGCCCAGGCTTACTTTTGACGCATTCCCAGATTTACAAAACGTTGTCAATCTGGGAATGTGCCAAATGTCATGGGTGTTAATTAGGAACACTCACTGTAATGCCCATGACATGCCTCCTCCTTGCAGTTTGAGGCAATGCAGCAAATTGCACTGCTTTGCCTCACACCATATCTTCAAGACCAGGAAAAGCCATGCAGGGTGGCTTTACGTGGCCTTGTAGAAATGGAGCTGAACTATGCACCACCGAAATGTCAATAAAAGTGATGTTCACGTGGTGCACAGGGGCTTGTAAATAAGACCCACAACATTTAAGCATCAAAGTGCATTCCTGTCCTTTCTGCGTGCACTAGGCTGCTTTGGCAGCCTAGCACCAATTTAGGCACCCTTGCACCATGGTGCAAGAGTGCCCCATTGCAGGCATGATTGTCTTTGGGCAGGCAGGTGCACCTTTCTGTACAAAAGCAATCCTACAAGGTGTTTTCTTCTTTCTATGTGTTCTGCAGAGTGTTGAATCTTTGATATATCTTAAGTATGCTTTAGATTTTGTTTTCACTCCAGGACATCTTTTAGTCTGCTAGTTTGAAGTTGCGTTGTGTGTAATTTTAAATATTTGTTTACCTTTTCTTCTTCTTCATTTTTAGCATCAACTTCCTTTGCGTATAATCCAGGCTTTTAAAACTTTCTTATTTGTTTTACATCCATTCTAGGTTCAAAACCCGGAGTACGTGGATGACACTCTTCCACAGAGGAAACCTCCACACCAGACAAGGAAGAACCCTTCAGGGATGACTCCACTCATGAAAGTCCGGCTGATGAGGAGCAGCCTAGTTCATCTGGTCTGCCTGGGCAGATTGTTCGTGAGAGTCATACTCAGCCTGCACCTACACCTCCCACCCCAGAGGTTACCACCACTCAGCCTATGGATACCTCCACTTCCTGTGTCCAAACCAACATCAAACACACACCGCTAAACTAGCAGAATATTTTATGAGTAAGATTGAGGACATCTATCTACGTTTTAACTTTGATGTTTCTGTTATGAAGCCTTATGCCATCAGAAGTACTTCTTTTCTGCCTCTGCTCACTTCAATGCCCCTTTTAAGCATGCCTGAGCTGCAGACCTTATACAGCCAGGTGAAATCAAGTTTACCTACTGACCCATTTAGGTTTAAGTTTATTTTTATTGACATTCTGCAAAAACGTAATGACATATATTTCCAGAAACTTGCGCAATGCTACCGCAATTTGGCCCCTTATCTAGCATATGTGCCCTCCCTGGTGGGCTGTGTCTAGACACCACCCACTTGACCCCAATAGAGCCTATGTTGTTGTCCGAAACGTCTCTGTGTGTTCGGGGTTCTTATACCAACATATTTGTACGGCATTGCCGGATAAGAAGGAAAAGGGAAAGTACAATAAAAAGAGGATAACAAACCCATTCCCCCCTCCCTCTCTCCCTCGAACTGGTATGCCTGAGGTCTAACTGGTTTGAACGCTGTGTGCAGCATGAGCAAAGGTGTAGCTCAGTTTGAGTGAGATGGTATGTCAGGGCTCGTGAGATGGAGGAGGCAAAGGTACTTTAGGCATGTAATCTCGTTCATTTCCGATGCCAGCATTAAACTATCAGGTGCCAGATGTCGTTAAAGCTTGTCATTGAGTTGGTGAGAGAGGCCTGTATCCATTCCATCCCTAGAATGTACCACAACCTGTGCAGCCACCCTAAGTATGTTGGTTTCACCTGTGTCCCCCAATGCGTTAAGATGTTTTGGAGTGCCGCTCCCAATACCAACCTCATTTGTTTCCCCCTCCTAGATCTTAACAGATACATCAAGGGGTTGGGCAGGCAGTGGATTACATAAGCTGGGAACCTTGGGATTTGTGTCTCAAATTGTCGATCAACTTCATCTAGAATCGCCATCCAGTAGATTATTAGGTCTCTGCGCTCCCACAACAGGTGTACTAACGTGCCGTCTTTTCTGCAACCTCGCCAGCAAGTCGGGCTACGGTCAGCGTTCCCCCTATTAAGGCAGACCGGGGTCAAGTACCAGTACATAGCTATCTTGACTGCAGTCTATATACTAGCAGTGTTGCACGCAGTGTGGTTAGCTCGATAATATATGTCCCTCCATTCCTTTGCTGCTAGGTCCCTTCCCAGTTCCCTCGCCCATCGTTTCTGGCCTGCTGTGGGTTCTGGTGGAGTCTTGGGGCGTAACATGCCATACAAATCAGTAATCATTTTCTTGTCTGTGGATTTTGTAAGAAGCCATCTCTCATATTTAGTCAGCTTCCGGGACACCTTTGGCTGCACCTCCGCATGGAGGAGTTAATGATGGAGTTGTAGATAGTAAAACCGCTCTGATTCTGGGAAAGGAAAGGATCCCATCTAAGTCAAAGAAGTGTCCTGCTGATTTACACTCCATCTCCCTCCATCTCTAAAATGCTCTTTCATCCACCACTGGGGAGAATTTGTTGTTGTCTAGAATGGGAGCCATAGGAGAGGGAAAGGAAGACAATCCCCGTTTGACAGCGACCCCGTCCCAGACCCTGAGCAGTGTGTGCATGATGGGTGAGCCCCAGAGATTCGTGCGCCGGTCTGTGCTTTTAAGGAATGGGACCTTCCACTGCGAGAGTTTGGCCAGCGCTCTATCCTGGAACAGCCATTTCTTTTCAGACTCTGATCGGCTCCATTCTACATGATATCGGAGTTGTGCAGCCCTAAAGTATTCCAGTATATTCTGAATCCCCAAACTCGTAAGTAGGCCTGGGACAAAATTCCGTTCCGGTCGCGGAAATTGCGATAATTTGGCATTTTCGCTTTCTGCGGAAAGCGCGAAAATGTCAAAATTTCCGCATTCCGCAGCTTAGCGATAATTTGTTTCTTGCTCGCGCTGTGAAAAAATATATTCTCGCATGCGCGCGATCGCCTTACCTGAATCTCCGTGTTCGCTGACAAGCATTCCCGACCCGGTCGCGTTCTCCACGAGATGTTGGATGTTGATAGCCATTTTGCGCTGTCTCGCGACAGTACTCGCCCGCATTAACGTCATTTGTCACACGATCACGTCTTTCTTCTCGCGATCATGCACCGCGAGAGTATGAGAAGATTGAGATCTCGAACACGTCATTCTCCACCGCGAGCGAGAGAGTGAGGACGCGGGCACGTCTAATCGAACGCAAAAAGGAGAAAGAGACCCCGAACACGTCATATCCAACACGACAGGGAGCGAGAGAACGCGATCAAGTCATTTTCGACACGCCATCGACATCCGGCGGAAGTAATGTGAAGCTCGAGAACTCGAACATGTAAAATTTTCAATTTGGAGAAGAATATCAGCTCTAGCAGCATGAAACCTTCTGCAAATGATGATTTTGGATGAAAACAACTCCTCAGATTGACATTTGGCTGTCCTTTTTTGTGCAAGGAGCCCTTTTTTAAAAAGGTGGGGAGAGGGAGGAAGTGACACAGAATCTCCAACTTCCTGTTCCTGTCCAGCAGGCTCCTCCCAGTGCTTTGTCCATCTCCTGCTCATTCTGCCTTTGGATTTTGAGCTGGAAAGATCACTCTTTTTGTCTGCTGCATCATTGCAATTGGATTTGAGGATTTTTTGATTTTGATATTTCACAAGTAAGTGGTTGTTGTGTCTGTTTGATTGGGGGCATTGCAGTTCTTGTAACTACAATTTATTTTTGGTAACTATCATTATTCCTTTTTTATTTAAATGTTGTGGGTAGTACTAGTCAGTAGTAGGCCCGAGCTAGTCATGGGCATGGCCTAATGGGTGTGTGTGTGTGCATGATGAAGCAACTGTTCCTTTAGTGTTTTTTGAATGTATTTCATTTTCAAGCATCATTTAAGGGCATGGATGGCATTGGATTGAGTTGGGGAAGTGTGTTTTTTTGGGGTGGCCTTTTTGATGTTGTTGGGCCTGGCCATGTGGCTGGTGGCCATTTTGAAGCCTAGGCCTGCAAGCTTGCCTGGCCTTGTCTGCCAACAGACCTGCTTTTTCATCCACTAGGATCAGAGCAGGTAGCCACAGCTTTATTAATCAAGTGTTTTCTGTGTGGTCTGTTGAATTTAGACATCATTTAGGGCATGGATGACATTGGATTGAGTTGGGGAAGTGTGTTTTTTGGGGTGGCCTTTCTGATGTTGTTGGGCCTGGCCATGTGGCTGGTGGCCATTTTGAAGCCTTGGCCTGCAAGCTTGCCTGGCCTTGTCTGCCAACAGGTCTGCTTTTTCATCCACTAGGATCAGAGCAGGTAGCCACAGCTTTATTAATCAAGTGTTTTCTGTATGGTCTGTTGAATTTAGACATCATTTAGGGCATGGATGGCATTGGATTGAGTTGGGGAAGTGTGTTTTTTTGGGGTGGCCTTTCTGATGTTGTTGGGCCTGGCCATGTGGCTGGTGGCCATTTTGAAGCCTAGGCCTGCAAGCTTGCCTGGCCTTGTCTGCCAACAGACCTGCTTTTTCATCCACTAGGATCAGAGCAGGTAGCCACAGCTTTTTTAATCAAGTGTTTTCTGTGTGGTCTGTTGAATTTAGACATCATTTAGGGCATGGATGGCATTGGATTGAGTTGGGGAAGTGTGTTTTTTTGGGGTGGCCTTTCTGATGTTGTCGGGCCTGGCCATGTGGCTGGTGGCCATTTTGAAGCCTAGGCCTGCAAGCTTGCCTGGCCTTGTCTGCCAACAGGTCTGCTTTTTCATCCACTAGGATCAGAGCAGGTAGCCACAGCTTTATTAATCAAGTGTTTTCTGTGTGGTCTGTTGAATTTAGACATCATTTAGGGCATGGATGGCATTGGATTGAGTTGGGGAAGTGTGTTTTTTTGGGGTGGCCTTTCTGATGTTGTTGGGCCTGGCCATGTGGCTGGTGGCCATTTTGAAGCCTAGGCCTGCAAGCTTGCCTGGCCTTGTCTGCCAACAGGCCTGCTTTTTCATCCACTAGGATCAGAGCAGGTAGCCACAGCTTTTTTAATCAAGTGTTTTCTGTGTGGTCTGTTGAATTTAGACATCATTTAGGGCATGGATGGCATTGGATTGAGTTGGGGAAGTGTGTTTTTTTGGGGTGGCCTTTCTGATGTTGTCGGGCCTGGCCATGTGGCTGGTGGCCATTTTGAAGCCTAGGCCTGCAAGCTTGCCTGGCCTTGTCTGCCAACAGGCCTGCTTTTTCATCCACTAGGATCAGAGCAGGTAGCCACAGCTTTATTAATCAAGTGTTTGCTGTGTGGTCTGTTGAATTTAGACATCATTTAGGGCATGGATGGCATTGGATTGAGTTGGGGAAATGTGTTTTTTTGGGGTGGCCTTTCTGATGTTGTTGGGCCTGGCCATGTGGCTGGTGGCCATCTTGAAGCCTAGGCCTGCAAGCTTGCCTGGCCTTGTCTGCCAACAGGCCTGCTTTTTCATCCACTAGGATCAGAGCAGGTAGCCACAGCTTTATTAATCAAGTGTTTTCTGTGTGGTCTGTTGAATTTAGACATCATTTAGGGCATGGATGGCATTGGATTGAGTTGGGGAAGTGTGTTTTTTTTGGGGTGGCCTTTCTGATGTTGGTTGTCTTAAAGACATGCTTTTGTTGTATGTGTCTGGTGTGTTGGTGTGCAATGCATGCACCCTGCAGATCTTTTTGGGGCCTGTGAATGTTCGTATTTCCATTTTGTTGCATTAAAAAGGCAGAGCAGTGTGCTTTAGCATGCAGCCTTTATCTGGCTTTTATAGGCCTTTTGTCAGCTCCTGGTGTTTCCCAAGCCCCCTGCTTGTTTGTGTTTTGTGAGTGTCCATGTGGCTGGTGGTCTTATTTTGTGTTTGGACAGGGAGTTATTATTGTCCTGCTTTTGCCATAGGCCTGCATGGTTTTTCTATTGGCTATTTGGCTTACTGCTTCCATCCATCCACCCCCTTTGCCAGCAGCAGCTCCATGGATGCCGAGATGCTCAAAAAATGTTATGGCAAATAGGGTCCACCCCACTTCCATTACATTTTTATTTTGGTGGTTATTATTAACTTTCCTATCCTTCCTGAGAGTGTAGTGTGTGACTGTACACAGTAGTATAACATAGCCCTTGTTAAAAAAAAAAAGTCATACATGGCTAGACTATATTTTTTGTTTGCACTAGTACAGTACTAAGTAACTGAATGCAACATTTCACTGATGTTCTTCTCCTGGCTTATTTGGTTTTAGGTGCACAAAAGACAGAGGAGGAGGTGTCATCAGCCTCACCCGGCTACCCGTTGTACTGCCAGCCAGATAGAAGTCCTGCTGCGCATCACGTCCACGTGTGACCAGAACTTGTTGTGCATCTGCATCCTGCCTGACATCTGAAGAAGATGGCCCCAAAGAAAGTTACCAGGTCCAGTACCAAGAAAGTTGCCGGTGAGAAGAAGGAACAGAAAAAGGAAGTGCCATTAACCATGACTGGTGGTGTGCCGGCCAATGTTTTTCTTGGCACCCAAAAAGTTACGCCTGCAGCAGCGTTGTCCGGGAACCAAGCTGGGAGCAGCACAGCGGTCCAACCACACCAACCTAGGCCCAAGGGCTTTAGTGTCACAGAGGTAGCCAGTCTACTAACGAGCAGCGATGTTGAAGAAATGTCATTACCACAAAGTAGTACACAATCAAGTTCAACGCAGGCGCAAACTCAGCAGATAAGTGTGCAGCCGCAACAAGAACAGCAGCAGCCGCAACAAGAACAGCAGCAGCCGCAACAGCCCACCATAGTAGTTGTTGCTCCTGACGTAGGGGCATTTCAGGAAATCGAGCTTCCTGCAGACAAAGTGGAGCAAAGTCAAACCACTGTTTCAGAAGATCTATTGTCTTCCAGACCACCAGCAAGGACAAAGAGGCTTAGTCCATCATCTTCTTCTTCAAGCCCCGCTTCTGATGATTGTGATGCCACTTGGGTCCCACCAGCTCAGTTTGAGAGTGATATACGCCACAAGACAATGCTTCTGAAAAGGAAGGTCCCAGAAAAACTTAGAGTTATGGAGGTAGATGTAGAAGAGGGGGGTGATGATGATGATGTTGATGAAGACGAGCCAGTCATCACGCACATTACTCCCGCCCCAAAGGGATTGGAGACAACATTCTCACCCTATCCAGAAAGGCTGCTACTGAGCGGGATGTAGCACGGATATCACCAACACAGCTTACACCACCACCACCTCCAGCTGCCATATTTTCCAAGGCCCGGCAGGGACCTACATCCAGCTCAACCATCTCAGTAGGTAGTGGTAGTAAAAGTCACAGTCTAGGTGCCCAAGGTCACATTTCAAGCACACCTTCCAGTTCATCTGGTATTGAAAGTGGCACATCCAGCAGTGCCAGAAAGTTCTCCTCCCCAGTTTGGGACTTTTTTTCTGTTAGCACCAAGGAGGAGAATGTTGCTATATGCTCAATTTGTCTTCAAGGTGTTCGGCGTGGTAAGCTTGGTACAAACTATGGTACCGGAGGACAAGCAAGTCATCTCAGAATACACCACACTATCGTGTGGGAGAATCACCTACTTCAGTTAAAAGAAAGTAGAAAAACTCAACCCATTGAAGTTGGTCAGGAAGAATCAAGGAGCGATATTATTGCGGTGGAAGGTGAAGAAGAGGGAGGCATTTCTAGCCCTGTCCCCAGTAGTGCAATGGTATCGCCCACATCCTCCTCAGTAACATCAGAGTGGCACCGCAGTAAGAGCCATACTCTGAGTCAGGCTGAGACACCAAGGCGACCGAGTACCGCAATGAGACAATCTGTGTCGTTGAGCCTAAGTGGGTTAATGAAAACAGCACCACAAAGGAAAGTAATCCAGCCTACCATTGAGAGCATGTTTAGGTTGGAGGGACAGTTCCAACACAACCACCCAACGGCACGGTTGTACAATGCGAAGCTGGCTAAAATGTTAGCGCTGGACCTTCTTCCTTTTTCATTTGTGGAAGGGGTGGGTTTTCTTGAATTTGTGTCTGCCATCTGCCCTAAATGGAAGGTTCCCAGCCGGTCATATTTCGCAAGAATTGCTGTTCCGGCACTACATCATGATGTGCTGGAATTGGTTGGACAAGCTTTGCAGCCGAGTGCTGTTCACAATATCCACCTGACAACAGACATGTGGACCAGTTGCCAAGCCACAGATTACATGTGCATCACTGCACACAGGATCTCTTTTGTGGGGGTTAGAGATAAGCTATCTGCACGAGGTGCTGTTGACACAGCTGCGATTTTTGAAGGTACTCGGAAACATGCAACTGTAGCCATGTTCGCCATGGAGAAATCTCATACGGCTGAAAACATTTTACACAAGTTTCGCAGCAAGGTTTTTGAATGGCTGCGGCCAAGAGGGCTTGGTATTGGTTTTGTTGCCACAGACAATGGCAGTAATGTACTCAAGGCCATGGCACTTGGTTCCTATTTAAGGGTTCCGTGTTTGGCGCACTGCGTAAACATTATAGTTCAAGACTTTCTGAAAAAAGAACCCATAGTCAGCAATTTACTGGCCATCTGCCGAAGATTTCAGCCATTCTTTTAAAGCCTGGAAGCAGCTGAGGATCATCCAACGTGAACATAGAATGCCAGTCAAGGCACTCATCCAGGAGGTGGCAACACGCTGGAACTCAACGTATTACATACTTGATCGTCTGTTTGAGCAGTACAGGTCACTCCATGAATATGTCTGGAAAAGAAAAGGGGATGCTACTGTTAAAGGCATGAACCTTGAGCTGGAGCAATGGAGCCTAATTAAATGCCTGACTGAGATGCTTTCTCCTTTTGAGGTCTTCACACGTGAAGTCAGCAAGGAGAACTGTACAATGGGCCAAGCTATCCCATTATTGCAAATGGTAGAGCATCAGCTGAATAATGTGTCTGAATCATACAAAGGTGTAGAGGACAAAAGGGAAGCTCATGACTTGGTTTAGAGCTTATCCCGTCGCTTAGCTGAAAATGTAAGGATACAAAATAAAATTTTGTCACAAGAACATTACATTTGTGCTACAATTCTGGATCCACGTGCAAAATTTGGACTGAAGACATTCTTTGCTTTTTCCGAGATTGATGTTGCCCGCTACAAAACTTGCATAGCTGAAGTGGCCAGTAAGTTGGAAAACGAACGGCTGCTAATTAAAAGCCCACAAGATCAACCCACAAGAAGTACTGCAGCAGGCCATGCAGGATCAAGTGCAACTTCGTTGGCTGAGGGCAGTGCGTTTGGATCACAAGACTCACCATCACTATCGACCACAGCAACAATAACTGGATCAGTACGCGGAGTACAATCATTACACGATTGGTATGTAAAGTTAGGCATTAATAAGCACAGTGCTGATGCACAGAGAAAAGAGCCCGAAACCTTACCAGCAGCAACCCTGAACATTGAGCGGATGGTCCAGGCCTATCTGGACGACCCAACAGAGGTGTACATTGATCAAAACCCATTGCAGTATTGGTATAGGAAAAGGCCTGAATGGCCACAGCTCAGCAGGCTGGCGATAAGCTATCTGGCTTGCCCTGTTGTAAGTGTCTCTTCCGAACGTGTTTTCAGTGCTGCTGGTTCCATTGTAACATTGAGAAGGACCAGTCTATCGCCAAAAAACGTGGAGAGGTTAACAATGATCAAAATGAATCAGCACTTCATACCACCGAATTACACAATACATGAAGCAATGGAGGAAGATGAGGACAGCGGCTCAGGTGACGGAAGTATTGTGTCACATGATTACCTACTACTGGCTGAACCCCCAGAGTTTGAGGACGAGCTATACTTCCCTGACAATTAGGCTTGCACTTACTGTCTTCCTCCCTTTTTCCCCCTTTGTTTGTGTGTCTGTCGTTCCGGTTACAAACTTGTGAATCACAACAAATCCATTACCACCGTCTTCTTCTCTTCTAATTTAATATACAAGTTTCAGGTGTCTGCAATTTGACAGTACAGTCCTCCGAATCCAGCTCCTCCGCTCCATCATACTGAATCTCCTGCTCAATTCCATTTCCCTCATGAATGATGATTGGATGATGGTTAAATAATACAACAACAAATTCAAACTTTCCTAGTCCTTCCAAAAGAAGCGGAGCATGAATCAGATGACTACTATAGCTATCCTCCTTTCAGAGCCGAGAGAGACTGGCCATTAACTGAAAATAAGATGGAACAGGTAATGATTGATGCCATGCATTGGACGCAGAGTCGCAGACTGAATTATTTCGATCTTGTTGTGTTTGTTGTGCATGAATTTATGTAATTGTGCACTGCCACTAATCAACTTTCTACAGAACACACTAAACTCAACTCAAGGTAAATTCAACTTTCCCCTTCTTGCAAATATTACATTTGTACTTCTCTTACAGCTAGGTGATACATTGCTTTTAATTCAATACAGGAAGGGGACTCACTCAATCTGCGCAATGAGTATGATTGACACAACAGCACCGTCCATTATGATGATGGGGAAATAGACGGCCCGTTAACATAAGATGAGAAGGAACAAGTAATGACAATTAATGGCATGCATTGGACACCTGACTCTGAGCGGTTGGTCTTTGTGTTTTCGTTGTTTGTTTGTTGTGCACAAAGTGAAGTCAAAGCGTACTAGTAATCTATCTTTCTGTACACACTAAAGAATGACTCAAGTCAGTAATATTTCTACTCTTGTTGTGTAATAAAAATGTTACTTATACTGCAGGCCGATCTTCACAGTCAGTCAGTAAAAGTATCGGAGATGATGATGAAGTCAGGAGGACGTTTCATGAGTGGCATAAAACGTAAAAACCTAAAGGTAAACAAGTCAACAACAACCACAGCATACCCAAATGTCTGTGTAGAAGTGGAATAGAGTGTAGCGGTGGGATGACTGCGGTGCATTTACTAACTTAAACTGTAAAATGCTATGTTTGGAATGGATAATGTGCTTTGAGTTTGTCCAACTCTTTAAAAAAAAAAAAAGTACTCTAAAGTCTTAACGTAGGATGTGCTACTGCTAAGCTCTCTGGGCCTGCTCTCTCCTGTTATTGTTGAAGGTCAATGCTGGAAACAGACTAGAGTAGACTGAGATGATGCATACATGCCACCTTAGAAAGTGTTCTTGTTGCACTACACCATAAGGTGTGCATTTGTTTCAACTTTGTTTCTCAATATCCCCTTTGGTTTTCCATCTACAATTACAGGCCGGGCCTTGCCCTATACTTTGGAAAACATTACAATGCACACTTACCTTACCAATAAATCAACATTTTTTTTCCAGCCGGGCAGTGGCGAGTGGCGAGGTGACACACCCAAGATTGATGAACGAGAGGAGCAAGAGGAATGCCGAGATGCAAATCCAGTCCACATTTTTTACCAGGATAACACAGTAACAGTATCCACTTTAATCTTCTTTTAAATAATTTGATTAATATTTTGTATACAATCTTTACAACAGTGTGTTCTTGGAGTTGTTATTATCATCATTAGGTTTGCTCTGTGTTTACGATTCTTCCCTACCAATATTTAAAATTTCTATTTGCTATCTGTAAAAGTATTAAGGCCGGAACAACAGAACAAGAACTAGAAGTGTATGTAATCTGGGTCTCTCATCATCGTGCATGCATTTCCTTTTTCTCCCTTAACATATGGATATGGTAGTCTTCAATGATTGTCGTTTGTTTGTCCATGCATACTGTTTTTCTATGTCAAGCCTTTTCCAAAAACCCCCTTCCCATCCATTCAACAAACCCTAGCCCTCTTCCCCCGGGCTGTGTGACTTATTGTTGAGGTGTGACTAAATTAAATGTACACCAATACTTAATCACACACTTGCTGGGGAGGATGTGGCGAAAGCAACACTACTTCAATTTCAAGGCAGAGCGATGATCTTCTTCTGCTTGCCCAGTTGCCCACCCATGAGTAGGATATTTCAGAGGTTATTTTATTTAACAAAGGAACATATACCTCAGCATGAATTGCCACCATTGATTGGATTTGTTTGTTTTCATTCCTCATATACAGCACTAACTGTTAGGCTGTAGGCCTAGTCAAGTGACTCGACACAACTATAGTTTGTAACTCTGTCTAGTAGGCTATCCCAACCACCATTATGTTTTGTTATCAAATATTTGAGCATATTATTGTTGCTCGGTAAGTTCTGTACTGTACTTCATTCTACTACTCCTCTAACAGTCTCTAAAAGGCGATTGACTGTCTCCCTTTCTTTTTTGCAAATGCTGCCGCCCTGCCAGTGTCTACTACTACTACTATACTACCACCACCACCACCCCAATCATGGCATGTATGAAAAAGGAAACCATCTTCACCATGCAGCCATTGCTGTGCCACAGTTGGACATAAACATCAAGCACCGGTAAGAGAGAAGTTTGGGGGAGGCAGAATTAATAATGGACATGTTGTCAATGATTTCATTTTCACACACCAGTCCAGATAAAGAATGCATAGACTAGAGGACAGACTGAAAGTACTAGAAGGACAAGTCAATGAGTGAAGTGTGTTGCATCTATCTGTTTGTGTCTTATACAGTCAGCCAATTATTTAAATCAAGCACAGGCTATGGGCGGCCATGCACCAGCAAGGAAATAGTGTGATGTAAAACAGTTGCCCCACCTTCAAAACATTAACAACATTGCATGCAACATAGAAAAATATATTTAATTTACCCTAACAAAAATAAACAAAACCCACAAAAGCTGACCCACCCCTCTCCCTAACCCCAGCCAATGTCCATAGGAGAAAAAGTCCGTAACGCTCAAACAAGTTCCCACCCACCCACCCAAACAAGAATTAAAAAAGGGGCAGAACAAGATGACAGGGACTAAGGTGTGGGGCGGAACTGAAGGAGGACACGCATCTGGTCCTTTAAACGGGCGACGCGGCGTCTGAGTGCGCGACAGTTGCAGCCACAGTGGGGGGGGCACCAGAGATGGCACTACGGTGGCGGTGGGCAGCCGCCAGACGGTGGCGCTGTACTGCTGAAGGGCGGTGGCTGGGGCCCGGGGCACTGGAGGAGGCTTGAAGAATTGCTGCCGCAGTCTCCTCCTCCTCCTCGGCTAAGACCACCAGCCGCCGGTATTCCCGCTGGATTGCCTCCAACTTCCGGCGCCGTGCCTTGGCGGCCAACTTAGTTTCGGAGTAGCTGTGTATCAAAAAGAAAAAAACAAGACAATTGTAAAATATACTCTTAGAAAAACAGTAAGACAAGTTAATTATTTATACACATAGTGGCATGGTAGAGTAGCACTGTCTACAAAGCACAGTAGTACATAACATTTTAAATCTCGCCCGTCCTTCTTCCTTCCACCCGTTTTTCACTTTTTAGTTGAACAGTGAGTGCACCAGGTGCTCTTCTCCATAAAACTTTCAAAGCGGAGTTGAAATCAGATAGATGAGGCCATTGGCTACTCAATACTCCCGCTCCTATGCCAAATAAAGGGAATTCTAGTCTTCTAGTACACTCTTCAAACGTCCCCAACAACTCATACTTACTTACGACATCGGATGGCGGGCGGACTTTGTCCGCCCGCCATCCTCACGCTAAAAAGGGTGGGGGTCCCATGGGGACAATTAATTAGGATGATGCACAGTGGCGGGCGCATCCTGTTTTTTTTTACATTCTGGTTGGTGTTGCCGAAAGCAATGCTAAAAATACATGTTGTGCTCCTTTTCCAAGCACAACATGACGGGCCCCACACGGAGCCTGTCACGTTTTGCTTTGAAAGGCAGGGGGGGTACCATAGCATAGGTAGGTAGTTCCCTCCATGGGGGCCCCCAAGCATACTCTGCAATGTCTGCATGCCTTTCTGTGGCAGACGGCAATGCCGCCACGCAAAGGCATTCCAAAATGCAGATTATATGGCTGGCGGTGTGTTCAGAGAGACACCACCGCCATATTGAACCCTTTTCCGCCTGGTCGACATGTGGGGGGTCTGAATATTTTCTACAGGGATGGCGGGAGGTTTGCCCCTGCGGTGTCGGCAGTGAATACCGCCGGCCCGGCGGGGGTAATACGCCCGCCATCCTAATGGGGCCCTAAGTCGCAACTGTACAGTATACATATACATACAGTACACCCTTGCAGTGAGTGTACTGTCAAGTTCAACAATAGTTAAGGATCATGAATCTAACTTACCACCACCCGCCACTGGTGCTGCCACTCCCCCTACCGCTCCGTTGCTATCTGCAGCAACTGCCGCATCCTCGCCCTCCGCGTCGCCTTCGCCCCGGCAATGGTGGTCGGTAGTGCGTCTAGAAAACATTACACATTTATTAGGCGTCATATACACCTCCCCCTATTGATCAGTAGCAAGGTTGCACAATGAGTTAATACTAACATACATCACTAGTACAAATCAGGTAGTAGTAGAGTAGACACTAATAGTTATATATGATCATTGTAGCCTTTGCTTAATTAGCCCTAGCCATGCTATCATTTTACCTTTGTGTTTTTTATTTTTGCACATGTGACGTTACCTTGCAGCTTCTTGTATAAGACACCTTTGAGCCCACATGACCTGCCTCACACTGCTACTATCTATTCTACGCGCTACGTACAAGCGGTCAACAAAAACATTAACAAGCCACTTTTTTAGGAAGTACTGGTGTACTGTTAGTCCATATTGCTTATCCATAAATGCTTCACTTTTTGGCATGGCTGAGAAATGCTTGCAAATTGCAATATACTAACCCACACCATTTCATTTTTCGCATTACAGATGGAAGATTCCCTTCTACAAACCAGAGCTTCTGAATGATGCAACAACTACCAGTACTAGGTTCTTCTAAGGTGAGGGGTCCCTTCACTCACATCTTCATTTATAAATTTATATAAACTAAATTCCTAGGGGATGGTGGTGCTGCGTTCCACCACTGTTCAGTTATCATGATTTAATTCCCAAATGTATAAGTGTAACAATGTATATTGTTTTAATGTTATTGATTTTCCGGTTGGTGCTGCATTTTATAATAAAACAATGTACAGAGCTTCGTTCTCAATTCAAAATAAACATTTTGAACTTACATAGACTTGGTGGTATTTGGTGTGGACTAACTTACACGAGTGAGCAAATTAAAGTAAGGGTGTGCATGTGCATTGCTTCCACGACTGAGAGGCTGGGTGTGTTATGTTCTGGGTTGTCTACTTGTTGGGTATCTTGGGGGGAGGGTTCGGAGACCTAATAGTTATGACAAGACAGTACTATAGTCGAGCAGTGGAATTGTGGTGGGTGCTGAATTTCTGATTGAGGTGTGTGAGGAAGGTCCAACCTACCATCACCAACATCCTATTTTCTGGTGCAAATGTCTGTGTATGTGCAAGATCCCTACAACAGTAGTAGTATGTCCTATAGGCTATCATATCAAAATAGTAATAAATCTGGTTGGGCTTTTGTTGCTGTGAATTTTCAAAGCCTCAAGATTAACAAAGAGTCAAGATCAATAAGAGTAGAAGTAGTACAAGATGACGACCCAAAGGATTGGACTCAATGGCTCGAGCTACTGGTGAATATGAGTTTTATATTACAACCTTTCACATAAAAAGTGGCACTGGCCAACTGGGCAAGACTAGCTACTACAGTACAGACAGACTGATAGAATTAGTAGTAGTAGTAGTACTAAGAGTCATCATAGCGGAGGCAGGGATAAGGTTTTTGAAACCGTACAGATCGAAGGATAATTGTTGGTAAAGAAATTAGCATTTGGAAACAAACAATAGTTCGTGAAAAATATGGGGCAGTAAAAGTTATGGAATAAGAAATATTATTAAAAACAAGAAGACTTACTGGGGCCCGCCGAACCCCCACTCCCTGTCTGTCTGCCCCTGGGTGCTGAATGATGAACAGGAAAGATATAAGAAAGAGACTAACATTGATGGATGGTGTCAAACAAATACAATATTTTTCAACAACGGTCAAAAAACACTTATGTAAACAACAATTGCAATAACTAAATTGACCGATCTCATCTGGTCAACAAGTAATATCGGGGGATTCGCAGATTGACTACTTAAGTTACTATTTATCAACAGTAATCCAGTCTTCCATTCTGATTCCAAAATACTAAGTTACAACTAAGCCTAAGTACGACGTACCATACAACCTAGCCCACCTATTCCAGGCATGCCAATTGTACATTAAGTATGCACTTCCACTTTATTCCTCAACAATGCATTAGGCCTGGGCAAAAATTTTGTTCCGTTCGCGGAAATTGCGATAATTTGACATTTTTGCGTTCCGCGGAGAGCGCGAAAATGTCAAAAATTCCGGTTTCTGCAGCTTGGCGATAATTTGTTTCTTGCTCGCGCTGTAAAATGATACATTCTCGCGCGCGCGCGATCGCCTTACCTGAATCCCTGCGTTCGCCGACAAGTTTTCTTGATCCGGTCGCGTTCTCCATGAGATGTTGTATTGTTTTTAGCCATTTGCGCTGTCTCGCGACAGTTCGCGCCCGCAGTGACGTCATGCGTCGCGCGATCACGTCTTTCTTCTCGCGATCATGCACCGCGAGAACAACTCAAAACAAGATGGCCGCGCCCGCAAGCAACCACATGGGTAAGTTGGCGACCCGCAACCATGCAGAAAATCTCGCGAACATGCCGGAAAAAAACTTCCGCATCTTTGCGATATTTCTGCTTGTTTGCGATAATTTTAAACATTCTCGCGATAATTTGCGAAGGTTAATTCCGCAAATTCCGCCCACCCCTACAATGCATATGGTCAAATCATGAAGGACACATGACTACATTTTTTGTATACACCAAATTTTGGGTTGATTGATTGATGCCGATGTTCTGCTAGTGCTAAGCCAATTACCACCACTCATTGAACAAACTAGAAAAGGTTCTAAACTTCTAATAAATACTGCCGTACTAGCAGCACGTCACGTAACTGAGGGGGCATCACGCATACCACTAACAAATTAGACGCTCATACAATGTACCTAAACCTAAGTATCAATCCGCCCCTATCTATTAGTGACAGGACAAAGTAAGGAGTGGACTAGAGTCACTGTAGCATTACGTAAAATAATTTCTCTAAAATAAACTCATAAAGAATCACGCTAAGCAAGCGCAAACGCAAAGTTGCAAACAAGTAAGATTAGTAGTAGCGCAGAAGAGCACCTGTTTCATAATCACAGAAGACTTTTAAACGTAATTAACCTGGAATGTAAACAGCAACATTTTAGCTGGTTGGAAGAAAAAAAAGATATTCGCAATATATAACACAGAGCAGAAGAACAGACACCAAGTTGTAATAATTAAATAGGTACTCACCAAGCCCCGGGACCTCCACTCCTAGCAGGTCCAGCAGGCCCTGCTCACGGTCCTGGATGTCGGACCACCAGTGCGTGAGCTGCGCCTGGGTGCGCCGGACCCCAGAGAAGTGCAACACTGCCCGGCGCACCTTCCCCCACCGCTGCCGACGTTCCCGGAGGCCGTACCCGGACCAAGGCCTGCCACCTGCTGCCAGGGTTGAGGGGAGGAGGCGCTGCACAAAGAAAATTAGTGCAGCCAACTCCACCTCCCCAAATAAGGCCCGTGCCTGCACCCCTTGTGGGCGCCGCCTTCCGCAAGGAAGGCGGTTGCGGCTCTGGCTGCGTCATCCACCAGCCCTACCCTTAGACATGGTTCTGGGGTAAGAAAAGGTAAGAAAATTAAAGAAGTAAAGAAAATAAATAATAGCAGGCAATAGAAAGAGAAAAAGTAGCTAAAAAACAAAAAAAGGAGACAAAAACCAAAAATATAGAAGCTGGAAAAGAGTAAGATAAATAATAAATAAGAAAGATAAAAAAAAAGTGGGTTTAAACCAAGGATTGAAAGGAGAGGATTGAAAAACAGGCCGCAGAACCATGCAATAGAGTGAAAAACAAGATGGCCATGCCCATTGCGGCCACGTGCGCACGTTCGCGCAATATTTTCTCCCCGAGCAAGCAAAAAGCAACGCGATCAAGTAAAAGCGGTCGTGAACAGGAAATATCGACCGCGAACATGCATTGCGCGACCCGGAACAGGAAGTAAGCATCGCAGGAGGGAGGGACAAGTGAAAACAAGATGGCTGCGCCCGTGAGCAACCGCATGGGTAAGTTGGCGACCCGCGATCACGCAAAAAATACCGCGAACAGGCGGGAAAAAAACACCTGCGTCTTCGGGATATTTCCGGCGTGTTTGCGGAGATTTTTAGCATTTTCGCGATAAATTGCGAAAGTTAATTTCGCAAATTCCGCCCACCCCTAGTCGTAAGTAGCCCAGTTGTTTCCGCATCCGGGGTCTTGCCCCTGCCTTGACAAACTGTTGTATTGCTCGCTGCAGTTTCTGGATGGTGCCTGGTGGGGGCCAAATCGGAATTGTTTGAAAAAGGTATAATGCTTTAGGAAGGATGGACATTTTGATCACGGCTACCCTTCCCAGGAGGGACAGGTGGTGGTGTTTCCATTGTTGTCTGGACTGTTAACTTGGTGTATTTGAGCGTAACTGTTTGTGACACACCGATAGTGCCAGCTCATTTGCCAAGTAGGGGATGGAAGACAGAGTCTGTATCCCAGTGTATGGGGCTCTACCTGGGACCGGCGCATTACCTCTCTGATTCAGCCAGAGAATCATCGATTTCCCAACATTGACCCAGAAACCCGAGACCTGTCTGAAGGATACTAGCTCCTGTAGAAATGCTGGGACCAAGTGCGCTGGTGATTCAAATGAAGCAATAATGTCGTCCGCATATAGATTAATTGCATTACAATCCCCTCCAAACGGGATGCCCTGGATGTCAGGATTATCTCTTATCTTCTGGGCGAGTGGCACGATGTAGAGGGTGAAGAGCAGCGGCGACAACGGGCATCCCTGTCGAGTACCCCTTTGAATCTCAAAGGGGCTAGATGTTACCCTGATGGAGCAAGGTTTCGTAGAAAAGAGACTTGCTCGGATGCAATCCACTCGTTTAACTTACTAATGAAATTATTAACAAAAGTTTTGTGAATAACTAAAATGCACCACATGAACATGAGTGTTAGTGAAGTTTGCGTATGTGTGTACTAATGTAGATAACAATGAAGACTAACTAATACCGCTTTAAATGGGGAACTATTGTGCGCATCCGTCAACTGCAGCTGCGCAGTATGACAAAGTAACGTTTTGAGGTAAATTCTTGCGCATGAGCAGAAGACACTAAAATGGAGTCTTGAAGACTCGCGTACATGACATCTGCTTACTTGAAATGAAAACAAGCTATTTTACTAATGCTAACGTGGGAAAAGTATTAATAAGTAAAAGGGAATAGAGTAGAGGTGGGTGGTATGCAG
This sequence comes from Triturus cristatus, assembly GCF_964204655.1. Classification (NCBI taxonomy): domain Eukaryota; kingdom Metazoa; phylum Chordata; class Amphibia; order Caudata; family Salamandridae; genus Triturus; species Triturus cristatus. The sequence goes on from NC_140589.1 coordinate 1,568,200,506, forward strand.
TGCGACCACTGTATTTGTGAAATTATTATTTGTTTTTCAGACTTTATCACTAGTGCGCATATGGGCCTCTCTCGTATAACTGAATTAAGCTGAGCAACGTGAAGTCTGCGCATATCCACTGAAAGTTAACCCGGAACAATGACTAAGAGATTTAATGGGAGCCAGGTACGAGTGTTATACCCTGGGAATGGAGAGTGAAGTGTTCAACGATGAAGACTCTTATTCAAAATGTTATTATATTGTTTCAAAGTGAAATGTGAAAGCGTATGAGAATCAAATTTATGAATTAAAATTAAGGGGATGGGTTTGGGAACAATTGTTGAACTGATTTAATGACATGTAAGCATGGTGTGATCGAGCTTTCCCCCTTGCCTAACCAATCATATTTCGTATTTTTATGATATTGAAACTTTAGTGGGTGGAACATGAAGAATGAAAGGTATAATTAAGATAGCTTTAGTTAGTTAGTTAGACACAGATAGACACAGATGCTGCTAGTCGTGGGTGCTGTCCTTGCTGCAGGAGATGCTGTTGCTGGGAGAGATGCTGTGAGATGCTGATGAAGAGCCGAATGCAGAACCTGAAGCAGAACTTTATATCCTAATTTAATTGGGTTAGATCAGAAGATTGTGGAAGAATCTCGAGGAGGAAGAGAGTGTAAGAGAGGCGTGCAGTGCAATCATCGGTATTGTAGAGAGGTCAACTATCCTGTCGTGAATCCTGTCCTGAAGTTTTTGTCTCCTGACCTATCCCGGGGGATCCTTATCAGCCCTTTGGCCAGGGAGTTGGTCATTCACACCATCCTTGGTAAATATACATTCTTGTTATTTTGCAGATGTTCTTTTCTCTCTGTCCTCTCCCTTTCTGAGCATTGATTATTGTATGAGTCTGAAGTATATGTTTGGTGTTTATGAAATTGAATCTTCTCTCCTATGAGTGTTGGTGACTGCACTGTATTATTGAGATGGTTTCACATATATTTAATTTAGATAAAGATTCAAAACTTTCTTGAGTCTGTGGTTTATTTATCACATTTAAAGTATGAGAAAGCTTGCTTTATGTTAATTATCACCATCAACTAGTTCAACTAATGGTCCATTGACCAGAGGAAAGAACTCTTTGATCTGTGAAAGGTTAGCTAGGAGTATTAATAAGTAATCCTAAACATCGTGAAAATTACAAACTTGATTACCAGCGGTTTACGCACTATGAGTTTATGGGCCCAGATGAGTATATGGTAGTGGAGTATCTGTTGTTGTTGAACCGCTGGATCAGTTTTCTGGTAGCAGAGCTACGGTTATTATAAACTAGTTTGGTAATGAATATTGATTATTAATTATTGATGTATGTTTAACAAGACTTAGTGTATTGTTTTATGTTGTCTAGAAGCACAGGTACAGAGGTTGCCTGGGCATCCCGGAAATGGAATAGCGGGTGGTGATAGAAGCCATACTACAGGAGGTTACTACAGGAGGGTACTCGTCTGTTGTAATAACACTGAGAAGCTACAGAGGGCTGGCAGTGTTGTATTAGGGATTATGTTGTGTAAAAGTAGAATGCGAATAATAGTGAAAGGGTTCACAGGTGAAACTTTAGTCTCATTTCCCAATACGGGTGACACTGAAGAAGTAACAGGTTCTGAATGAAGGGTAAACAGGGCTTTTTACTCAAAGTAAAAGAATTCAGAAGAGTAGCGAATGTTTTTTTGTTGTTGTTACTAACGAAGTTTATTTAAGAAAAGAAATACGTTTTCGTATTACCTTGTAAAGGGAGGGTCAGTCGCAGGAGTTGTACAAAGAGCCGCGCTGGGATTGGTTGGAACAGCGGTCAGGAGAAAGAAGCAGATTGTAAAGGGAGGGTCAGTAGTGAGGAGCAATACTGACGTCACAAAAGGCCGTGGCATTGGTCAGACCACGATTGCGAGCCTGAATGTGATTGGTTGATAGATAAAAGCCGCGCTAGGGTTGGTTGAAAAGAATTGTATGTTGAGTCCTGATTTGACTGCGGGTGTGAGCCGTGTTGTTATATGATGCAACGTAGGTAATAGAGCTAGAAGATATACAGAAGACTCTTTCCTATATCGTTCGTGTCAAATGTTTGGAGAACAAAAGAAAAAGACGTTAATAAAGAAAATTAAAAATTTCTTTAAGAAAGACAAGCCTGTGATGACTAGAGAGGGAATCCCTATTCCACCACCTAAAATGCCTGCTTCATTTATGATGATGGAGAAAGGATATTACACGTGTTTATGGTTGTAGAATTGGGTGGAGTATACAAAAGGTGATTGTGTTTTGGCTTTTCCGGAGCATTGTACTTTTAATCTAAAGATACTTCAGAATTTGAGAGATGGAATGAATATGTTAGAACCAAATCCTAGAATTACACAGTATGAAGCTTTGGAAGAATGGGAGATTGAGGCATTTGATCGTGAAAAATTCAGAAGTGGTCGGAGATTTAGAGGACTTTTGTCTAGATATCCTTATGAGTCACGTGGAGATCAAATGAAGCTTTGGAGAAGAGCTGTAGTGACAGAGGGTTTGTATCCAGTGTTAATGGCTGAAGAGCAGTCAGGAGGCAAGTGTAAATAAAAGACGAAACACATGAATACGACAGGATATGGAGAATCAGATGATGAATTATTAGAGGATATTTTAATTAAAAACCCTCCACCGTACCAAGAAGAACCTAGTAGAGTCTCTCCGAGTGGGCCTGTGATATGAGCGCCCTTAGTCCCACAAATTTTACATGATACGTCAATTAATAGGGTGTTGCAAGATAATGAGAGAGAAGCTTTAAATAGAACAAGGGAAGAATTAGTTCAGAAAATAAGCCAATTGGATTTAAATTCCGAAGCTTTGACAGTACCAGTAACTCTTTGCCCTGTTATCCCATTATATGGAGATAAAAAGCTTTTGGCCAAAACCTCAAGCTGCGACAAATCCTTTGAAGAAAAAAAGTAGTAATGTCCGATGATCAGGTCAGTAAAAGTGATTCAGTCATTTCATTAATGGATCTCCCAATAATGGAACCTTTAGCAGAAACCCTAAAGAGAGTTTCATCCGAGATTTTGAAAGAAAAAGGGTCTATGGTCCCTACAAGAACAGGAGGTTCAACAGCGGTTACTCTTGAGGATATAGAGAGATGGGCACAGGGAATAAAAAAAGGAAGCTCACAACCAAAGATTCTGGATATCAGCAGATTAAAAGTAGATTTGCTAGAAATTATATCTCGTAATGTGAGCACAGAAAGATTGAACATTTACAATGATGAGGAGTTATTATTCCCATGCAAGAGCATAACAAGAAGAGCAAAAGTATATCATGAGAAGTTAACAGAATTTGCCTCAAAGATTGGAATAGACATAGGAAAATTGAAATTATTGCAAACACCATATCGAGTAGAGTTTACTGAAAAGGATTTAGAAAGTGTGAATGCTTCGGGTAAAAGATTACAGATAAAAGAGTTGATGAATATTTTGCGAAAGTGGGTAGACATAGACAAATGGAGGATTAGGTGGACAAGAAAGAAAGAGGAAGCACAAGCAATAAAGTGTCATCTGCATTTCCAGTGAAAGAAACAGATAAGGTTGAGAGTATATGTCAAATGAGAGAAGTTCCTGGTGGTGGATATGTTCATGTTCCTTGGAGTAGACAGGATATTTTGACATTTACAAATGATTTCCCTAGGTTGAGAGAGAAACCAGTTGAATGGTACAAGCAGGTGGAAAGATTTGTGAAAGTTTCAAAGGTTTTGCTGAAGGATTTGGATGATTTATTTGATATTGTGGTACCGGCTTATTTATGGACAGAATGTAAAATTACAGTTGATTGGCCAAATTAGAAATCTCCAAGAGATTCTAAAACAGGAGCTCCATCAGAGGAGGTGATGAAAAAGTATCACCAGGTGATTACGATTTTGTAAGGGAAAATTCCTCCTAAAGAGACAGAGTGGGTAAAAATAGATAGAACAACTCAGGAGCCAAAAGAGTCAATGCATGCATATTATGAAAGGTTGTCACAGGTATTCAAGCAGTATAGTGGATTTGAGAACATTGGAGATAAGGATATGGGACATTTTGTATATCAGTTTGTGAATGGTCTGAAACCAGAGATTAGTCAGATGATTCAACAGCACATGTTAAGCTGGCAGAGTAAGTCAATTGACAAAATATTGAAATATGCACAGTATTGTGATGACGACATTGAGGCAAAACATAGAAAGTTAAAAGAGAAAATGATGTGGGCACAGGTGAAATTGGCAGAGCAGCAGGAAGCAAAATTAATTTCTCAGACTGATGAGATTAAAGACCAGAGTCAAAGTGAACCAGTATCGATTGGTGGTAAAGGATGAGGACGAATGAATAGAGGAAAAGCAAGGAAGAAATGTCTTTGTCATGCGTGTGGAAAGCTTGGACATTGGAAGAACGAGTGTAAAAATGTCCAGAATAATGGGCCAAATCAAAATTTAAATTCACAGATGCAGAATGAAGTGGTTGTGAAACAGCAACAGCAGCCACAAATAGTTACTCCACAGTATCAGGTGCCACATCCTCCTATGCCAAACCATGTGAATATTCAAAAATACAGTGCGTACACCGGATTTCACGGGGAAAGTGGTAAGAATAACCCTGTGGTTTCACAGTATTTTTGCAGAATGATGATGAATCGGACTATATGCAATGACGGTGCCTGAGGGGGACGGAAGAGGAGTGCGTGCTTGGCGCATCATTGCCAGAAAATCAGACAGGTCCATTTATTAATAGGAAAGTTGAAGGTAGTGACATCACTTTTCTATTGGACACTGGTGCTACCCGGTCTACGGTGACAGCAGCAGACACCCCAATCCTACCCCCTTGGGAGAAACTATCCAAGTTGTAGGAGTGTCAAACAAATAGATTAGAACCCCAGTTACAAAACCAATGGAAGTGCATATTGGAAATTTTAAAGACATGCATCGGTTTGTGGTTTGCGATTCAAGTCCGGTAAATCTGTTAGGACGAGACTTATTGTGCAAAATGAACTGCATGATCTACTGTACGCCTGATGGTGTTGCTTTCTAAACACCTCATGAGGATGTTGTATACAAAATGATGTTAGCTAAGCAAGGTACAGAAGTGGATGAAATGTTTTCATTAGTAACTGAAAGTGAATTACCAGAAGAATTGGGAGCCACAGTAAATCCAGAGGTCTTGGACTTTTCAGGAAAAGATATAGGGCTAATGGGGAATGTAGATCCAGTGAAAAGAGTGGTAAAAGAAGGTGCTGTTTTTCCAAACACACAACAGTATCAAATGAGTCCAGAAGTAAAAGCAGGAGTTGCTCCAGTAATTGGCCAGATGATTAAACAGGGAATTTTGAAAGAGATAATGAGTAGTCCTTGTAACTCGCCAATCATAGGACTCAAAAAGCCTAGTGGAAAGTACAGAATAAGGCAGGACTTGCGAAAGATAAACAAAATTGTAGTACCTTGTTGCCAGTGGTGCCAAATTCAGCAGTGAATCTTTATCAAATACCCTGGAATGCAGGTTGGTATACAGTTGTTGATTTTTGTCAGGCATTCTTTTCCATTCCTTTACACCCAGACAGCCCGTATCTTTTCGCCTTCCAGTTTGAAGATCGTATTTTGGCATGGTGCCGAGTTCCTCAAGGGTACACAGAGAGTCCCTCAATTTTCAATCAAATCCTGAAAAAGTGTCTAGAGTCATTAGTTATGCCTGGGAAATCAGTTCTGGTTCAATACATTGATGACCTATTGGTGGTATCAAAGACACAAGAAGATTTTGTCACTGACACAATTGCGTTACTGAACCATTTGGCCGAAGGAGGACAGAAGGTGTCTCCAGAAAAATTGCAGTTTTGTCAACAAGAAGTTAGCTATTTAGGGCAAAAAATAGAAAGAGGAGTTAGAAAAGTGACCCCGGAAAGAATAAAAATAATGAAACAAATGCAACTACCTCAGACACAGAGAGAGATGAGAATGTTACTGGGAGTGGTTGGGTATTGTAGGCAGTGGCTCAGTGGCTTCTCTCTGCTAGCAAAGCCATTGATACAATTGACTCGGAAAAGAGCGAAAGATCCAATTGAATGAAATGATGATTGTTTGGATGCATTCGTGAAATTGCAAATTGTCTGTGTGAGGCCCCTGCCTTAGGCATGCCTGATTATTCAGTAGAATTTGAGCTGTTTGGTTGTGAAAGAGAAAATTGTGCACTTTCAGTTTTAACACAGAGACATGGATTGAACCGAAGTCCAGCGGCATATTTCTCTGCAACCTTGGATCCAGTGGCTTCAGCTTTACCTGGCTGCTTAAAAGCAATAGCTGCTACCTGTATAAGTCTGGAGCAGAGTTAGTCAATTGTGATGGGACATCCTGTAAAGGTGTACGTTCCACACTCAGTTGAGATTCTTTTAACAAGGAAGCAAACACAGCACCTCACGCCTAGTCAGATGACTAAGTATGAGAGAGTGATTTTGGGAGCTGAAAATGTGACAGTGATAAGAAGTACAAAAATGAATCCTGCCACATTATTGCCAAATCCATGTTGTGAGGAAGTGAAAGATGAGATTCATCATGATTGTTTGGATGTGACTGAATTATGTACTAAGCCCCGTTCAGATATAAAAGAAACACCCTTGAAGGAATCTGATCATGAATTGTTTGTGGATGGCTAATGTCTGAGAATGGAAGAAGGAGGGCTAAGTGCAGCAGATGCTGTATGCAAAATATCAGGAGTCATTGAGGCATCCTTTTTACCTGGAGTCAAGTCTGCACAAGTAGCCGAATTGGTGGCCTTAACAAAGGCATGCAAAATTGGGAAAAATTGGAGAGTAACCATGTTTACAGATAGTCAATATGGTTTCGGGGTTGTGCATGATTTTGACTAGCTTTGAATGCAGAGGGGATTTCTGACTTCTTCAGAATCTCCGATCCAAAACAGTAAAAATGTAAAGGATTTCTTGGAAGCACTACAATTGCCAAAAGAAATAGCTGTTGTTAAATGTGCTACACATCAGTCAGGAAATGACTTTGTGACGGCAGGTAATAAATATGCAGACCAAATTGTTCAATACTGTGCATAAAATACCATGGCAATTAACAGAAAAGTGGACAAAGGTGAAACCAGCTGCCAACTTATGTTTTTCTCAGTTCCAGAAACATGGGATGAGGTTAGACAGTTGCAAAAAGAAGTTGAGGAAAAGGAAAAGGAAATCTGGATAATGTCAGGCTGTACAAAAAGGACAGAGGATGAAGTGTGGGTGTACTTAGATGGTAGACCAGTCATGCCATATTGCTTACTCTCTCAAATGGCAAGAGTATACCATGGGACAAAACATATTGACAGGGATTCAGTGATCAGATTATTCAGACAAAGTTGTTACAATCCATAGTTTAGGGTAGTAGCAGAGAGCCTTTGCCAAAGATGCTTGATCTGTCGGCAGCAAAACCCAGGCAGAAAGACAGTGGTTTGCTGGGGAAATATTGGAAAGGCAGAAGGACCCTACTCCAGACTGCAGTTAGACTTCATTGAGTTGTCTCTGAGCAATGGATTGAAGTATGTACTTGTCATAGTGTGTATGTTCTCGAGATGGGTAGAGGCATACCCCACAAGAAGAAATGACAGTCTCACAGTGGCTAAACTATTGCTGAGGGAGTTGATACCTCGTTTCGGTTTTCCAGTTGCTTTGGGATCAGATAGAGGACCTCATTTTAATAATGAGATCATTTGATTAATCTGTGCTGCATTTAACATTGAACAAAAACTTCACTGTGCTTATTGTCCAGAGGCTTCTGGAGTAGTTGAACAGATTAACGGCACAATCAAGTCAAGGTTTAGGGTAGGTGTGTGCATCCACAATGCAAAAATGGCCAGATGCACTGCCTCTTGTGTTGATGGGTCTCTGGAGCATTCCTGACAGTAAAACAGGATTGAGGCCTCATGAAGTGCTCATAGGAAGGGCAATGGGACAAGCATTTATTCCTGGAAATAAATTGATGAATATAACTGATTATCTGGTATTTGACTATTGCAAAGGATTGGCTGAAATTATACATTCTATCTCTCATCAGGTTGGAGGAGATGCAGTTGCAATGCAGCCAGACCAGGGGCAAGATTTGAATCCTTCAGATTGGGTGTTAGTGATGAAACATGCAAGAAAATCGTGTCTTGCACACAGGTGGGATAAGCCACGTCAAGTCATACTAGTCACTACCATAGCAGTGAAGTGTGCAGGCTTACCCAATTGGATTCATGCTAGCCATACCAGAAGAATTCCGAGCCCACCTAAAGAACAAGGGCAGCAACTGACCAAAATAGCTGAGACACCCGAAGCTGGAGGTTGTGAAGTCGAAGAATCTAAGGTGACAGATTCTGAAAGACAAATAGATGATGAACCACCGAGCACAGGTCAAGAAGAGTGGATGCCAGTGACTGAAATACCTGAAGCTGTTGTCAAAACAAGAAGAACAAATACATTAGAGAGACAGGATGGTAGAGAGGAAAAGATAGGGAGATAAGAACACATTCAGGTAGAAATAAACAAAGCTATTCAGAAACCTGAGCAGGGTAAGATAGAAGAAGAAGAACAAGTTCAGGCAGAAGAACACATTGAAATAAGACCTGAACAGGACCAAATAGACCTAGAAGAACAGGTTTAGGCAGAAGAAGAACAAACAACAATAAGACCTGAACAGGTGCAGGTAAAAGAAGAACCAAATTAAGAAAATACAGAACAAAGACAATTAGAAAGGGAGGAAGAACAAGAACAGATTGTGCCCAGTCAAAGTGAAAATAAAATAACTTTAGTAAACGATAAAGAAGGTGAAAATGGAGCTCAGGTCAATAGAGTTAGAAAAGTTGATAATTAGCCAGGTGGAGTGAAAAGATTAAGATACTACCTTAGAAAATCAGGGGAGAGACCAGGACAAGTAAATGAATTTTCAAGTCAACCTAAATCCAAACAACCAATAGAAAAATTCACTTGAACAAGTCCAAGACTGAGGAATTTAAACAGAAAATACAAGGCCCCTGAGTGGACCTATATAATTCTAGAGGAATTTGAAAATTTAGATTTACGTGAGGAATCTGAGAAAGTTCATGTTGCACAGATTGATGACAACAGATTAAGACCACCTTAGATATAAAAGAGACTGAATTGTGAATAAAAGTAAGATAAGAGAAAATACATTTTCCCAGGCTGAAAATGGCAGAAGTTGCAGTCACTGAACAACCGAAGTGAAGTATAAAAAAAAAAGGTCTTAGGTTTTGCTTATGTAGCATCTTATTATTAGTATTACTGTGGTTATTTCTAATAGGTGGGAGTACCGTTGTTAATGGTAACAAGTAGTAAGAATAATACAACTACTAATGAGAAAGTAGATAGAATAAAAGGGGTAGAAGATGAGATAAACTATCATAATAATGAATCAGACAAATATTCGTCTTTAAATGTGTTTACTAAATTGTTATTTCAGTACGTTAATACAATGTAAATTAGTGATTGTTATGTCTGCATGAAACTACCGTCATCGGTGTCAGAGGGGTGACTTATCACCATATACCCTTGACATATGGTATATCATGTAGCGTTTTATCAAGTTTATTTTATGTAACCGGAAAGCTTCAGTATTTCTATTCAAATTTAGATGTAGTATTTTCAGAACTACCTATTAGAAAGAATATCAATCCAGTGCTTTCTAGCAAGGATGCACAGTTTATGGGTGAATTTTTCTTAACAATGAGTTCAATAGATATAGCACAAGCACACAAGAATAATCAAACATGCATAGTACGTGAAGAGGAAAAACAGTTTTTGAATTTAGTAGAAGAAAGAAGACAAGATTTAACAAAGAATGCTGTTGAACAGCAATCTCCTGTACCTTTATGGGCTGAGAAAGAGGGAATGTATGCAAAGGGCAAGGCTCATGCTGCAATGTCTCTAGACTTTGTGAAAAGGGGAAAATTCTGCCTTCATAGGTTAAAGACAGATTTTAATAACATTTTCATTGGCTCCGGAGAATGTGAACACAACTTCCTAATTTTAGGGGGATGGGGACTAAAAGGGGGAACTGATCCTGTATTTCCAGAAGTTTTTTATGTGTGTGGAAATAATACCTGTTATAGGTTACCTGCAAGGTGGTACGGTAGTTGGTATTTTGGAATAGTTTTTCCAAAGATATGCCATGTGGACAGAATCAATGGAATCAATGAAATATCTAATGGACTAACTTGGATAAGAAGAGCTCGTTTTTCTGAAATAGTGGGTGATATATTTGGTGCGTTGATACCATCAGTTGGAGTCATTCTAAATTCACGCAAAATTTGCAAATTGTCAACAGTAGTTGATCGTCTATCGATGATAATGTTGGAGGATTCTTGATGATTAATGCAGAAATGGTTGCGATAAGGTATATGGTTTTACAAAACGTCTTGCTCTTGATATCTTATTGGCAAAAGAGGGCGGAGTCTGTGGTATGTTGAAAATTCAGCATTGCTGCACTTACATTCTTGACAAAAGTAAGGAAATTAAAGGATATATTGACAGTATATGGGGAAAATTAACAAAGAGTATAACATCAATAGGGAAATGGTTTGCTAATATTGGGAATAGTTTCCTAGGTCAACTAATATTATCAGAAGTGGTGATAATGATAAAAGTATTGAAAATAATGATTACATATAAGTGTTGCAGGAGTAATGGAAAAGGAAGAATACATTTAAAAAGGGAAGGAAAAGGAAGGAAATGAAAGAGAGATTATGAAGAAATTCAATTAGAAGAAATAAAAGGAAAGCTATAGAAAAAGATGAAAAATTTGGAAGGGAAAGGAGAACCTGACGAAAATAAGGGGAAAGGAAAAGAAGCTGAGTTATGCTAAACTTGGCATCTGGGAAGGGATGGGTAATTTTTTGATGGCTCAAAAATGCCATTAGAGAGGGGATTGATGGAGCAAGGTTTCGCAGAAAAGAGACTTGCTCAAATGCAATCCACTCGGTTAACTTAACGAAATTTTAGCAAAAGTTACGTGAATAACTAAAATGCACCACATGAACACGCAGCTTAGTGAAGCCTACGTATGTGTGTACTAATGTAGATAACAATGAAGACGGACTAATATCGCTTTAAACGGGAACTGTTGTGCACATGCATCAACTGCATCTACGCAGTATGACGAAGTAACGCTTGGAGGAAAATTCTGGCGCATGAGCAGAAGACACTGAAATGGAGTCTTGAAGACTCGCGTGCATGGCATCTGCTTACTTGAAATGAAAACAAGCTATTTTACTAATGCTAACGCAGGAAATGTATTAATAAGTAAAAGGGAATAGAGTAGAGGTTGGTGGTATACAGTGCGGCCACTGTATTTGTGAAATTAATATTTGTCTTTCTGACTATATCAGTAGTGCGCATTTGGGCCTCTTTTGTATAACTGAATTAAGCTGAGTAACGTGAAATTTGCGCATGTCCACTGAAAGGTAACCCGGAACGATGACTAAGAGATTGAATGGGAGCCAAGGACGAGTGTTATACCCTGGGAACAGAGAGTGAAGAGTTCAACGATGAAGACTCTTATTCAAAATGTTGTTATATTGTTTCAAAGTGAAATGTGAAAGCATATGAGAATCAACTTTATGGATAAGAATTAAGAGAATGGGTTTGCGAACAATAGTTGAACTGATTTAATGACATGTAAGCATGGTGTGATGGAGCTACCCCCCTTGCCTAACCAATCTTATTTCGTATTTTTACGATATTGAAACTTTGGTGGGTGGAACATGAAGAATGAAAGGTATAAAAAATGATAGCTTTAGTTAGTTAGTTAGACACAGATATACACAGATGCTGCGAGTCATGGGTGCTGTCCTTGCTGCAGGAGATGCTGTTGCTGGGAGAGATGCTGTGAGATGCTGATGAAGAGCCGAATGCAGAACCTGAAGCAGAACTTTCTATCCTAATTTAAATGGGTTAGATCAGAAGATTGCGGAAGAATCTCGAGGAGGAAGAGAGTGTCAGAGAGGGGTGCAGCACAATAGTCGATATTCTAGAGAGGTCAACTATCCGGTCCTGAATTCTGTCCTGAAGTCTTTGTCTCCTGACCTATCCCGGGTGACCCTTACCAGCCCTTTGGCCAGGGGGTTGGTCTTTCACACCATCCTTGGTGAATATAATTTCTTGGTATTTTGAAGATGTTCTTTTGTCTCTCTCCTCTCCCTCTCTGAGCATTGATTATTGTATGAGTCTAAAGTATATGCTTGGTGTTTATGAAATTGAATCTTCTCTCCTAGTCTTGGTGACTGTACTGTATTTTTAGATGGTTTCACATACACTTAATTTAGATAAAGATTTAAAACTTTCCTGAGTCTGTGGTTTATTTATCACATTTAAAGTATAAGTAAGCTAGAATTATGTTAATTATCACCATCAACTAGTTCAACTCATGGTCCATTGACCAGAGGAAAGAACTCTTTGATCTGTGAAAGGTTAGTTAGGAGTATTAAATAACTAATCCTAAACATCGTGAAAATTAAAAACTTGATAACCAGCGGTTTACGCACTGTGAGTTTATGGGCCCAGGTGAGTATATGGTAGTGTAGTACATGTTGTTGTTGAACCACTGGATCAACCCAATTCACTCTGATAGTAGTCGTGGACCTACTGTAACAATTCGATACTCAAGCCCGGAACCGTTCCCCTAGGCCAAAATGGATCAGAGCCACATCTAAAAAGTCCCAGTCCACGCGATCGAATGCCTTCTTAGGATCCATCGATAAGAGAAGCGCATCCATGTCAGTGCGATGTGCTTTATCGATTAAATCTAAAATGCGTTTGGTATTGTCGCTGCTTTGTCTATTATGGATGAAGCCGGACTGGGGAGGTTCAATGATGCCCGGCATGTGGGGGCCCAATCGAGCTGCCAACACTCTTGTAAACAGCTTCAAATCCACGTTGAGCAGCGACACCTGGCGATAGGATCTGTATAGGGTTTTATCCTTTCCTAGTTTCGGTAGTACTACGATAGAGGCTGCTAGCATATCTGTAGGGATTGCTCCTGGTCCAGAAAAGGAGTTAAAAAGTATTTTCAGCAGCAGAGCGTGAATTTGGCAGAATGTTTTGGAGAACCCTGCTGAAATGCCATCGGGTCCTGGTGATTTAAGTGGTTTGAGGCGTGAAATTGCCCCTATTACTTCTACCCGTATTGGCGATTCTAATGTGTCCACTTGCCCTGGTGCTAGTGAAGTTACATGTGTGCTCTGAAGGTAGGCCGTGATTTAGGAGAGTGGAGGGGTTTCCTTACGGTAAAGCTCGGCATAGAATGTTTGAAAGACCTGCGCTATCGCTTCATCACTTTCTACCATTGACCCTGCATGCAATTTGAGGGATTGGACCTTTGACTGTAAGATGTGAGCTCTGAGCTTGCTTGGCAGCATGTGCCCTGTTTTATCCCCCCCCCCATGTAGTAGGAGTGTTTGAGCCTGAGCACTGCGTACTCAGCTCTATCCAGATCGAGCCCCACTAGTTGGGCTTGCGCCGCCTTCAACTGGCACAAAACTCTGGGCGCCCCAGTCCTGCTGTGTACCCTTTCCAATTCAAGAACCTGTGCAGTAATCTGCTCTTTCTTGGTCTGGGCGTCCTTATTTTCGGCTGCAGAGATCACTATCAATTCCCCCTCACCACTGCTTTAAGAGCCCGCCACAAGGTGATCAAGGATATGTCGGGGAGTCGTTCATGGCGAGATAGTCTGTGATGCATTTGAGGATCTGTTCCTTGACTGCTGCTTTATGCAACATGCCCTCCCGCAGTCTCCAGCCCCCACAATTCCTGCAAGACTGAGGCACCCATTTATTTATTTATTTATAAAGCGCCAGAATCGACCCCCAAAGGGGTATCTCTGCGCTTGGACAGGCGGGCAGCTTGTGGAGAACTGTCTGCTATAAATAAAAAACAGAAAAGGGAAGTCTTGAGCTGTTTCCTGAAGTGGAGATAGTCTGTGCACTGTCTCAGTTGCAAAGGAAGCTTATTCCAATAGCGGGGGCCCAGATAAAATAGGGACTTGCCACCCGTCTGGCCCTTTTAATTCCAGGTACCTCAAGTAGGGATTTGGATTCTGGGCGGAGAGACCTCCGAAGTATGTAAGGAATGAATTTGTCTGCAAGGTAAGTAGGACCAGAGTTGGCCAGGGCCTTATATATGATACATCAGACCTTGAACTTCACTCGCTCCTGTATAGGGAGCCAGTGGAGCTTGTAAAGCAAAGGGTGGGAGGCAGTCCTGGGGGGCATTGATGATCAGGCGTGCCACCGTATTCTGGATAATCCAGACGGCTTAAGATAAGTGCCTGGGTCAGTTTCTTCCGGGTCGAATCAGGGAGCATGCGACGCAACAGACCCAACACATGAAAACAGGATCCGGCTGTTTGAGCAGCGTTCTTCTTCATAGTGAGGATCTGTTCAAGGCGAACGCCAAGATTTTTGACACAGGTTTTCGGAATGGGAGGGGTACCCAGGTCAGTTGGCCACCAATTAGGGGTCCATAATAGGGTCGCCGTTACAGCGTAATGGTCTGATAATGCCGCTGGTGTGATATCTAAGTCCCTCACCAGTGTGTTCAGTTCCGTCGTGCCTAGCAAGTGATCAAGGTGGGCCTATGTGTGATGAGCGTGTGAGTAGAAAGAAAATTGAGAGGTGTGGGGAAGGGTCACCTGCCATATATCTATGAGCCCTCTGCTCTGCAACCATTGTCGCCCTTCCGGAGATAGTGCCCCTGACTAGTTGTATCTATGGCTGGACCTGTCTATTGCCGTGTCCATTACTAAGTTTAAATCCCCCCCACAATCAGCCACCGCTCCTGCACACTCAAGACTACAGATAGGGGAGAGCTCCCAACCCACAGCTTGTAGGCTTAGAGACGCCCCTTGACTCCTGCCACTTTCTCCCCCACTTTCCCCGCGAAGCGCTTAGCCACCAGTATGGCCACACTGCCTTCTTATCCTGTGCAGACAAGAAAAACTGAACTTCATCCAATGCCAATCCTTGGATAGAAGGTGAGTCTCCTGTAGGAGACACACATCTGCCCCGGCGAGCTCTAGGTAGGACAGTATAGATTTCCGTTTATTAGGATTGTTCAGGCCTCTCACATTGAGAGTGAGAATATGAAGCACAAAGTATCATGGGGTATAGTGGAGGGCAGATTGCTGTTTCCGTGTACCGACCCTCCCCTCTGGCATGGTTGCGCCCTCCGTCCCCTTACCTTTAAGTAACCCTGCCTCCTCACCTGCATAGTAGGATCCCCCTGTTTAGCCCACCCCTCCCTAACCCAAACTCGGTATCCCCAACACCCCCATAGTGTCCAGTGCCTGCAGAATGTGATTGCGTGCATGTGGTAAAAGAGAAGAACCGGGACATGTTGTGGCCTAAGAGAAGAACAAGACCCTAATGACTCCCAGCTCCCATACCTCCCTTCCAGCCCATTAATCAGCGAATTGTAAGTGCACTACTCACCCATGAGGGTCTCAAGGCACTAAGGGGGGGTCTGCAGATCTGTTCAGTCTGAAGAGCCAGGTCTTGAGGGTCTTCCTGAGGGTGTTCAGGGAGGGGGCACGTCTGATGTCTGCCGGTAGCTCGTTCCAGATCTTGGCTGCAATGTGAGAGAGATCTTCCGCCTCCTCTGGCTCTGTGGATATGAGGGGGTTTCGGGCAGTGCGAGATTGGAAGATTGGAGGTTACTTTTGGGTACATGGAAGTTGATTCTGTCGTTGAGGTATTTGGGAGCGTTGTTGTGTAGGCATTTGTAGGCATGAGTAAGGATTTTGAAGGTGACTCTTTTCTCCACGCAGAGCCAATGGAGACTTCGTAGGTGTTGACTGATGTGTTCATATCGGGGGATGCCGAGGACGAGTCTGGCGGCGCTGTTCTTTATTGTCTGGAGTTTGCTGAGTAGGGACTTGTTGATGCCGGCGTAGAGTGCGTTTCCATAGTCCAGTCTGCTGGTAATGAGTGCGTGGGTGACTGTCTTCCTTGACTCAAGGTGGATCCACTTGAAGGTCTTGCGGAAGATGCGGAGGGTGTTGAAGCAGCTGGAGGTGACGGCGTTGACCTGTCTGTTCATGGTGAATGATGAGTCGTGTATGATGCCGAGGTTCTTGGCGTGGTCTGAGGGGGTGGGTGGGCTTCCGATGGCAGTCGGCCACCAGGTGCTGTCCCATGCAGAAGGGGTGGTACCGAGGATGAGGACTTCTGTCTTCTCGGCATTGAGCTTCAGGCAGCTGTTGGTCATCCAGATTGTGACGTCTTGCATTCTTTTCCGGAAGCTGAGTTTGGCAGTGGTGGGGTCTTTGGTGAGGGAGATGATGAGCTGGGTGTTGTTGGCATAGGATACGATGTTGAGGCTGTGTTGTCGGATGATGGCTGCAAGGCGGGCCATGTAGATGTTGTAGAGGGTGAGGCTCAGGGATGAAACCGGTGGGACTCCGAAGGTGATTTTCGTGGGGTCGGAGAGCAAGGGTGGGAGTCTGATCATTTGGCTTCTTCCGGTGAGGAATGGTCGGATCCTGTCCAGGGCTGTTCCTTGTATGCCTGCATTGTGTAGTCTGGTGACTAGTGTGCAGTGAGACACGGTGTCAAAGGCCGCTTATAGGTCGAGTAGGATGAGGGCTGCAGACTGGCCTTGGTCCAGGAGGGTGCGGATGTCATCTGTGGTGGAGAGTAGGGCAGTCTCTGTGCTGTGGTTTCTTCGGAATCCGAATTGGGACGGCGTTCCCTTCAATGAATCGTTTCAGTTTCCTGTTGACAGTTTTCTCTGCAACAGGGGACGAGCGAGATGGGCCGATAGTTCTTGAGGTCAGTGGGGTCAGCTGTGGGCTTCTTGAGCAGAGGTCTGACTTCTGCGTGTTTCCAGTCAACTGGGAAGGTGCCTGTTTTGAAGGTGGTGTTGATGGTGCGTTGTAGTTTGGGTGCGATGGTGGCTGCAGCTCTGTAGTAGATGTGAGGGGGTCAGGGGTCAGTGGGGGTGCCCGAGTGGATGCTTTTCATGGTCCAGGAGGTGCCTTCGGCTG
Organism: Triturus cristatus; assembly: GCF_964204655.1. Taxonomy (NCBI): domain Eukaryota; kingdom Metazoa; phylum Chordata; class Amphibia; order Caudata; family Salamandridae; genus Triturus; species Triturus cristatus. The sequence goes on from NC_140589.1 coordinate 1,568,217,552, forward strand.
TGATTGGTGTCCAGTTGGAGATGGTGGACTGGCTGGTGTTTGTAGAGGGCGGGGGCCTTCTGTGGCACCTGGTGGATGGTTGATGAAGTTGTCGTAGAGGTTTTTGATCCTGAGGTGGAAATAGGTTCCAAGCTTGTTGCAGAGGTCTTGGGATGGGGTGATGTCTGTGGCTTCGCTGCGTGGGTCGGTGTATTCTTGGATGACACTGAAAAGTTCCTTGGAGTTGGTGGAGTTGGTCAGGATTTTGTTGTGGATGAAGTTCCTGTTGGTGGCTCTGATCTGGTTGTGGTAGTCCGCCATGGCGTCCTTGTAGGTGGTGTGGTTTTTGTTTGTCTTGGTGTTTCTCCAGTTCTTCTCCAGGCATCTGCAGGTGCGTCTGGCTTCTTGGAAAGCAGTGGGGAACCAGGCGGCTTTCCTGGGGCGTTGTCTGTTGGGGTTGGGTAGCGGGGCGAACTCGTCTGCCCAGTCGGAGATCTAGGTGTGGAGTTCTCTGGCTGCGTCATTTGCGTCGTGTTCCCAGGTGTCGTTGTTTCGGGCGAGGGTGGGGTTAAGTTGCTCATCGGTAACCTTGCTCCAGTTCCTTCATGGTGGGCGTGGGGCTGGTTTGGGTGCCTTCGGTTTGTTGATGGCGAAGTGTACGCAGTCCATGGCGGCTGCGTTGTTTGGCTGAATTGGACGCTGTTTCCTGCCGGGAAGATGGGGTCGAGGGTGTTTTCTGCTCTGTGGGTTAGTGTGTTACCGAGTTTTTTAAGTCTGATGCTGGCGGGATTGTCACTGAGGATAGTGGAGTTGTGGTCACTGTGGTTGTTGAGGTGGAAGTTCAGGTCTCCAATAAGTATATCGTTTGTTGAGGCGATGGCATGGGGTGCGATGAAGTCAGTGATGGTTGTGGCGAAGGGTGTTCGGGGGCCGGGGGTCTGTAGACGAGGGTTCCTCGGAGTGTGGCTTTGGGGGTGGTCTGGATCTAAAAGTGCAGGTGTTTGGTGGAGGGGAAGGTTTCGCTTGAGGTGGTGAGGCAGAGGGTGCTCTTGTGGGTGATGGCGGGGTCCCCTCCTGGGTGGTTGGGGCGGTCTTTTCTCTGGATATTGTATCTGTCTTGGATGGCGGTGCTAAATTTGGGGGCAGAGAGGATGTGCTGGTCCAGGTCTCTGTGAAGAAGGTGATGTCGGGCGAGAGAGAGTTGAGTAGGTTTCAGATTTCCATGGCTTGTTTGTGTACGGAGCGTACGTAGAGGAGGATGCATTTTAGGGTGTCGTCGGTGCTGGCCTCTGCGGTGTTGGAGGACGGGGTGGCAGTGAGTGTCTGGCGGCAGTGGAGGCAGAAGAACTGGCAAGGCCTGTTGGCATTCTCGAAGTCGTCCAGGGTTGAGTATGAAGAGGGTGGTGGTGTTGTAGCGATGGACAGTGGGAGGTCCAGGATTCCTGGCGCTGGCCACGGTCGTGGGCGGGCGCAGACGGGCTTGCCTTTGGCCGCCATTAAGTAGGGTAGGTGGGAGGGGGAAAAGGCTGGGAGGCAGGATCAGGGCAATTCCGGGAGGGAATTCCAGGGGGAGGGGCCACAGGGGCAGCAGCGGTGAAAGGAACAGGCATGCACGAGAAAATAAAAACAGTGGTGGAATTAAAGCAAGACACAGATGGGCACAATAACAGTGGCACAACAGGGAAAAATTAAGAAAAAGAAATGGCTGAGAAAGGTTACGGTGGTTGCAGGCAGTCTGGTTCCAGTTGGAGCGGGCAGCAGGTGCAGCCTTGAACCTCCCTAGGAGGAGGTTGGAGTCTGGAGGCAAGAGATGGCACAGCAGAGCTACAGGGAGAGAGTGGACCTAGACCTCATATTAAGCTTGCTTGCAGCAGTACCCCGGTGATCAGGAGCTGTCCTGCGAGGCTGTGTCTTTGAGGACCATCTCCAGCGCTATGTGCCATTCCTGGGCCATGGTTGAAGGGTCGGGCCCCAGGGAAGTGCCAAAGAGACATCTCCTTCCGACTCTCTGCCATCGCTCTTTTGCTGGCTGTTGACTTGATCCAACCTTCTCTTCGGGGCTGTGGAGTGATAGGCCCAGTAACTTGCAGGTCTCTTGCAGTGACCTAATCTGTTGTAACTTGCCTTCCCATTTGAAGATTAAATGAAATGGATGGCCCCAGGAAAATGGCACGCCCTTGTCTCTCAGTTGTGATGTCACTTCTCAAAATTCCCGCCTTTTCTGTAGTGTAATGGCCTCTAAGTCCTGGTAAAGAGCTATAGAATGGCCCTGGTATTGGATTGGTTGTTTCGTTGTGGCCTCTCGGAGGATGTGTTCCTTGAGGGGGTAGTCTGGCAGAAATGCTAGGATGTCTGGCGACGGCGCCAAGGCCCTCCCTCTCAGCCCCACTCTGTGGGCCCTGTCATTGTGGATCTCCAAGTCCGGCGGGGCTCCGAGAATATCTCGAAACATGTCTTGCGGACCATGTCTGACCCTTCTGCGTTCAACGGGACTGCCCGCGTGCGGATGTTGTTCCGCCAAGAGCGGTTTTTAAGATCCCCTGTGTGGGCCTGGAGGTCTTTGTGTTGTTCCTTCAATCTGATTACTTCCTGTTGGAGCTGTGTTACCTTGTCTTCCCTGGCCTGCTCTTGGTCATTGATCGTGGCCACTCGTTCTCCTATCGTGTCCACGTCCTGACGGAACTCTTTCACCTCCCCCGCCACTTTGCCCTTCAGAGTGTGGAAGTCGTCACGGAGGGTATTAAACAATGTCTCTAGGAAGGATTGGGTGATCGGGGCTTCCGCCCCATCCGACTCGAGTCCCTGTTGTGGAGGTTTGGTGTACATGTCACTCAGTGATCTGTCCTTCTTTGCCCACTGTGAGGTCATGCCGGTGACGGGCAACCCAGGGCCCAGAGTGGGTGTCTGTGCAATCTTTTGCGCAAATTGTCATGTGACCCTTCTCGCCGCTGTGTCCTGCGCATGGGTGGTGTGCTGTGGGTCTGCCCGGAGCTGCCACCTTGTTCAGGCTGGTATCTCTCTCAGATGCCCCATGGTGTAGGCCCTCCTTCTCAAATTTAAAGCTGTGGTTATCCTTATCTCTGGGTGGGCCCGCACGGTGTTGTTGGCACCGGCAGTCAAAGTTGTGTGGCTGTTGTGGTAGATCTCGAGCTTGCGGGGATTTTGAGGCACCCCAGGGCCCTGTATCCTGTAGTCTGGAGCGCTAGTGACGGTATGCTGACAGTTCGTCTCGGAAGGCAGTTGGCTACCCTTCCCTTGGGCTATTGTACCTCGCTGGCACCTCCAATGTTTGTGGGTGCCAGGCGATGGACCTAGCCGGTCCCCCTCTAGCCCAGGCAGGAGACCCCCATGAGCGCCTGCCGTGTCCCCATCTCGCTGCCAGTTAGCTCAGTCTTGAGTTGCGATGTGCACCCTATTTCGCCAACTCACCCCATCCGGAAATGGCCTGTCTGAGGGCACTGATCCAAGGTGCCGCACGGTCTTCCCTCCACTACTCAGGCCCAGGGGCGCCAGCCGAACCGCCCGATTGATATTAGTCCGAGCCAGCCGGTGCCTTCCCAAGTCGCAGGGCCGCTTACACCTCCTCCACCTGAGCCGCGCACTGTCTGTTAGGCCGAACTATGAGCCGGCTGCTGCGCTGCTCCATCCACCTCCACTTGAGCCCCTTGCCATCCCCTGGGCCTCACTGTTGCCGGTCCGCTACAATGCTCGCCTGTTGGCCCTTCAGCAGAAACGATGTGGTGCGATACCAGGCCTCAGATGCCAGGCGCTTTCCTGGCCGATGATTTTGCCTGCTGTGTGCCAATGTCTGCTTCTGTGCGGATCGTGCGGATCATGTCGCCGCTGTGAAAGTATTCCGGGTGCCAATCGATTGCCTGGCCGATGCCTCTGCCCCACAGTCTCCGCCACGCTGTGTCAGGGCCCCGTGCGTGTCCCTGGGCCCGCCCCGCCTCTCCCATGGCGGATCCCACCGCTCTCCTCACCTTGGGCTACAGTTCGCAGTAGTCTCTTGTTCACCCCCCTGGGGTTAACGGTATGGCCCAGATTCCACCACGAAGCACTGCTAACGGTCCTTGCCTCACCAGCCGGGCCCTGCCGCCATATTCGGCACTCCACATCACGGCTTCACCGGGTGTAGTTAAAACTGCAATCCAGCCTCCGCCCCCCGTGCGCCGCTCTTTTCCTTTTTGTTAGATGTCTTTTGGGAAGGAATGTCGGATTACTTCCCTCCGGCGGCGGGCGTGGTCCCGGCCGTTGCCTGCTCCGCCCTCGTAGTTGCGGCTTAGGTCTGTGCACTATTCATTTGCCGGGCTAGGCCTCGGTGCAGACCATTCGCCAGATCCCGCACCCGCGAGAGACGGCCAATGTGCCTGGCCAGTGCTCCATCGGGCTGGGCCGCATTCCTCTGGGCCGCTCCACGCTGCCACAGCTGTGGGTGCACAGGGCTCCCCGCTGATCCACTCACCTTGGGCTGTGGCTCACGGTGGTTTCGTGTTCACTCACTTGGGACAAGCAGTAGTGCTCAATCTCCGCAGCCCCGCGCTGTTAGCAGTCCGTGCTTCACTAGATGGGCCCAGCCACCATTTTCAGTGCTCTGCTGCGTGGCCTCGCCGGGTGAAATTATTTCAGCAAACCTGCACCAAGCCCCACTTTCACCGCATTAGCTAGCGCTGTTAGGCTGGAGACATGTCCCCCGTTTACTGTAGGAGGCTGCACGGTGCCGGAATGGGTGAAGTTGGGCGCTCGGGAGCTGGGAGACGATAAAAACACGTCTTACCCGCTCGCCATCTTGGCCACGCCCCCCCCCCTACTGACCCATTTAAACCTGAATTGTTTCTTAAAGGTCATGATTTCCTCCTTTCACCATGTTTAGAATTGATCAATATTTCCTTTGCTTCTGCTACAGTACTTGTCCGTGGAAACATGCCAAAGTTATTCCCCTTCTAAAGAAACCATCTTTGGATGCCTATCAGCCTGAACATTTTAGCCTAATCATGCTTTTGCCTTTTCTTGGTAAGGTAACAGAGAGACATGTCAATGCTTGCCTTACTCAGTTTCTGGAAGAGAACCAGATCCTGGATATATCACATAACGACATTAGACCATTGCATAGTACGAAGCCCACACTTTTTGCGGTCACCGAACAACTCTGCAGCATTTTGGAAAACGGTAGATCTGCAGTCTTGATGTTGCTTGACTTGAGCGCTGCATTCAATATGGTGTCTCAAAAGATCTTGCTCCAATGCCTTAAGAACACCGGCTTAGGTGGATCTGCATTGGCCAGGTTTGATTACTTTTTATCTTAACGATCTTTTCAGGTCATTTCTCCCCCTTTGAGTTCTCAATCCTATGCTCTGTGACACGGTGATTCACAGAAGTCTTCCCTGAACCACACTCTATTTAATATTTATATTCATTCTCTGGCTCAGGTGATGAAAACCCTTTGTTTTACACTGGTGTCCTATGTAGGTGACACTCAGCTTGTGTTTGCCTTTTCTAGTAATCATTTATCAGACCAGGTCAACTTTCAGAAGGGAATATCCACCATTGCAGAGTGGATGGCTACTAATTGCCTACATATGAATGCAGGCAAAACTGAAATCTTCCTTTTAGGGAAAGAAACTCATTTGCCGTGTAACCACTAGTGACCTTTTTCTTTAGGGCCCCCTCCCATTCCGAAGACTGCCATCAGAGGCCTAGAAGTCTGGGTATATAGTACTAAATCAGTGGCATCATGTGTTTCGGGCATTTGAGAGGGCTTAAATGCATTCTGTTTTGTTTTCTCTCCAACATTGTCAAACAGCAATTTAGGCAGCTATCCTATCTCGGCTAGGTTATTGCAACATTCTTTACCTGGGAGTCAATAAATCAGTCACAAGCAGACTTCAGCTGATAAAAAATGATGTAGTCAGTTGCAGTTTTCCCTTCCTAAATATTGCACAGCTTTTGGCCTTCTCCGCAGATTGCACTGGCTCCCAGTGGAGAAGCATGTACATTTCACAGCCTTGTGCACTAACCATAATATCTTGCATTCCCAGGGAGCTCCTATTCTAGCCAATCTTGTATTTCCGTACAGCCCACTACATCCTTTGCGTTCTGCTATTTTGAATTTGGCCACAATATCCTGGGTCAAGAGAGTTAGAGCGGGAGGCTGGTCCTTTGGAGTTAAGGCCCCTGCTCTCTGGAAGATGCGTTCACTTCAAATTAGAATCCTCCAGATCCACTTGCAGTTTAGGAAGTTACTGAAGACCTGGCTTTTCTTCATGTAGGCTCTCTCCTCTTTATATGATCTGTGCCATTTTCTGCAGTAGCTTTCACATTGGACTAGCGCTGGAATGCCCGTTGCTGAGGCAGCTATGCGCTTTACAAAATCTCATAACATAACATACCAGGGGAGATTAGTTTGTTTTAGGTTGAATACCACATATGGTTAGAGCAGTTAAAGAAGCCAATATGGGCTTGCTGGCACCATTCAGCAGAAAACAGTCCTGCAGTCTTAATAACTTCAAATGAATAGCTGTGCAATTGTCTGTGTACAAGATATGTACACCCAAAATGTGCGTGTCTTTTTGACAGGATCAATACATGTTCCCTTTGTACTTTGCAACAGCAGCATATTACTGCAAATGTCACAATTTTGAAATGCCCAAATGAAGATGACCTGGTGAATAGTTCTATAGCAGTAAAAAAAAAAAAAAAAAAAAAATACATTACAAAATAGAGACTTTACAAATGAATAATTTAGAGTAAATATTTTGTAAGAACAATTAAAGATAAAACATGTAAATGAAAACAGTAGCCAATGTGTCAAAACTTTGATCAACAAACGTCTTTGCTCTGGATTTCACTTAACTTGGTCTTTCTAAAAAATGTCCAGCACTGAATGTTATCCTCATTACATTACAAGTTGTTTCAACATTTCATGTATTAAAGTGTAAATGTATACTTAGACCCTTGTGAAGAAATTGTCAATGACATTTCGACGTACATCAATTCCTTCCTCTTCACCACTATCATCTTCATTTGGCATTTCAACATTCTCTCCCGGTGGCTCTTTATGGTCATCTTCATCTGCAATGTATGGTATGTTTCATCGGAGGGCTATGCTGTGTAACAGGCAGCATACCATGGTGATTTTGCACACCTTATCTGGTGAGTAGAGGAGGGCTCCACTAGTGTTGTCCAGATATCAAAATCCCAAAAGCCCACTTCACTGGACTCTGTTCTTCCATGGGCCTCATTGAAGCAGACATCCCCTGGTGTACTTGGATTCCTCAATGTGCTAACAACCATGGTTGGTTAGGATAAGTTGAGTCTCCTATATGCATAAAATAAAATGAGCCGAAAAATATAACACAATTTCAGATTATTACACTTTTAATGAACCACACAATATTATAACTGATTGTACTTACCAACAAGCCAGGCCCTCTCAGGTTCAAGTTGTGCCATTTGCTGAAGCATGCTGCTGTTCCGTAGTTCAAAGGAATCATGGTTTGATCCAGGGAAATAAGCACAGACACTTATAATGTACAAATCAGGTAAGCAGACAACGTACACATTGATTGAATCGAAGTTGTTCTGATTCTAGTAGATATGTTCCCTGGCATCTGGTGGCACTAATTTAATATGTGTGCGATCAATTGCTCCAGCCACATGTGGTAGGTGACCAAAAGCATAAAAATGTCCTTTCACATTTGCAAAATCCTCATGTCATTGAAACTAGATGAATCTGTTGTGTCTCATCACTGAAGAAAGAACTGCTTGTAGCACCTCACTGAAAGTTGGCAGTGACATTCCATCAGATACTATGTACTCTACCATACTACTGTGTATTGGAATGATCCTGTTGCTACAAAATAAAGTACTGCTAAGAGTTTGACAATTGTTTGATAGATGTGGTATTTCTATTGTGAGGAAGAAGAGCTGGCTCCAGCTGATGACATGAATCCAGTATAGTTTGCCTTTTCAATCTGAATTGTTTGATAATATCCCGTTCTTCCATGGTGGCAAGGGGATGTATGACGATACAACGCATGCTATTACAACGCATGCTTTTACAATGCATTGTTTACAATGCATAGTCTGTTTCAACAAATGTTTTACAACGATAACCTTTACAACGCAAAGTATATTAAATGCATTAAAAGAGCCATAACTTAGCAAGACAATACTACGCATACCATTACAACGCATAAATATATTATTAAAACATTTGTAAAATACATCCTGGCACGGGATGCAGGGAAAATTGGGGTTTTGGGTGGGTAAGTGTATTAAAATGTGCGCCGAAACTGTACACAGATTTTTATTTAAATACTCTATTACAAAATTAATACTCAGGTATTAATTTTAATACTCGAGCATTTCTCGAGTATTAAAATTACGCAAAAATGTAATAAAAATATTACAATTCGGAACAATTGAGAAATAACATAATATAATAAATAAATGTAAATAACGTAAAAAAAACAGAGTTTAAAAGGAAGACTACCTAAAAGAAAACAAGCGGACCACCATTTTATGACCTTAGCTCGAACACAAGTCCTACAACAGTTTCAATGACATAAACTACAGCCTCAAGCACACAAAATGGAGTTGAAAACAGACACAATCCAAATAAACGGGCATGAATGAAAATGACAATTAAAATATATATTTTCACATGTGATAAACAAGAAAAAAGTGATAAACACATTACATATTTTTACGAAAATCATGATGGTCCAAAAAAAAAAGTATAAGAAGAAGACGTCCACCATTTTGAAAACAGTGGTCGACTGACTACCAGCGAGAGCACACGCTTTTTTGGCTGCCTCACTCTCTCTCAAAGAAAATCTCACTGTGACATCACATAACAGCCTCTCCAACCAAGGAAGTAAGTAAATTAATTTTTAAAAAATGAATAACTTGCTCACATTTTGAAATCCACAGAACATGAATTTTATAAATGTTCAATAATTTACAGTTTATCGAAAACCTTCCTAGAGAATTTGTGGAACCGAGAAAAATATTGGTTTTCGCATACTAAACTTGAAAGAAAGTCAAATAATATAATATAATATTTAAATGATTTCAAAACCATTGAACGATGTGTTTGTAAATATTTCTAAATAAAAAATGTGAAATGTTTTAATGAGCCATCCTCAGATGATAAGACATATAGGGGCCGATTCCAATCCTGGAAAAAGGCTGTACAAATTGTTGTATGGAGCGTTTTTCCCGTACAACTCGTACCCGGTAAACTTTTCTTAAAACCTGGGAAGTACGATTCGTACAGAAAGCCTCTTTCCATACAAATCGTACAAAAGACCATACAGCTAAAATAAACCAACGATTCTGATCCGGAACAGCTTGCACGCAACATCTGTATGTATTTAAGCAGCGGTTTCCAGCCCAGCAAGTACGATTCGTCCCTACGGCACTCCGTACGGCTCGTTTCTTACGGGAGCCAAAAACAGCTGTAAAAGCAGAGTCCCCAGGGGTACGAGTCGTACAAACATACACCCCCGTGCATTGTGTATGTGCGGTGCGTACCCCAACATCGTGTACCCCAACATCGCATACCCCAACATCGTGTATGTACGCACAGTAGATACGCGATGTTGGGGTACTAGATGTTGGGGTACGTGATGTTGGGGGTACGCACAGTACATACGCGATGTTGGGGTATGTGATGTTGGGGTACGCGATGTTGGGGTATGCGATGTTGGGGTACGCGATGTTGGGGGTACGCACAGTACAGACGCTATGTTGGGGTATGCAATGTTGGAGGTATGCACAGTACATACGTGATGTTGGGGTACGCACCGTACATACACAACGCACGGGGTGTATGCCTGTATGACTCGTACCCCTGTACAACTCATACCCCGGGAACAACTTTTCCCGGGATACGAGTCGTACAAAGTTCGCTTCGTAGGGGGTAATGGCATTCCCCGTGTATGGGACATTTTCCATACAAATCGTAAATCGGAAAGCCGGTCCGGATCGTACTAGTACGGTTGGACTTCATTTTTACAATTTGTACGGAAAAGTGTCCGGGTCCATCTGGTACAACTTTTCCCGGTCTGATTTGTAAGGATCGGGCCGATCCGTACAAATTGGATCAGGAAAAGTTGTATTTTTCCCGTACGAATCGTACTTCACGGGTCGGACGGGCCTTGTACGATTTGTATGGAAAAATTTACCGATCCGAGTCGGACGGGAAAAAAAAATTAAAGGATCGGAATCGGCCCCTAAATGTAAAGTAATTGAATTGTTTATTATGTATTAATAATTATTATGAGCAATGTATAGACTGAATTCAAGCCAATTGAATTATATTCTAATAAAAAATGCTACATTGATTTAAAAAATCTAAAACATTATTAAAAAATGTTAAAGTGAAATTCAAAATGTGCCTAATTGGCCATTTTTGAACATTAAAGCACGTTTTTTTCTAGCTTAAATCATTTAATTTATCATCATTTCAATCAATCAATCAATCATGTAATTTGTAAAGTGCACTACATACCCGTAAGGGTTTAAAGGCACTGGTGGGGGGTGCTGCTACTGGTCGAAGAGCCAGGTCTTGAGTTGTCTCCTGAAGGTCAGCAGGCCTTCGGTTTGTCATAGGTAGAGGGGGAGGGTGTTCCAGGTCCTGGTGGTGCGGTGGGAGAAGGACCTGCCTCCGGAAGTTGTTTTATGGATGCGCGGGACCATGGCCAGGGCGCGGTCAGCAGAGCAGAGTTTCCTGACGGGCATGTAGAAGGAGAGTCGATTGTTGAGATAGGCTGGTCCGGTCTTGTGGAGTGCCTTGTGTGCGTGGATCAGGAGCTTGAAGGAGATTCTCCTGTCGACGGGGAGCCAGTGCAGGTTCCTCAGGTGGGGGGTGACGTGGTCGCGGCGTGGGACATCGAGGATCAGGCGTGCAGAGGCATTCTGGATTCTCTGCAGTCTGTTGATGAGCTTGGACGAGGCTCCAGCGTAGAGGGCTTTTCCGTAGTCGAGTCTGCTGCTGACTAGGGCCTGGGTGACTGTTTTCCTCGTGTTTGTCGGGATCCATCTGTAGATCTTGCGGAGCATGCGGAGGATGTTAAAGCAGGTGGAGGAGACTGCGTTGACTTGTTTGGTCATGGTGAGTTTTGAGTCGAGGATGATTCCCAGGTTGCGTGCGTGGTCGGTGGGATCCGGGGGGGTCCCCAGTGCTGCGGCCACCATGAGTCGTCCCATGCTGAGGGGGTTGGACCCGAGGATGAGGATCTCCGTCTTGTCAGAGTTCAGCTTGAGTCGGCTTTCCTTCATCCATTCGGCGATTGCCCTCATTCCCTGGTGGAGGTTGAATTTGGCGGTGAGAGGGTCCTTGGTGAGGGAGAGGATCAGCTGCATGTCGTCCGCGTAAGAAAATATGTTGAGGTCGTGCTGTCGGGCGATGTGTGCGAGTGGTGCCATGTAGACGTTGAAAAGGAGGGAAAATCCTTGAGGGATGCCGCAGATGATCTCGAAGGCCTCGGACCAGAACGGGGAGAGGCGGACTCTCTGAGTTCTGCCGGAGAGGAGGAGGTGGTCCAGTCCAGGGCCTTCTCCCGGATCCCTGTGTCTTGGAGTCGCGTGCGTAGTATGCGGTGGCAGACGGTGTCGAAGGCAGCGGAGAGATCCAGGAGGATGAAGGCCGCCGTCTCGCCGTTGTCTAGAAGGATCCTGATGTCATCTGTGGCGGCGATACAGGCGGTCTCGGTGCTGTGGTTGCTGCGAAATCCTGATTGGGACGGGTCCAGGATGTTGTTATCTTCGAGGTGACGGGTGAGCTGGGTGTTAACTATCTTATTGCTGACCTTTGCTGGGAAAGGAAGAAGGGAGATGGGTCGGAAGTTTTTGAGGTCGCTCGCATCTGCCTTGGGTTTCTTCAGTAGGGCGTTGATCTCGGCGTGCTTCCAGCTCTCGGGGAAGGTGGCGGTCTCGAAGGAGAGGTTGATGATTTTGTGCAGGTGGGGTGAGATGGAGTTGCTGGCTTTGTTGAAGATGTGGTGCAGGAGAGGGTCGGACGGGGATCCGGAGTGGATTGTGTCCATGGTCTTTTTTATGTCCTCGATGCTCACGTTTGCCCAGGTTGTCAGGGTGTCGTGTGCGGTGGAGTGTAGTGGGTCCGGTGCGGTGAGGTCTGCAGGGGTCATCCGGGGTTTGAAACTTTCATGGATGTCAGTGATTTTTCAGTGGAAGTAGGTGGCGAGGGAGTCACATAGGGCTTGCGATGGTGGGATGTCGTTGGCGCTGGAGCTGGGGTTGGAGAGTTCCTTCACGATGGTGAAGAGTTCCTTGCTGTTGTGTGCATTATTGTCAAGGCGATCCATGAAGGAGGTCCTTTTAGAAATCCTGATGAGGTGGTGGTGGTTGCGGATGGCGTCTTCGTGGGCGGCGCGGCTGTCCGGCGTCTTGTCGTTGTGCCATATCTTCTCCAATTTCCGGAAGGTGCGCTTTGAGTCGAGGAGTTCCGGGGTGAACCAGCTGACTCTTTTGCTGGTGTCTCTGTTGGTGGGTTTTTTCAGCAGGGCTACGGTGTTGGCGCAGTCATTCATCCAGTGTTCGAGGGTGAGTGCACCATCATCGGGGTTGGTGGGGTTGGCCAGAGAGTTGAGTGCGAGGCTTGTCTGTAGTTGTTCTTCAGTGACTTTGCCCCAGCAGCGGCGGGGGGTCTGTGGGGTGCAGTGGTGTGTGAGGGGTTTTTGGAAGGAGAAGTGGATGCAGTGGTGGTCTGTCCAGGTGAGTTCGGAGGTGTGGCTGAAGGTGATGTGGGGGCTTGAGGAGAAGATGGCATCTAGCGGGTGGCCGGCGATGTGGGTCGGCATTGTGACGAGCTGTTTCAGTCCGAGGTTGGCGATCATTTGCTATGAGTTTCTATTTTTAGTCCTTACCTCCATTATTTTTTGTGGGAGTGTGCTCCTTTATGGCAGTAGTAACTTACACTTGCATATTTGCGGATGCTTGGCCGTGCAGCACAATTATGCACTGTGTTGAATGGCTTTTTTTGGGAGAAGATGTGGCCTAATGCAAGAGCTGCTGATTTGGGATCTGAGGAAGCAGGTTTGAATTTCAGCCTCAGCTCAATATGGCACCTTTCCTCAAAACCCCAGTATACAAGAAAAAAAAAGACGGGTGGTACATCTTTCTCTGTTCAAGCAGCCAAACTATGGAATTCATTACCCCCAAACATAAGATAACTAGCTTATCTTCAAAAGACTACTGAAGCTTTGGCTCTTTCCAACATAACCAGCACACTTAAACATAAATGTACAACATATGCTTGTGCATGTAAATATGTATCATTTGATTTTGTGTATGTGTTTAGATATGAGCATTTCTTTGTACATAAATACATACTACTTATGATTTAAACATATATAGATATTTTCTTGGTCTGCTTTACAAATGTATATATTACTTATGGTTAAAAAATGTTTATATACTTATATATTTGAAATCCAACAGTTGCCCCCAAATGAAGGGCACTCTTTTACAGGCAACTTTTTTCAAAGAGAGCAGTCTTGGTGACTTACAAAACAAAAGCAGTCCAATGACTGATGAGTTTCGGGATAACAATCGTTTTCTCAAAGGCAGCTCGTCTGAAAATGCAGCAATCGTCTCCTACCAACTTATTCCCAAGTTGACATCATCATGCTCAGATGAGTACAAGCCAGTGCTTTGCATTATAGGAAAGGTAGTCTATAGTTCACCCATGTGGGTTTGCCTCAAAATTGTGTGCTAGTAATAGTTCCTTCTGCCGATGTAATCACACCAAGCAGTGCACTCAAATGCACAATTCTGTAAATCTGCATCGCGTTCCTCCAAATAAAGCCACTGCGGCCCGCAAGGAACCCGCGGTGGTGCACTTCACAGCCGGGCCAGCCGTAATAATGAAATCCAACAGAGTTACCCCCAAACAAAGTGGACTCTTTTACTGGCAAATGTATTCAAAGACAGCAGTCTTGGTGACTTACAAAATAAAATCAGTCCAATGCCTGATGCGTTTCGAGATAACATTATTTTATGCTTACCATGTATATGTCACTGCATAGTTTTTATATAAGTTATTTGATTTGATGCTTATGGGTCTCTTTTTACTTTATTTATCTCTCACAACATAGAAATATGAATATGACAATTGTATCTGTATGTGATTCACTATTGAAATATTGAGGAAAGCATACAAATAAGATAAATTAAAATATATATATATATATATAAAATGAACAAACAAATTAGCTTTTACATACAGAAGCACCTGAAAGATTTAATTTCTAACTGTCCATACTTGCACATATGGACCTTTATACATTTCATATCTTTCGTTTTTCCTTATGCATGTATGGCCTTTCTATGTAGTTATGTATTTATATATTTATTACTTTACTAGAAAGGGAGGAAGAAAGAGAGAAGGAAAGAAAGAAAGAAAGAAAGAAAGAAAGAAAGAAAGAAAGAAAGAAAGAAAGAAAGAAAGAAAGAAAGAAAGAAAGAAAGAAAGAAAGAAAGAAAAACAAAGTCAGCTCCCTGAAATGCTTTACTGCATGTCCATCTTATGCTTCTCTCAATATATCCTCTACCTCCACTTTCTGACTCATCCCTAACCTCATTCTAATACTATGATCTCCCTAAGATCATTTCTCAACTTTTCCCTTCTTTATTCCTCCTTGACTAACCCCAAACCTCATCCTACTACTATAAGCTCCCATTGTGAGGCCCCATTTGGCTCCTGTTACCCATAAGCCTTTTATGGACTAGGGTGGTGGGAACAAGAAGTAAAAACCGAGCATGCACCAAAGTATGCATACTTCCATGCATACAAACACATACACACACTTACACCACAGACATACACACTCATGCTGCTGTCACATGCTAGAGAAACCCACACGGAATGATTTGGAGCCTCCTGATTGGTTGTTCGGAGGTCCCACAAGACTTGGAAGTCTCGGCTCCCACCTTGGGCCACAGGCCTGTAAATGGCCAAGCCCTGTTCCATGGCTTGCTGGCAATCCGGCACCTGAAGAAGCAGCATCTCCCACTTATGAGAGTCCGCGTCCTCCAAGTCCTGTACAAAGGAACGATCTTCAGTCTCCAGCTGCGGTACTCCAGAGGCCCACAGCCACCACCTGTAAAAAGGAAAAGAAGAGAAAGTTAAGTACTTGAACTTCATTTCAAAAGGCACAGATTAAGAGATTTAGAGGTTCAAGGCTAAGAGCTTGTGAGGAAGTACCCCTTGTCATCACACTACAGCAGCAAAGTGCTAGGGACCATAGAATGCAGGCACGGGTGCTAGTATGAAAGTTGGTTTCAATATCAAAGGAAGAAAAATGGCATAGTGAGTCCCAAAGCCACACAATACCGAGCAGCTCAGTAGTGTGATGAGTGGTAGAGTGAATTGTACCCATTGTGTGTGCGCATAAAGTAAGTGAGAAGGCCTATAGTGTGAGTGAGAATATTAAAACCAAAAAAATAGTAGGCATTCTTCAATCCAGAATTCAGCTCTGACTATAAGAGCTTCGTACTCTTCAATCTACTCCTAACCTACAGTCTAGTTTGGCTTTATCCTGAGCAAGCCTGCACTGCTTACAATGAACCAGTAGGATTGCCCAACTGGCTTTCTTGGAGTGTTGCTTGCTGGGTGCCTTCGTGAGGGGTGCCAGAGAGTCGGAGAAGTTAGAGATTCATTGGTGGAGGTTGCGTGCTGTGGTATTAACATTGGCGAAGTGGTAGTGCTGAGGGAGGCAGTGAGATGTTCTTCAGCGACTCTCTGGCATCCCTCAAGAAGGTACCCAGCAAGCACCACTCCAAGAAAGCCAGCTGGTTCACTCCTGCCCTCCATGAGTCCAAACACACCTGCAGATGACTGGAGAAGAAATAAAGGAACAGCAAAATGTCAGAAACACACACAACCTTCAAAGTCGCAATCACCACACACCACCTCCTTCTCAAAACCACAAAGAAAACTCCCCTGACAGAACAAATGCCAACACACACAACAACAAAGAACTCTTTGCCATTGTTAAGGAGTTTGCCTGGCCAATAGTGAGACCACGGACATCCCACCCTCCCAAGATCTCTGCAACAAACTTCCAACACCAGATCAGGTAGATCTATGACAGTTTCGACAGCCAAGGCCCTCCCACCAAGCCTGACACCACAGCACCCAACCATGCCGCACACCTACAGGTCCTGCTCAACTGCACTCCTCTCACCACAGGCAAAACACTCAAGACCATGAGGAGCATCCACTCCAGAGCCCCCTCTGACCCCTGACTGCATCACATCTTCCATAGAGCAGCCATCGACACGGAACTTCACCACACCATTAATTGCTCCATCGAGACCATCACGTTCCCCAATAACTGGAAACACGCTGAGATCAACTCTGTGCTAAAGAAATCATCCGTTGACCCAACAGACCTCCAGGACTTCAGTCCCTTCTTCCTGCTCCTCTTCCCAGCCAAGGTCATCAATAAGGCCATCAACGCCCAATTCTCTGAGTTCATCAAAACAAAACACGTCCCGTACATATCCCATTCCACCTTCTAAAGTAGCCACAATTCAGAGACTGCAGTTCTCGTTGCTACTGATGATATCTGCTCCCTCCTTGACAGGGGATAAACCACAGCCCACATTATTCTGGACCTCTCAGCCACCTTTGACATTGTCTCCCACCGCATCCTAATCACGAGACTCCACGACGCCAGCATCGCAACATTTCCCTGGACTGGATCCACTCCTTCCTCACCAGTCATACACAGTGAGTCAGAATACCTCCAGTAGCGGCTCCTGGAGGGAGTGCTGCCGGGCGGTGATGTGGGGCAGGGTGGGGGTAGTAAACTCCGGAATACGGCCGAACAGAGGTAAGTAAACAAATAAATAAATGAAACGAATTTCATTGTGCGCGCTGCATCGCATTTGACTGCATTCCGGAGTTTACTACCCCCCATCCGTCCCTCCCCCGCGTCACCGCCCAGTAGCACTCCCTCCAGGAGCCGCTAATGAATACCTCCATTACTCTCTGAACCCACGGATTTCAGCTGTGGAGTACTCCAGGGCTCCTCCCTGAACCCTACCCTCTTCAACATCTACATGCTCCACTCACGGACATCGTCAGGAACTACAGACTCATCATTATCTCCTGTGCTGACGACACCCAACTGATCCTCTCCCTTACTAAGGAACCCAAAAGCACCAGAAACAACTTCCACAGTGGGATGAAGGCCGATGGCACCTGGATGAAAAACAGTTGCCACAAACTCAACTCGAACAAGACCGAAGTCCTCATCCTGAGACCCACCCCCATAGCTGGGGACAACACCTGGTGGCCCACTGCATTGGGAACGACCCACCAACACAGATCATGCACATATCTTGAGGCATTAAGCTGGTCTCCTCGCTCACAATGAAACATCAGATCAACGCTGTCACCTCATCATGCTTCCACACACTTCGCCTGCTTTGAAAGACATTCAGATGGATCTCCAACAAATTCAGAAAATCGATCATCCACGCAATCATCAGTGTCCTTGACATTCTCCGCTACAGCCACATCACCAAATTCTTCTGAGAGCTCAACTGACTCCCAGTCAACAAAAGATTCAGTTTCAAGCTCCTCCTGACGCATGCCTACAAAACCCTCCACAATGCAGGACCAGCATACCTGACCACTGCCTCTCCTTCCGCATACCCACCAGACACCTCCGCTCCACCCAACTGAAACCTGGCACTGTCCCACAGATCCACAAGACTAGAACCGGATGGGGATCCTTCACCCACCTTGTCGGCAAGACCTGGAACACCCTGCCTCTCCACCTCAGACATTCTCCATTGCTGACCCAATTCAGGAAGGATCACAAGACCTGGCTCTTCGGCTGAGCCCCAGTGCATAGACGGATCAGCAGACCCCCTCGCTGCAGCACCTGGAGACCCTCACGGGTGAGTTGGTACACTTTACAAACCCTGATCGATTGATCAATTGATCTATTCCTCCTTTATCCTATTCAATCAAACTAACAGACTCACGTGTCCATGGCTCAAATTAACTACTTTTATTTCCCTATACTAATCTACCACTAATCCTTTGAGTACCGAAGTAGGGTGCTACTTGCCAAAACGTGCTTCAATGCTTCATCTGGGGTAGTAAGCATTATATAAGTACAATTACAATTACTATTAAAAAAGCCTATAATTCACTTAATCTCCCTGTGCCCCAAAAAAAGTTAGCTGTTGCCAATGTAAACTACTCTAATGCCCCAGGATCAGGTTTGCACTATATAAAAATGCAAATGAAAAATTGCAAACAAAATTACCATTAGTAAATTGATGTAATACTTTTGTGACTTTGTGACACACAAGCATCTGCACAAAAATGTTGTAAATTATCCCGAAAGAGTTCCTATGATAGACGATAGTTTCCTTTTTGCATGGCTTACGAAGATTGACGTTTCAATTTGAGACTACATATCCATTGCACAGCCTACTTGTATGCCACACATGACATGGAGTTCAAGTTGCCTTACACTTGTTTTCTTTCTTTTTATGCTCAATCTACATAACTTTTCAACCTTTTTGTCTCTGCATATTCACTCTAGCACAGCAACAGAATTCATCATGTAATGTTCTGACAGCACAGAAGAAATAATGTCTGAAGCTAAGTAGTGTAAATTGCTGAGGTGGTTCACACCAGTAGACGTTATACTTTAACTCAGATGTTCAAGCATCTTCATGAGTGCAGCGACCTTCATCCATGCTTCTCTATATTTCTAAATATAAAACCTTATGAACTGTTACATTAAAATGCACACCATCTTCTATTTTAGTAAGTATGATAAATTGTGTGGGAAGGATGTTTCAGAGTCCAATAAGCTTAACATAATGGGTAAGGCAAGGTTGCAAAAAGGTGCACAGGACTCTCAATCAGCAACTCAATTTATATTGTATGTCAAAGTTTCTTGATTTCTATTCTGTCTAAGAAATAAAAAGAGTTTAGCTCTAGCTAAAGAAGTACAAACAATCTTTTGACATAAATACAGAACAACATGTTCAAGCTGAAGGTAGTCACTCAAACCTTGCACTCTTTCCTAATTTGATTTGTGCAGTGATTTCTGTTAGAATGGAGATTAATATATGTTGTAGTCTAGCTCAATGTTCGAAGGCTTCAACTCAACCCCCACACTCTTTTCCATCAAATGCAATGATTGGTTTATTTTTGGTGTCCATCAAAATTACATTTCACAGAGAGTCATGTTACAGCTTGAATGCAGTACCATAGTTTATAACTATTTTGCATATGAGGTCTGGTTAGAGAGAGCTTGGTACCTCTCTTTTCCTGAAAAAATATAAAGAAAGGGTATTTGGGTCAGCACCCTTTAAGCATTGGTTGCTATTTTTCAGCCATCTTCAACCATTGCCTCACCAAGTGTATTTCTCATTTTTCTCAGCCCACAGTAGTGTACTCTAAATGTATTTCAAATTTTGAATGTAGAACCCAACTTTGGGGATGATGGGTCACTGATTTTATTGGTAACTGTCTTTTTCTACAGGCCTCTCCAGTGAGGCCCTCACCAGTGAGGTTGGGGAGAGAGGATATAAATAGGGAAAATATGTTTGCCAGCACTAGGGAAAGCAAAAGCTATTAGGTAAACTGCACAATTAAAGGGTGATGCATTTGTGTGAGTTAAAAAGGTTAACTATGAGCTGTAAAAGCCTAACACACAAGGTAAACTTACACTTTTGAGTAATTTTCATTTCTGAGTACCTTACTACTATTTTGCTATTCCCAGAATCTGAGTGTAAGTTACACTATTTCTGTAAATGTACACTCATATTTTATGAATAGCCAAAAAGTAGTACATTTCCTTAATAGTTGCTAGTGGCCCAAAGAAAATCAGTGAGTCTGACACTAACCTCAGAGAAGGTGAAGCAACTTCTGGTGGCAGAACCAAGATGACCCTGCTTGAGCAAATGCAACTAATGTATCTGGACCAACATACCTCAAAAGGGAGGGGCTGAGGGCATAGTAAGGGTGGAGGCCAAGCAAGGAACGAACTACCAACAAACACAAAAAATGAAGAATAGGGCTTGGGAAGAAAAATGTACCCTCTATGAAATATACAGAAGAAGTGAAACAACCTACATCTATGGAAAATAATCTATTAGTGAATCTATCCAGTCATCAGCTGACAAAGGATGAACTGTCACTCTTTAACCCCTTCGCTGCTGGGCCTCCCTCCGTGCTAAGCCTTTTTTAGGCTTTTTGGGGTAGTTCACGCTTAGGCCTCTGTAACCTTTTGTCCACATAATGTATCCACGCCAAATGTATGTCCTTTTCTTCCAACATCTTGAGGATTCCAAAGGTACCCAGGGTTTGTGGGTTCCCCTGGAAGGGACCAAGACATTTTCCAAAATACAGCTATTTGTTTCATTTATTCTTTTTGAAAAGGGAAAAAAAGTGATGCAAAAGAAAACGTCTGGTTTTGTCCCTGCAAATGGCCTCAACAAAGGGTCTGTGGTGCTAAAATCACCATCTTCGCAACTTTGAGGGACATTCAGACTTTTGTCAGAAAACCAATATTTTTCACACAGTTTTGGCATTTTACTGGGACATAACCTATTTATTCATTTGTGTGGACCCTAAAGTTTTGTTGATAGAAATCAACTGTTGAAAGATTTACGAAAGCAATATACTGTTACATTCACTGAACCCTTCCGGTTGCGGGGATACAGGACTTTTAGGTTCGCCAAGACCCCGAGGAATCCAGAACCAATAATTGAGCATCGTCTTGCAATGGTTTTTCCTTGTGTATCGGGTATATGGCAATTCATTTAGTAAAATATAAAGAGTGAAAAATAGGTACCAAGGAAACCATTATATTTCCAAAATGGGAACAAAATATAGAGTTTAGAAGCAGTGGTTATTTGCAAATCTCCAATATAGTGGGTACCCATACAAGTATGTGAATTAGAAGCCATTTTGCAAAATGACTTCTTTTTTACAAATTGTCATACATTTGGAAAGAAGAAAAGCAAAGAACGTCAATTGGTAATAACACTTGTTCTACTATTCTGTGTTCGCCTAAGTCTCCCAATAAAAATGACACCTCCCTTGTGTAGGTAGGCCTAGTGTCTGCGACAGGAAACAGCCCAACACGCAAAGTGGATCCAACACATTTTTCCAGTGAAAACAGACCCTTTTTTTGCAATGTGCCTAGCTGTGGATCTTGGACCCTAGCTCTGCCGGCACCTAGGGAAACCTAGCAAACCTATACATTGTTGAAAAATACACACCCAGGGAAATCCAGCATGGGGTGACTTGTGTGGCTCTCCCCAGGTTCTGTTACCCAGAATCCCTTGCAAACCTCAAACTTTGTCACAAAAAAACACATTTTCCTCACATTTCTGGAAAGTTCTGGAATCTGCGTGGAACCACAAACTTCCATCCACCCAGCATTCCCCAAAGTCTCCCAAAAAAAATTGTATCTCACTTGTGTGGTTAGGCCTTGTGCCCGTTAAAGGAAATGGTCCAAAATGCAACATGGACCATCACATGTTTCCGGTGAGAACTGACCCTTTTTTTGCAATGTGCCTAGCTGTAGATTTCGGACCCCAGCTTGGCAAGTACCTACGGAAACCCTGCAAAACTATACATTTTTTAAAACTAAACACCCAGGGAAATACAGGATGGGGTGACTTGTGTGGCTCTCACCAGGTTCTGTTACCCAGAATCCCTTTCAAACCTCAAACTTTGTCAAAAACACATTTTCCTTAAATTTCTGTGATGGAAAGTTCTGGAATCTTCATAGATCCACAAACTTCTGCCCACCCAGCACTCCCTGAAGTCTCCCGATAAAAATGGTACCTCACTTGTGTGGGTTGGCCTAGTGCACATGACAGGAAACGGCCCAAAATGTACTGTGGTGGCTTCAAAATGATCGATTGCAAAATACCTTTTCTTTGCGAGGGAGTCATCTGCGTTTTTTGATCTCTGGCTTAGAGGTCATCTAGGGAAACCTACCAATCACAGACATCTCTGAAAATTAGACACAAGGGGAGTCCAGAGAGGTGTGACATGTGTGGATCCCCAAACATTTTACTACCTGGAATCCCCTGCAAAACTCAAATTTAGCTGAAAACCGCCTCACATTTTTCCCATAATTCTGGGTGGGAAAGTTGTGGATCACTGGGCTGACACAAATTTCCTACTACTCCACGCTCCCCCAGGTCTACTGATACCTCACTTGTGTCACAGATGCCCCCTAGCTATCGCAAAATGGCCTGGATTTGGAAGTGCCCACCCACACAAGTGAGGTGCCATTTTCCTCGGGAGACTGAGGGGTAAGACATTAGTACCAGCTCGGTGATCCCAGCAAGAAATGCGAGGAAAATGTGATTTGTTTAGCTAAATTTGAGGTTTGCAGGAGATTCTGGATAGGAAAACATTGGGGGATCCACGCAAGCCATACCTCCCTTAACTCCCATCGGTGTCTAGTTTATAGAAATGTCTGGGTTTGGTAGGTTTTCCAGATGGCCGCGGAGTCTGGGACCAAAAACGCAGGTGGCCCCCTTGCAAAACCAGGTAGTTTCATGATAGATGATTTGAATGTCCTCACAATACGTTCCTGCCGCAGGTGTCTTGCCCACCCACAGAATTGAGGAAAATGTGTATTTATTTGAGGTTTGCAATAGATTTTGGGTAACAGAACCGAGTGGGAGCCACACAAGTCGTCCCATCCTGGATTCCCCTTGGTGTCTAGTTTTAAAAAATGTACAGGTTTGCTAGGTTTCCCCAGGTGCCGGCTGCAATAGAAACCCAAAATCCACAGAAAGGCACATTGCATAAAAAAGTCAGTGCCTAGTGGTCTTTCTGCCACCTTGGAATGGAGATTCGGGCTGTTGCCCCGATATGCCCCCAAGGGAGGCTGAAAGACTGTGGCTATTTTTATTGGGTGGTGGGGTCATTGGTATGCTCATTCTGGGCAGCCCCGCCCCTATGTATAAAAAAGCCAGCATAATCCCTGGTGCATAGTGGGCTCTGTGTCCCCCTAGGAGTGGCAGATCAGGGGCTATTGCCCCCATTTGCCTCCCATTGGCAAAAAGTCTGTGGTATTTTTTTGGTGGGGTGTGGGCATTGTCATGGCAATTCTCGGCTCCCTTCACCCCTGAATTTGGAAAAAATGATCCCTGGTGCCCAGTGGGCTTTCTGTCCCACTGGGGGGGGCAGATAAGGGACTATTGCCCCCATCTGCCTCTGGGGAGCAGAAAGAATGTGGAAATTTGGTTGGGGTGGCGGCATTGGTAGGCCCATTCTGGGCAGTGGGGTCATTAGTATGCCCATTCTGGGCATCATCCGCCCCTACGTATAAAAAGGCCAGGGTAATCACTGGTGCCTAGTGGGCTCTCTGTCCCCCCCAGGGGGGGCATATCAGGGGCTATTGACCCATTTTCCTCCTGAGGGCAGAAAGTCTGTGGCAATTATTTGGGGGGTATAGTCATGCCCATTCTGGGCAGCACCCACCCCTGAACTTTGAATACCAGTCCTAGGATGCTTGTTTCCAGTCCAGGGAGGACCTGGGTTGGCAGTTCGGGCTGGACTGTTCCCATGAGGCACAGGGTCAAGACTGATATGCATATGGCTGGGTTCAAACTGAAATGGCATGGTGAGCAAAAAAACGATGGATTTAGGCCCAGATCTCTGTACTGGGGTGAATGTATGACATTGTTCTGCATTCTGTCCATCAACTGTTGTTTTTGCATTTGTCACCCCGAGTGCGACGGGTATGCCCAGACGTGGGTCCTGTGCTCTCCATGCCACTGGAATCAGGTATCCTGGCTGAAGAGGGTGAAACCCCGAAACCGGTCCTAGGATGCTTGTTTCCAGGCCAGGGGGGACCTGGCTTGACAGTTCAGGCTGGACTGTTCCCATGAGGCACAGGGTCAAGACTGATTTGCATATGGCTGGGTTCAAACTGGAATGGCATGGTGAGCAAAAAAACGATGGATTTAGGCCCAGATCTCTGTACTGGGGTGAATGTATGACATTGTTCTGCATTCTGTCCATCAACTGTTGTTTTTGCAAAAGGAAAAGGATAACATATACACAGAAGATGTGTGCTCTGGACCTACCAATGAGAGCAGTGGATGAGTTGTAACAAGTCCCCAGGCATACCAGAAATATCACTCAGGAACCACAAATAAATAATGCAACTGCAGCACCAGGAAGGATGCGTCTGGTATAGGAAAGATGATCTAACGATAGAACCACAAATAACAAAAGAAAAGAGAACAGAGGGACCCGAATGGTGAGGGAATGGAATAGCTGAGTGCGAACTATAGCGATTATCATGAGATTCACAACAGCCAATATTGTGAGACAGCTTGCTCTTGCACGTGTATGATCTTAAATCCTCTATTTGTAACTGTCAACCCAGAGATGTACCTGTGGGAAGCATCCCTGCTGTGGCTGGGGTTTTATTTCTGATTCTAGTAACTGTAGTTCTTCAGAGATGTACCTGTGGGGAACGTCCCTACTGTGGCTGGGGCTACATTACTGATTCTAGTAATTGTATTTCTGGTGGTGTAATTTTGCAGTCTTCATTATTCCATTCTCTAGCTTCTCCATGTACCCTGTCTTTATGGTCTATTATGCACTAACCTATCTGGCAAGTCTCCAAAATGTTATGAAAATACAGAGATTTGTGGGCTTTGCACATTTTTATAGATACTTTATGCAATACTTTCCCAGGGTTATTTGGCCCATTTTTAACTAACCAAGAAATACATTTAATTGAATTCAGGAAAGGAGCAATTGGCAGCCTTTACTGCATTAAAAAGGCATTTACCACGGTTTCCATTTTCGGTCATCTGGATCCTTAGTTACCCTTTAACATTGAAACAGATACTTCCTCTTTAACCGCTGGTACAGTACTTTCTCATTTAGGGCCATAAAACGATGGAACTGAGTGCCTGTTTTATGCACAAGCAGGGAATAGAGTGAATTTATTTAAGTTTCTATTTCTCTGAGTTAGTGGTTTATTTTCAGATTGTAAAGCTTTGAAACAGTGAGCAAGGGTTGCCTCTTTCCGGATCTGAGCTGGTTCAGGGTATTTGAGAGTTTATGTTTTTTGGGATCTGCATTATTTAATTTTACGATTTTGAAATACGCTTTTAAGCATGGGGTGCAGAGTATATAGGGTTTATGAGTAGCTAGTGGATTAATTTTGAGAGAGTTTTCCTGCAGTTTTCAGTGTGTTTGGCTTAGCTTTATTGTGTCTGGGTGTACTTTTTTATTTCCAGGATTTTAGGAACAGATGCAAGGTATGTAGAGAGAGTTGTCCGTGGGTAGTGTATATGTTTTATTGGGACAGCTATTTCGTGGGTCAAGGTGTTTGGAAAGTTTAATTTTTTGTGTGCTTTTTTTATTTTTTAGTATTCAGTGGCACATTCTTAGGGCCGAAAGAGGGTATGAAGGGCTCATGGCTGGGTAGTGTACTCATTTTTGTTTTTGTACATACTATGGTTTTGGGGAGTTTAGTATTTTTTTGCTTTGAGGGAACTGACTTATTCATTATAGAATGGTTAGGTGAATTTAATGTGGAACTTGTGTTGTCTTCTAATGTTCTCTGGTGTCAAGTATTCTACCGATGTCAGTTGTGTTGTAGCTGACTAGGAAGGTTCTGGTCTATCCAGGCTGCTACTAATAAACCTATGTTGCAGCCTTATATCTACATCTGTGTTGCTGACAACTGGAGTAAGTAGCATTACAAATATATTTTAATCAATTATTTGCTGAATATTTAAAATAAAATGTAAACATTTAGACCCAGGTTTACAATGATTTTGCATCAGGGTTGCTTTCCGTGAAGCAGGAAAGATAGACACAGCTTGCCTTCTGGGAGCAGATTGATGACTTCCAGTAACCAAAAATGTAACCTGTGGAAGGGTAAATGACAGCATGACAATTAAACAAAATATTTCAAATACTTTAGGTAAACACCATAGAAATGTCATGTATGGGATTAACTCAATACACAGAAGACTTAAATTCCTCTTGTGTTATTCAGGTAGAGTGTTTTTCTTATGCGAGATGTTTTTCTTGAATTCTACCATCATGAAGAGATAGGATACCTTTGGGAAAAGAGCTCAAACTTGAATGCTGGCAAGAAATTGTAAATATATTTCCAGCTCTCTCCAGGAGACAAGCAGCCCTGCATAGGCATTATTCATTCTTTTTGCTGGCTCACAGGGCTTCACATATGGCCCTGTACTATTTGCTGCAGAATTTACATCTTTCCAGCTGGTTCAATCGTTAGCCACTAAATAATCTTATAAAATTGGATTAGGAACAACAACTTTCCCTTTAGCTTCACTCCCTCAGGGGGCAGTATGCACTTCGAGTTTTCTTTCATCTTTCAATCTCAAATATTTCTTTTACATGAATTCCTTGCAATCCTTGGTATCTCCTCCTGATAGATCTCTGCACAGAGGATTCACCTGCAAAACGCTAGACGCAGGTTGCAATTAGATCGTGTTCTAATCTCTTGTGCTGATCCACAGTTGACAGTAAGTAATTACTGCATTATAAAATAAAAGATACTGCCCAGACATCATATGATTTATTTTAGGATGCAATCTCTACAACAAATATAGCATTTACATTTTACCACTTGTATTGTGTCTATTGTGTTGCTTCTTTTGTGTGTGTTGTAATAACATTTTAATTGTAAGCATTGCAGTTGTTAAGAAAATAAAATTGTGTATTTTGTGGAAAGAAACCATACAATTAATTAAATAATTTCTTGAATTTTGACTGTGATATAAAAAGGCCAACTAAATCGTACTGTATTATGACGAACTTGGTCACAAACGCATTTTAATACATACTACTTCTTGCAGAGTTTAAAATGTTGTCTTAAAAGCACAAAGCATACAATTTAGGCTTACCACAACAATCCAGCGATCTCGTTAAGCTGACACGAACTATGAGATGGGATGTATTGACATTTGTTCCAGCCTGTTTCGTACTACACATTGTGAGGGCAAGAACAATGGAGAGATTATTTGAATTCAGTGCGAAAAACAAAGAAGCACTTTAGAATGGGTTTGTTGGTAGCCAATGCGCATGTACCAGACAATAGAATTCCAGGGGCCATTTCACATAACGTGAGCACTGGGAGGGTATTAAAATAAGACACAGTCTCGGCCACAGTTTTGGATTGACTGATTACTTACTTAATGGGAGAGCCAGAGCATCGCTATTTCAACACCTTAGTCAGAATACATCATCAGCATAACAGAATGTCACACAGCCAAAATGCATATATGTTCTTGTGACATTATCACCTCAGGGATCTTCTTTTCATAATACAATGGGAACAGATGTTTGGGGAAAGCACTGTCTTATATATCAATTGCTCAACAGCCGAATTCTTTTTTGGTTTTGATAGGTGTTGTTCATGATTTACAGATGTGCTGTCTGATAAATGTAGCTTGACAGCTGGAACAATAATATATCCCATTTATTGATGAGTTACTGTAGGTTAAAAAAAATCACAGCGTCAACGCAACACTCCTGTGGAAATATGGATTTTTCCGATCAGTTATGTCCCCTATCTTGGACCCCAACGGTTCTATGTGCATGTCACAAGTACATGTATGTTTCCCTCCAGTTCCAGTTATGAAGACGCAAATACATGTGCGTCCACCGTCAACATGCCCTCTGTCAGATCCGCCATGAATAGGCCGGATATTCCATTCCTAAATATGAAAGGCCACCGGCTTTATATGGTTCACTTATGCCATTTTACAGTCCAGGCAAGTAGGCCCAGATTCTGTCATCAAACTCCTCTTGCTTTCTGCCTCTGAAAACTCCAGTTCGAGCCTGCATCTGTGACCATGAACTTTGTCTCATTCTCTGCGCGGCTCACGAAGCCTGACATCAGCCTATTCTCTGCCAAGAACTGTATTTCACCTTCGAGTTATCTGCTTCCCCCTCAGCCGATGCATTCCTGTCTAGTAGTTTAAGTAAACATTCTTCCAGCTACCGAGCAAAAGGCTCGACTTCTCTGTCCTCATGCAAGTAATTCATAGCCCTGTTACCATGGAATATTCATACCCCCTCGCTTTCAGTGTAGACATTTAGACGCTTGTACACGCACGCACAGTCAGTATAGAATAGATTCTGTCCGAGAGTCCTTCTTTTGTGGATAACATAGTTCTTTAAACATAGGATGTTAGATATGATTTGGGATTAGGTTGACTTGACCCCCCAGACTTTTTGTCTCCACATGTAGAGCTAAATGTCAAGTCCCCTTCACCCCCTAGTTGCACGTCAATCACACGTCATACTGCTGCGCGCGCATCTATGCCAAGTATTATCTTATAGATCCACCTATAGGTGACATCATAACCAATTATGTTCCTTTTTACTCCTTATTACACCCATTTTTTGGTTACGCAGACAAATCGTCATTTTCCTTATCAATTGTTACGCCTATTGCATTCGCTTCATTGTAATGTATGTACTATAAAGGTTACTTCTTGTCAATAAAGTATGTACTTCACTTCCTGAACCTCCGTGGTGATGGAACTTGGAGCAACCGATTATAATCGATCATTGGAATAAAGCCCATTCCGAACCTCTAATACCACGGATTCTGCCTCTCATTTTACTGAGCTATTTAATTATGTTTCTGTATCAAATTACGTCCAGGTAAAGGAAAATTATTTACCACATGAATGGCGCCCGAACAGGGACACTTTCTCATCTCACGCGCCGGCGGTGAGTTGCAGGCCCGGTCTCCTGCCACAGCTGGACGGACAATAACGCGTACCAGCAGGATTTCCTGTATCTCCCTCCGGTCAAGCGGGGGCGACTGAGACTGCGATCAACACCCAGACGAGGCGGTGAGAAGTGCGAAGTATCCCGACCAGAGCCTAGCTGAGAGAGCAAGATCCGAGGTATACAGAGACCCACCAGTTCGAAGTCAAGCCCAGTGTCCGACGAGTCGAGTCGAGTCCAGTCCGGTTCAAGTTCAAGTTACCGAGGCCTTCCGTTTCCGAAGCTACCCGGTGAGTACCATTGCTGGGGAGGCATTTCTGACGTGCACATAGGTTGTGCCGGTCAAGACGGGTTTGGGTACACAAATCCGGTCTGCACTGTTTTAGCAGTGTATCTGTACTGTTTAGCAGTATATCAAGTATTCCGAAGTATCTAGTTATTGTCAAGAATTAAGCTTGGTGATTAGTTATGCAGACGATCATCATTGTTGGTTATTTTAAAGGTTAAAAATGTTTAAATGTTTAATGTTTAATGTGTTAAACGTCCTGCATATTGTGGTATGAATGGTTGTTCATTATTGTGCTTTTGTATTAAGTGTGTTCAAGATTAAGTATCGGATCAGTTGTCAATATGCCGCTCTTTTCGAAATTAAGACAGATCACTACTAGAAAAGGGGTTCTCGAAGAAGCCGTCCCTATTCCTCCTAGGGACACTCCAGGGCACTTCATGTATCACAAACATGGCTTAGACGCTATATTATTTCTTGATTTATGGGTAGACTACACCAAGGGATTACCAGAAAGTCAGAGGTGGCCCGCAACGGGAACCTGGGATGCAGAGTGCATCATGAAAGTCGAGGAAGAGTTATGGAAAAGGAAAGTCAGACAGTCACAGAAAGACGCCGTTGAGTTATGGCGTAAAGAATCTCATAGACGCACAGAAAAAGCACGTAGACAGGAAGAAAAGAATAAAGAAAGTTCAAATAAAGTTCGAGAAAATCTATTAATTGAGGAAGGTATCCGAGTGAAATCAGAACAAGTAGACAGACAAAGAAACGCCCTTATGAATGGTATGTATCCCCTTCTGGCCGAAGGATTACCTAAGGCTACTCCAGAAATACCGAAAGACTTGCCACCCCCATTGTTCCCAATAAAGGTACATCCTAAGGGGCATCCTAGAACCGCAGAAGATGTTTTTCTTTCCTCATATTTAGATGACGCAGCTCCCGAATATGCAAATTCCGCCCCGCATAGACCGCATACCAGGGAGATCCAACGCCAAGATCCAGCACCCGTATCCCTACAGCAACAAATCGAGTCTCAAGTTCTGGCAAGCACATCTGTTTCTGCATCCGCTCCTACAGCTACTTCTATAGCTGTGTCCACACCTGTAGTTGCTGTGTCACGTTCGACGAATCCTTTCACACCCGACACCCCAGATGGGGCCACGGGAGGTGCTACCAATATCTTTTCTACGCCACCCAGAATAAATAAACTTACTTTTCAAGAGTCAGCACATTCACGTACACCCAAACTCATAAGTGCCCGTACGCTGAAGGAACTTCTTATAGATTGCAGATATGACCCTGTGCCCGGTAAAGAGGACGAAATGACCCTGGCATCATTGCGTATCAGACGAGCCGCAGTGTATTTAGGAAAGTTACCAGGAATGACTGCGCATCTAGATAATATATATCATTTTGTCCAAACAGGGCGAGATCCAGAATGTATTAACAGAGCTATGGAATACCAGAAAGTAGAGATACAGGGGGAACTGTTACGTTTCCTCATAAACTGTGTGATCAGAAATCAAGACCGACCGGGGGTAGACCCGGAAGCAATGCAAATTCTTACAAGATGGAGCCAGAATATATCAGAAGGGAGACATGATAAACAAAATTGTATAATAGCCATGTGCCGAAAGATCCGTAAAGAAATAGAACGCCTACACGAAGAGAGATTAGAGGTAGACGAGTTCGAACAAAGCGAGGAAGAAGGGTCAGGACTGCCCACAGGACAGTCAGACACCATAGCCTATGTAGGTAGAGGAAGATCTTGTAATAATAGTAGACGTCTTACTGACTCGATACGTCCGATATGTCCAGATAATAACAGGAATTTCCAAATACCTATAATTAATATAAGGTCTAACGAGCATTCGTTCCAAACCGCCGACAAACTACTCCGAGAACGAAGGGGTTATCATTTTCTCGATTCTATGGATGAACAAGATTTAGCCAGGGCAGCTGTCCATTGGGTGGACAGTCCCGGAAAATATAGTGATGATACAGTAGTACGCACATTTTTGAATCTTACCCCAGATGAACAGAGGTTAGCTGGGATTTATATGATTCAACAACTCATTATACTATATCGAAGTCAGCATTCGGACCCTGGTCCCTTACCTGACATACTGACTGAATTGCTTATGAATAAATGGAGAGGTGCAGGTACTAAATTAATTAAAGAAATTCTAGAATCAAGAAAGCAGTATATTCTTTTTGTATGCGCAGAGCATGTCTCATTGCCCGTCAAGGAAAGAACCACGTATCACATGGATAGACAGAATCCCTTACGAGAAGTGCACCCAATAAAAGGCGAGGACAACGAGTTCAAGCGCGTATTTGTATATACGCCCATATCGAAAATAGAATTGTTACAAATGAAGAAAGTGGTACCCAGTCATGACAAAGATCCAGCGGGTTTTCACCGAGAAATTAAAGACATGTTACTCATGGGAGAGTATACCTATCCCGACATTATGACAATATTAAAGGTATTGATGCCTGCTGGTATTTATGAGAAACTCAAGGAAAAAGAGTGGGAGGTAGGAGACCAAAAGATAGAATGGTCAGTGTTAGAAGCGGAAGAAAAGGCCCGAACTGAAGGAGCAGGACTTGGGGATAAAACTAAAGCACTGCCAGGTTTATTAGTACAGGTACTGCCACGTTTATTAACTACGAAAAAGGAAGATTGGGGTACAATTTCAGCCTGTAAACAGAAGCAAGATGAAGACACTAGTGATTACTATGTCCGATTTGAGAAATGTTTTGGTATAAATAGTGGCATAAAAGCAAGTAGCGAATCATACCCACATCTGTTTGTAACAAAATTAGTAGAAAATGCCCTGCCACCAGTAAAGAATAGAGTATTAAAATTCGAGAGTACCTGGCAAGGTAACACTCCATCACAAATGTTACAAATGTTACAGTACCATCACAATAGAATTAGAGAGGAACAAGAACATGAACACAGACGCATGAAAGACACGAAAATGAAAATGCTAGTTTCCCAGACAGTTCCAGCTGAAGGACATAAAAAGGGTATGACACATTCCGATTCAGCAGGACCTGTAAAAGGGACATGCAATTATTGTAAAAAGCCAGGTCATTATGTACACGATTGTCCAGTTTTAAAACATAATATCGCCATAGGTAAAACACAAGAAAGACCACGGCCATTTAGACAAGAGCAGAATGAACAAGGAGCTCTGCAGCATGCCCAGGCCATGCCAGCCGCACAACAGCCAATACAGTTTGTGCCAGCTGCACCACCGTTGCCTGTTGCTGCCACACAGACAACAACACGACAAATGTATCAGACCGCACAGTATGAATATCCTGAGTATCAGCGTTACGCATGAACTAGCCTAGAGAGGGAAGTTGATTTACCCCTTATCGAGATTCCTGTAGATCAAGAAGGACCTTATGTACATAGTGAATTATTAGGCCAAGATAGGAAATTTTTACTCGATACAGGGGCGAGTCGAACAACTATAAAACGTAGTGAAGTTCCAGGGGCACCCCTCTCAGGCTCACAGAATATTTCCCTTGGTTTTTCAGGAAAACCTATTGTTAATGAAGTGTCACAACCTCTGCCACTTACGATAGGACCTCTGACCCGAACTACAGATTTATTGCTTACTAAATCATGTCCAGAAAACTTGCTAGGAATAAAAACATTGAAAGCTCTAGGAGCCATAATATGTTGTTCTCCGGAAGGAGTAAGGTTGTTTTTACGTGATTTTAAAGGTCACTATGTGTCTAGAGACATGGATCCCCGACTGCAGACTTTACCTACACGTCTATGGGCACAAGGCCCTACTGATGTTGGTTGCATGAATATTACACCATATAGAGTCACATTAAAGGCAGGAGTGGTGCTACCACGAATGCGACAATACAAGTTACCACCAGATGCTGTAGTGGCTTTACTACAAATCATTGACGAGCTTATTGCCCAAGGAGTAGTTGTAGAAACAGACTCCAATGTATGTAATTCACCGATAATTCCGATTCTTAAACGAACAGATCCTAAGGCCCCGCCAGTATATCGATTGGTTATTGATCTGCGCGAGTTAAACAAATGCATTGTGCCACAATTCCCTGTGGTCCCAGATATCTCGTCATTACTGACAGCTATTGATTCCGAAGCAACATTCTTTACTGTAATCGATCTCAAGAATGCCTTTTTCAGCGTCCCAATAGATCCGGAAAGCCAATATTTGTTCGGATTTAGTTTAAATGGACGTAGCTTTAAATTCTCACGCGCACCTCAAGGATTTACAGAAAGCCCCAGCATCTATAGCCAAGCACTGAAACGAGAACTCGATAGTATCCACATGCCAGTTAACACTGCTCTGCTTCAATACGTCGATGATCTGCTGATCACCGCGAGAAACGAACCGGAATGTGAAAAAGCATCACTGACAGTTTTACAATTTCTAGCCGAAAAGGGGCACAAGGTGTCCCCTTCTAAGCTGCAATTCTGTGTCCAGCGAGTTGTTTATCTTGGACACTCGCTGTCCAAGGAGGGAAGGCAGCTTACACCCGACCGCATTCAGTTAATAGCTAACATGCCAATACCCAAGACACAAAAGGAGGTACGGGCTTTCATAGGCCTCACTTCATATTGTAGGCAGTGGATCCCTCAGTATGCATTTCTAGCAAAACCACTCATTCAGTTGACAACACAGGAGGCAGCCACATCGACCGTTCTCCCTTGGACTCAAGAACATACACAAGCTTTTGAAAGCCTAAAGAAAGCTTTATGTCAAGCACCTGTTTTAGCAACACCATGTTACAGAAAACAGTTTACACTTTTTGTTACAGAACGCGAAGGTACTGCCTTGTCAGTACTCACACAGGAACAAGCAGGAGCACACAAACCATGTGCTTATTTTTCTAGTACATTAGATCCAGTAGCTCAGGCTTTGCCTGCATGCCTGAAATCAGTAGCAGCGACAGCTTTAGCAATCAGACAAAGCGATGCCATAGTGTTAGGACATCCATTGACAGTTCAAGTACCACATGCAGTAGAGGTTCTTGTAAATAGAACGCAAACACAACACTTGACTATAGCGCGACTTACAGGGTATGAACTTACATTGTTTCAGCCACATATAGAAATCAGACGCTGTAACACATTGAATCCTGCCACACTTTTGCCAGTAACCGGAACAGACCCACTAGCTCATGACTGTATTGAAGTTATTACTATAACGACAAAACCCAGACAAGACTTGACAGATGTCCCATTGTCAGATCCAGACCTGACGTTGTATGTAGATGGTTCATGTATGAGAACAAGTACAGGAGAGTTAGTGGCTGCTTACGCAGTCACCACAGATACTGAAGTCATTGAAACTAATCGTATAAATACTTTGTCAGCTCAAGCCGCAGAGCTCATCGCTCTGACACAAGCCTGTATTCAAGCCACAAATAAAAAAGTCAACATATACACTGATTCACGTTATGCATTCGGAGTTGTACATGACTTCGGCGTGCTGTGGCGAGAGAGAGGTTATTTAACTTCCCACGGTGCCCACATTCAGCACGGACCCCTCATTCATGCCTTATTAGATGCAATACATCTACCCACTGCAATATCAATTATGAAATGTAAGGCTCATACGAAGATTACTGATATCATTTCCCAAGGCAATGATCTAGCCGACAGAACAGCTAAACAGACTGCTCAAACTCAAACCCCCGACATGACAAAGACAATAGTCCCGACACCGACACATTGTATGACAGTTAAAGATCCTACCCTTGACGTAATTGACATACAGACACATGCTACACCAGACGAAATAAAGAAATGGACTGAATTAGGAGGGATCCAAACGGACCAAGGATGGATGATGAAGGAAAAGTCTGTATGGTTCCTTCCTGATTCAATGGTCCAAGTTATAATTAACACTATACATAGTCCAGCGCATCTAGGAGAAAAAGCTATGCTAGACAGCATTCAACACATCTGGTTCAATAAACATTTACGAGCAGCAGCCAAACAAAAGGTCCGTACCTGTATGATCTGTTGCCAGTTCAACCCAGGAAAAAGCGTTCCTGTAGAACAGGGTGGATTTCATCCTCCTGACCACCCTTTTGAAGTCCTCCAGATGGATTATATCCACATGGAACGATGTCGAGGATTCAAATATGTTCTCGTAGTTGTCTGCGCTCTGTCCCGTTGGACGGAGGCATACCCGGTTTCAGATTACACTGCCCCGACTACTGCCAAACAGTTGGTTCGAGAATTCTTCCCACGATACGGTTTACCACGTGTTGTCTACTCAGATAACGGCCAGCCGTTCTCATCCGAATTAATGAAACATGTTTCGCTTCTGCTAGGATATCAGTGGAAATTCCACTGTGTTCGACACCCCGAGGCAGCAGGTCTCGTAGAAAGACATAATCAGATACTGAAAATCAGACTGTCCAAAATATGCAGAGAGAAAGGTGTCGACTGGATAGTCGCATTACCAGTTGCACTCTTTTACATGAGAATGGTAGCACACTCTCGAACAGGGCTATCCCCGTATGAGGTGATCTTCGGCAGACCACCAAATATGTGGGGGACGCCCATACCACGCAAAATAACTGATATTGACTGTAATATGCTGACAGATTACTTGGCTTCCTTGATGTCTGCACTACAATCTTGTCGTTCACAGGTTGCTGCAGCATTTCCCGACAACACTGAGGTGAAACCCCATGACGTAGTTCCGGGTGATTTCGTGTTTGTGAAAAATTTCGACCGAAAGACTCAGCTGGAGCCCAGGTGGAAGACACCCAAGTTGGTTCTGCTGACCACAAGAACAGCCGTGAAGATCGAGGGCCGCAAGGGCTGGATTCATTCAAGTCATATCAAGAAATTTCATGGACAATCCTCGGATATAGACATTGTGCCCTGCACTCCCTCACAGACTGATTCAAAACTTCCTTTGGTTGAACAGACTGAAACCGAACTCTATAAAGTTAAATTGAGGCCTAGAACGTCAGACGATTTGATTGTTTAAGTCCTCTCCTAGGTGAAGCGGTTGAATCTGTCTCTGACATGTATCCTCTAGACCTGAATCATGGACAGTCGCGAAAAATGATGAAACGACAGGCGTATTGTAAATCACTGCGTAGCCATTGCATAGTGACATTAATAATCTTGTTTTTCTTGAGTCTTTTAATAATTACTGCAAGCATATTGTTGCACATATATTACCCTATTTCTAGACATGTTTATAATGTTACTGCTGAACATTCTTTTAGTGACTTACCTCCGCATGAATTGTCTTATAGACTTGCGCTGCGCAATAACACTTTCATTAGTATGCTACATCATTCCCATCAGACTAGTAATGCCACTAATTGTTGGGTGTGTGGCCGACTCCCTCCCTATCAGAATTATGAAGGAGTCCTGCCTTTCTTTCCACATCCGTTTACACATAATGGATCCTGTGGAGCATGGTTTAGTTTAATCAATTCCATAGACTCAGACACAGCAGTTTACCAAGATCATTGGGTATGGGGAAATCTGAACCTAGTTTTACTCAAGGTCTGCTACCCTGACAAGGAGGGTCGCCCCAAGAGAACAGGAACTGATCTAGAAAATGAAGTATATGGATTAGGTAATTTTACACCTAATCTCATGATTCTGAATGTCGTATCCGAAGTTGAACTAGTCTTGCCCACCATGTCAGTATTCCCAGCGAAGGGTGAATTATGTGTAAGAAAGGTTGGTTCCATACATATGGGCCATAGTAAATGCACTACTATAGTAGAATTCAGTGATCGAGGCAAATCTTCATTTAGAGCTTATCGCCACTCCTACTTTATATGTGGTCAGACTGCATATATACGTCTACCTCTAGACTGGGATGGTACCTGCTACATTGCATTCCTTTTGCCACCTGTTTTCCTAGCTCCTCCTGATTATTACAGAAATATTCATTTAATACACAACAGAGAGCGGAGAGATCTCCCAATTGTCGATTACACTGAAACAGCATGGGAAAAATACACAGATTTCAATAAAGGCATCTTTCCTTATATAGGTACTGTTACTAATAGTAAACTGATACGTAGATTAACTAGAACCCTTGAAGCAGTAGTGAATGAGACTATTTCCGCTTTAGGCAATTTAACGGAAGAACAGTCTGCTATGCGGATTGTTGTGCT
Organism: Triturus cristatus; assembly: GCF_964204655.1. Taxonomy (NCBI): domain Eukaryota; kingdom Metazoa; phylum Chordata; class Amphibia; order Caudata; family Salamandridae; genus Triturus; species Triturus cristatus. The sequence continues at coordinate 1,568,254,766 of NC_140589.1, forward strand.
TCAAAATCGTCTTGTTCTTGACGTCATCCTGGCTGATAGGGGCGGAGCTTGTAGGGTCATCGGATCAAGCTGCTGCGTATTCATACCAGAAAATTCGCCATCTGTATATAAAGCCATCACTCGCCTTCATAAGATTGTAAACCAGATACACCAGAACCCAGGCACTTGGACTTGGTCCAGTTGGTTTTGGAGTGTGACATCAGCCTGGGGATGGAGAGTTTTATCCTTCCTAGGTATTGGCCTTCTCATACTATTCAGTTGCTGTCTATGTCTGCAATGTGGACCAGCGATTTGTGGTCTGTGTACCACATCGTGTATTCCACCACCAAGATTTCGTTCGTCCCGGAAGAAGAAAGAAGAACAAATGATGTTATATTAACAGATCAATGGATTGATGAAGATTGATATCTCTTGACGGGCAAGTAGGGGACAAGGAGGGAATGTGGAAATATGGATTTTTCCGATCAGTTATGTCCCCTATCTTGGACCCCAACGGTTCTATGTGCATGTCACAAGTACATGTATGTTTCCCTCCAGTTCCAGTTATGAAGACGCAAATACATGTGCGTCCACCGTCAACATGCCCTCTGTCAGATCCGCCATGAATAGGCCGGATATTCCATTCCTAAATATGAAAGGCCACCGGCTTTATATGGTTCACTTATGCCATTTTACAGTCCAGGCAAGTAGGCCCAGATTCTGTCATCAAACTCCTCTTGCTTTCTGCCTCTGAAAACTCCAGTTCGAGCCTGCATCTGTGACCATGAACTTTGTCTCATTCTCTGCGCGGCTCACGAAGCCTGACATCAGCCTATTCTCTGCCAAGAACTGTATTTCACCTTCGAGTTATCTGCTTCCCCCTCAGCCGATGCATTCCTGTCTAGTAGTTTAAGTAAACATTCTTCCAGCTACCGAGCAAAAGGCTCGACTTCTCTGTCCTCATGCAAGTAATTCATAGCCCTGTTACCATGGAATATTCATACCCCCTCGCTTTCAGTGTAGACATTTAGACGCTTGTACACGCACGCACAGTCAGTATAGAATAGATTCTGTCCGAGAGTCCTTCTTTTGTGGATAACATAGTTCTTTAAACATAGGATGTTAGATATGATTTGGGATTAGGTTGACTTGACCCCCCAGACTTTTTGTCTCCACATGTAGAGCTAAATGTCAAGTCCCCTTCACCCCCTAGTTGCACGTCAATCACACGTCATACTGCTGCGCGCGCATCTATGCCAAGTATTATCTTATAGATCCACCTATAGGTGACATCATAACCAATTATGTTCCTTTTTACTCCTTATTACACCCATTTTTTGGTTACGCAGACAAATCGTCATTTTCCTTATCAATTGTTACGCCTATTGCATTCGCTTCATTGTAATGTATGTACTATAAAGGTTACTTCTTGTCAATAAAGTATGTACTTCACTTCCTGAACCTCCGTGGTGATGGAACTTGGAGCAACCGATTATAATCGATCATTGGAATAAAGCCCATTCCGAACCTCTAATACCACGGATTCTGCCTCTCATTTTACTGAGCTATTTAATTATGTTTCTGTATCAAATTACGTCCAGGTAAAGGAAAATTATTTACCACACTCCTGAGGCCAAACACTGCTGTAAATCGCAGCAAATAAATCTAAATACCTATAACTCCTCATTATTATTATATGGGTTATGGAGAATATTATGTGAACTTTGACTTCTGCGAGTGCTGCATATTTCATTAAAACGTACCCTGCCTGTTTTTTTTATCTAGAACAGGCACTGCAAGAGACACACTCCATTTGGCATCACGGACATTGTCATGCAGTGCGAGAAGCGTTATGGGACTTGCAGTTGTTAACATAAGTCACAAGACTCAAAGATCATTTAAACATCTGTGGCCGGTGAAGACGTCATTTCCTATGATTAAGGCAATCATGTCGAAATGCATCAGGAAGGAGTTCCCGCATCTCTGTAACGTGCAATATTGAATAAATATCTTTGTAGTCTGGAACTGGGCTGTGGCACCTCTGTTTGTTGGATTAAATTACCGGGATTTCTATCCCCGGCAGCCATGGCCGCTCTGCAGGATTGGGGGCCTCGCCGCCAGAATTGTCTTGTTGCTATATATATATCAACATATCAGTAGCGGTCCGTGGAGGGAGTTCCGTGGGGCGGTGAGGCAGGGCGGGGGAGGGGCAGGGTGGGGGAATGTAAACACTGGAATATGAATGATCGGAGGTAAGTACACATTCAAATAAATAAAACGAATTCCTTTGCGCGCGCTGCATCGCAAAATGCTACTAGCAGTGATGGCAGTCAACTAGACATTCCAGGTGGCATTACTTGAAGAGCATGTGGTGGGAAAAGTACCCTAGATAGAATAGCGTGCTTACCCTGCAGTGTGGACACAGGGAACCCCTGCACTGTGGGCCTCATTACTATGCCAGTCAGACTTATGGCCGACTGACACTGTGGCAGAAGCAGGACCGCCCGACTATTGGTCGGCTGTCCTGGTATCCACATTACAATGCGACCGCCTTCAATGCGGTCACAATGTGAAGTAAGTTTTATTGCGACATGTGCTGTGGGCTGCATTACACACCGCAGTACAAAACATACACGTCTGACATATCGCTGCACTATGTGGAAGACACCATGCGGTGCCTGCCACATGGGGCAGGGATATGTAGGGAGACACCATAGGTGCCCCCCATGACCCATATCGGAGGGCCAGGGAGGAAGGGGGGCCCGCTACATGCCCCCAAGTCACTTTCCACCTATCTATTCATGGTGGGTTAATCGCCATGAAGTGGCCGACAGAAAGAGACATTGTAATCCCTATGGCGGGGCCTGAGGAGGCACCACCACTCTTGTACGAATTGCAGCCCCTCCAAAGGTCCTCGTTGGATGTGTGGTGGTTGGTCTCTCCGCCCGCCATCATAATGCAGCGGGAGGTCTTGCATCGTCTGATGGAGGTGGGACCGCCACCGACAGCCTGTCAGTGGCGGTCCCACAGCCATCGTAATGGGGCCCTGTGTTCTGTAAACTGCACCAGTGTGTATATCTCTACTAGATATTAGCTAGGACAGTGCGCTGATGGTAGTGGAGGTAGGAGACTGGTTCCATTAGGAGGGGTTTTACAAGCAAAGGTTTGGTGGGTAAGGTACCCGGGATTTGATGTAACATCATCTGCACATTAAACATATTTCCCGGAAAATCTTCAATTGGGTTCACTGGTATGCCAGGCAGATGTAGTGGCTATAGCAGCCTAGGGAATCAATCACTAAATCTCACCCATCCAGAAAAGGAAGAGGTTCCAAGGGAGTGGCAGACCTCCTCTGTGCAGTTTAACTCCCTAGCCGTAGCTATTTGGCTGGTCCAACTTGGTCTTGACCAAATGCATTCTGAAAGAAAAGGTGTATATATCAACATTAATAAGCGTTAATCATTATTTAAGTGTATTTATACTATATATACATGCACAGAGGGAAAAACAAAAGGAGTTATGGAGTTTGCACATCACTATTGATACAGCAGTGTTGTCCTGTTATCAAGCATAGTTGTTCTCTACCATCTAATTAAAAACATACAGCTACATGATATAAAAAAACTAAAGAAAAAAGTATTCAATAAAATCATATAGTTGGAGCAACAAACTGTGTCAGAGCAGGGAGACGACCATCTTTGCCTTACAAGTGTGAGTGCAATTCCTCGTCAATATTCATCCCATATGGAATAACACAACAAGCTTGCAGAATGAATCTGGATTCTAATCTGAATAATGCAGTGAGTCTAATCCTTCCTCTAGGATATTTTGGTACTGTATCAATGCCAAAAAATTAAGCCATTGTCCAGTCACTGTTGTGTTTTGTCTTAAAGTGCTTGACTTTACTGTAGCTCTGATCATTGTTTATTTATAGGCCTCCAGTGTTCAAGTATGCATTTTCAAATGGGAAAGTAGTACAGTCAATATACCACTTCCCACAGGGGCAGGAAATGACATGGACAACAAACTCAGTTTTGCAAGTTAACAGTCTGGGGATCCACCAAGTTCCGTCAGTCTCCCCAGGGTAACCTCATGGATGTTACTGCTATGTCTGCAGGCTTTGCAATGTCCACAGCATTTGAAGGCTTTTGCTTCTCCCAACCAGTTAGAGGTCTTCAGTTCAAGGTGGCTATGGACTAAAATGTATTTGAGGGATAGGTTCTGTTGGTATGGGGTGTGCTTCGGGATGTTATTTCGTGAAAAGGATCCCCCATCTATTTTTTAGGATGTTTCTCAAAGTACCTGCCTGGTTGGTGAATGTCGTTCTGAAATAGATAGTCTCTTTCCCTGGGTCCAAATTGGAGGGGTGTGGGTGGAATAAGGTCAGTTACCTAGTGCCTGAATCAGCCCTCTGAGTTGCCCATTTCAGTGCATTCTGTGGGTACTCTCTAGCTAAGAGTCTCCTAGTCATTTATTTCTTGGCATCCTGGTACCTTTGTTGAGAACTGCAGTTTCTCTTGGCTCTGAGAAATTCAATGTATGGCATACCCCAGCGGAGGCTGGGAGGACGGCAGCTGGCAGGAGGAAGGATGGAGTTCCCTGTTGTTGATTTTCTAAATAACTCGGTGTGTAGCATCCCATCAGTGATCCTCAATTTAATGTCTAAGAAGTGAATAGTATTCTGGCTATATTGTATGGTAAATATACATAGATATACATATTCACTGAAAAAAACATATGTTTCCGGGACGTTATAGTTACAAATTGGCATGTAAAAAACCTTTGAAATTCACTGAAAAAACCATAGACTTCAGGGATGTTATAGTTAGTTGCACATTTCACTCATACAAAACCATAGAAATTCGGCGGTTATAGTTAGTTGAGCTAACTATAACCCACGCCTCCGCAATGCACTGCTGATGACATCACATATTACTTCATTCATGACATGGTCAGTGACATCACTGATGACATCTCAAATGACATCACTGATGACATCATCCAGTGACTGTGTGTTTCTGTAAAGTTTAAATATGTTTTATAAATATATTACCCAAGGTATATTGAAGAATGAGTGGGTGTATACGTATGTGGATGGAGGATTTAGTAGGTGCGTGACTGACTGTGTATGTGAGGGATTAAATGTGTCTTACTGAATTCATGGGTGAGTGACTAAACTGTGTGAATGTCTGTATCAGTCTGTCTATTGCTGTGTAAGCTGCTGCATTGGTTGAGCAGTAGCTACATGAGTGTCTATATGGGTTATTGATTGGTTGCCTGCGCATTTGTATGGGTTCCTGAGTGTGTGTGTGGATGGCTGGGAGGTGTGTGACTTTGTGCATTGATGTGTGAGTTCTTTATTCACTGGGTATATGGGTTCAAGACTGCATGTGGAAACAGCTGTATGGGTGGGGGAGTGTGTGTATGGGTGTGTTGGTGAGTGAATGGATATCTCAGTGCTACATGTCCAAGTAACTACATATGTAAAACACAGTGCATGAGAGAGTTGGAGTATATGAATGACTATACGTGAGAGTCAGTGATTGTGAAAGTGCTGTATGGATGAGTGTGTACTTGTATTAGTGATTGTATAAGAGAGTAAGTATATGTTAGTATCGCTATGAATAAGTGAGGTTGTGTTTATATAACTGTATAGCTGAGTAAATAGAAGAGTGATTGATTCTTTGCCTCACTGACTAGATGTGTGAGTAACTCTGGATGAGTGGCGGTGTGTGAGTGTTTGCATAGGTGTATGAGTGCCTATAACAGTGTTGTATTGATGTGTCACTGCATGTATGAGTGACTGTATGGGTGAGTGGATGTGTGTGTAGACCTAGGAATCAGTGCGTGCGTACGTAGTAACTGGTATTGGTGTCTCTATTGTTTCGAAAATGGTAGTCTGTATTTTAGAGTGGGTGTATCAAAGGTTTTATTAAGGTACGAGGAGGTGCATCAGATTTTGACATGGATGACGTCATCAGTGATGTCATCAGTGATGTCATTTGAGATGTCATGAGTGATGTCACTGACCATGTCATGAGTGATGTAATATGTGACGTCATCAGCAGTGCATTGCAGGGGCGTGAGTTATAGTTAGCTCAACTAACTATAACAGTCGAATCTCTATGGTTTTGTATGAGTGAAATGTGCAACTAACTATAATGTCCCTGAAACCTATGGTTTTTTCGGTGAATTTCAAAGGTTTTTTAAATGCTAATTTGTAACTATAAAGTCCCAGAAACCTATGGTTTTTTCAGTGAATTTCAAAGGTTTTTTAAATGCTAATTTCTAATGATAATGTTCAATAAACCTATGGTTTTTTCAGTGATTTCAAATTATCATTCCATGCTCAACCTGGTGAAAACAGCCGATATCGCCAGTTTTCCAGCAATAGCTTTGGCAAAAAAAAATCATCACAAATGAGAGCTACAACTAACTCTAATAATAATAATAAAACAGGCGATAAGCTGGGTTAGCAGTAGGAATGTAACATCTGCCTTTTACTGGTGTAAAGTAGGATGACTACCTACAGTGTGAAAGGGAGCCCAGCCCAGAATCACATCTGAAGACCAACTCATGTCATAGAGCTAATGATCATGCACCTCCCACACCCAAGAAGGCCTCAAGACCCACTGCCACCACCCTCAGGACATACCCCAGACCACCCCCCCTACTACCAAGAGGCAGAGCACAACAGGACAGCGAACCTTCCAAAAACGGCATGGCCCTTCAGTCACACAATAGCTGAATGTTGCGAGATGTGGCAACCAAACATGTGTGAAGGACGCAAGTCACCCACCAATAATAATGCACACAATACCAAGTGTAGCGGTGATGTGCTGGACAGACCTCACTATGCAGAGCACAAACCTCTCCATGTGTACATATACTGCTGGTGCTTGTAGTGTTGTGAACAGTGGACGCAACCATGTTACCTCAGGCAGTGGGGAAGATCTTGGTCATGTACCTGTGTCGTCATCCCCTGTAAGCGGAAGTGTAGTGGGCTGGTCCAACATACGCCACTCCAGCATAGAAATGTGAATAAATAGACCGGGCTCTGGGCGTGGTTCACTTGTGTGAAGGCCAATGCGTCTGCCAGAGCAGTGGCCCTCATCTTGCCATGTGGCTGCCGCCATAATCGCGGGCCTCCTCAAAACAGGCCCCCTACGAACACAGCATCACAGCACCGCAGAGTTACGTCTGTACACACTACTGCCTTCGATATACACTGCGGACAGCAGGGCTCACAATTAAGATAGAGTCGCGATTGCAGATGACGCAGTCCAGTAGGCAAGACACATTGCTCCCAGTGTGGCCTGTACGGACCACACCTCATCTCATGCTGCATATACGCTGAGCGCCAGAGGTACCACTAACTCAGTGCATCATCACAAGTCAATGCCACATGGCCTTTTTAGGGCAGAAATCATTAGACACAAAACATTGCTACCAGTACGGCCCGCCCGGATCATGCATCATCGCAGGGTGCACACACACTGAGTGCTTCAGGTGCCACTAACTCACTGCACCACAAGTCATCGCCATGTAGCCTTATTAAGGCAAAATTCATTAGACAAAAGACATTGCTACTAGTGCGGTCTGCCCGGACCACGCATCATCGCAGGCTCCGCTCATGCTGAATGCTTCTGATGCCAGTAACTGTGCAGCTCAACTCAACGCCACATGGCTGTGGGCCCTTGCTGACCGCTGCCTCTGGCTTACACTGTGGTCAGCACGGCTCACAATTAAAATGTAGTCTTGATTCATTAATTACAGAGTCCAGTAGGCAACTAACTACAATCCCTTAAACCTACACAATATCCTTTTAGTATCCTTGCTTCAAGAACTTTTTTGATATCAGTTATAGCTTTAGTACAATGACCAAATTCATCTTGCAAGTCCAAAGGAACACTGAATGGCAGTCAAAGAATCTATGTTAACTCTGCTTATGAATTGGGACATCAAACAGCAATTAAGAAATGCTCCAGACAACTGAATTCCAAACGCAGGGCCTATCGAGTAACTAGATCCGAGTCTGCAAAAAAAGAACTAAACCTAGTGGCCAAGACCCACTCAACATTGGTCTGGCAAGTAAAACGCGAACTTACAGAGGAAAAATGGCTGAAGATTTTGGAGCTGCTTGCACCTAGGAAGTCCCAAGAATTCTGGCAATACATAAACAAGGTAATCCTTGGGACCTCTAACAGAGAGAACCCACTTAATGCAAGCACTTGGACAGCCCATGTAAAAACCCTCTACACGGATGACTCGAAGATAAAATCAATAGAAATAACAACTTTCGAGGCACATCCAAGTAAAACAACAACTGAATCTATGGATCCTTTGGCCGTTGCCACCCTCTCAGAAAAGCAGGCAATTCGAACTATTCTGAAAAAAATACACCACAATGGAGCTCCTGGACCTAATGGCCTGCCTGGCTCCCTCTTCAGAGAGGACATCAACTTCTGGGCTGAGAATTTGGGACAGTTGTATGCTGAGTGCAGGTTTTTGGAGGATGTCCCACGGACCCTAGGAACTAACGCATGATTGCCTTATTGGACATTGAGGGTAAGGCTTATGCAAGCACTCTTCTGACGGAACTAGAAGACTGGGTTAGCAAGGAAGATCTGCTCCCTTTCTATCAGACCGGATTCCATTCAGGAGGCTCCACCTTAGACAATATCATTGCCCTCTCATACTTAGTACATCAAACAGCCGCTTTTTGCTTGTTTTATCGATTATACAGCAGCATTTGATGGGGTAGATCGCAACATCCTATGGAAGAAATTGGCCTGCTGGAACATCTGCCCGAAACTGTTACAAGCCATCAGATCGTTGTACACGCAAACTTGGGTAAGAGTTAAACTCTCGTGCGAATCTGCTACAGTAAAAATCAGATCACGGGTTAAAGCAGGTCTGTGTCCTTGCCCCGTTGCTCTTTAATCTATACACAGCAGATTTGGGTAGCGCACTGCACGGATCAACTTTAGCGACTCCTAGGATTGGGAGAATTAGGATCCAGCTGATACAATATGCAGACGACCTGGTCCTTTTGGACCATACCAAAGTCGGCCTTCAAAAAGCCTTAACAGCACTCTCAGAGTATAACACAAAAAATAAGCTGGTGCAAACCCAATGAAATCAAAGATAGTGATCTTTGGGCGCCATCCGAAAAAGAAGCTTATGAAATGGAGTTTGAGACCACTAATATTGAATAGTACACAATCGTACAATTATCTCGGAGTCTGGTTCAGTGAAACTGGCCGGCCACAGGCCCATCGCAAGAAGCTCCTGCAGAAATGAAAAATGGTTACCTATACCATCTGTAAACTTAATGCCACTTTGGAAAGTCCAACAACAACGGCCATCCAACGAGTCCTGAGGGCAAAGTTATTACCTTCCCTCAATTATGCGATACAGGCGTTCCCAGGCAAATTTGCGCAAGACCTTGAAAAGATTCACTGTGCAGCTTACAAAAAGTTATTCTGTCTTCCAGCATGCACAAGGAACACTTTATTTTGCCTGGAATTCAACCTTAATCGACAATCGGAATCGGAAGAACTGGCAAGTCTGGCAAAATACTTTTATTTAACTAGGGGTGGGTGGAATTTGCGAAATTCACTTTCGCAAAATATCGCCAAAATGTTAAAAATCTCCGCAAACACGCGGAAATATAGCGAAGATGCGGACGTTTTTTTCCCGCCCGTTCGCGGTGTTTTCTGCGTGGTCGCGGCTCGCCAACTTACCCACGCGGTTGCTCGCGGGCGCGGCCATCTTGTTTTCACTTGTCTCGCGGTGCATGATCGCGAGAAGAAAGATGTGATCGCGCGACGAATGACGTTACTGCGGGCGCGAACTGTCGCGAGACAGCGCAAATGGCTACCAACAATCCAACATCTTGTGGAGAACGTGACCGGACCGGGAAAACTTGTCAGCGAACGCGGGGATTCAGGTAAGGCGATCGCGCGTACGCGAGAATGTATTATTTTACAGCGCGAGCAAGCAAAAAATTTCCGGTAAAATGCGGATTGCGGAAATTTTGACATTTTCGCGCTCTCCACGGAACGCGAAAATGTCAAATTATCGCAAATTTCGCGAGCGGAACGGAATTTTAGCCCAGGCCTATATTTAACCACTGTGGCTCCAGAGAATTCAATGAAGTCTGTTATAAACCAAATATTCCAAAATCCAGGCAACCCGTGGTCAACTGGTCTTGCCTCAGCCAAAGATCTCTTGAATCTAGCCATAGAGAACTGGGATCCTAATATAATTAAGTATACCACTATTAAAACATCAATAAAAAAGCAAGTAAGATCACGCTCTCGTATATTGGACATCGAAGCTCTGACAGCTAGAGGCTTCCATGAGACCCAAAGTTCCCCTCATACATCATATGGCCTCAAACCATATCTCACACAGCCGGTGGGGAGGCAAGCCCTACAAAGGATTCTTGCAGCCAGACTACACGCGCTCCCTCTAAAATATCTGTATCCTTCAGTGAAAGTAAGACCAGCGATTACGGAGTGTCGTCTCAGCTATTATAAGCATGAATCAGTGGCTCACATCATACTATGCTGTCCTGCCCTGTTGCCAGTCCGCCAAATCCACCTAAGGCCCATTCTCCTCCAACTGTGCACGCGGTTGTCAAAGGAGGTCGTCCTTCAGTTATACTTGCTGGACACAGTGAAGCATATGGCCAATTTTGCTAAGTTCATCTATCACGCCCGTCAAGCCCTAATGGACAGGTCAACTTCGGCACCACATGGAAACCATCCGGATGAAGGTCCTATGCAGTCTGGCTCTCACTGAAAGTTTGCCCGGTGCATCTAAAGGACTAATATGTATTGCCTTTTATAAAACAAAACACCAAATGGTGGTTTTAGGAATAAGATGTTATATATATCATTATATTATTAAATTTTAACTATCCCGTTTATATTTATCGTTCTTTTGTATTGGTTTTTATTAATCACACAAATAAAGAGTCATTGTCATTGTCACTGAATGGCAGTCTAACTGCGGCCAGCAGAGCTCACAGTTCGAATTCAGTCTTAATTCATTAATTTCAGAGTTCAGGAGGCAAATAACTATAACGTCCCCAAAACCTACACATTTCGACAATGTATTCCATACATATTTAATCTTTTGTTACCTACACTGCGGTCAGCAGAGCTCACAATTTACATTGAGACATGATTTACTAATTGCAGACAGAATTGTACTCTATGTCTTCGCATTTTGTCAAGAGGAAGTGACAAAAAGCATTCCTCGATGTCTGTGCTGACTACTGCCTTCCATCTACATTGCGGACTGCAGGGCTCACAATTCAGATCAAGTAGCAATTGCAGATGACGCAGTCCAGAAGGCAAGAGACATTGCTCCCAGTGCAGCCCGACCGGACCACGCATCATCGCTGGCTGCGCACACGCTGAATGCTTCTAATGCCCATATCGCAATGCAACACAACTCATGGACCCTTTATGATACAATATTTTGTGTATAATTTCACATCTGGTGCCTCTACCTCAGTGTACCACAAGTCATGGACCCTTTATGATAGAACCTTTTGTGTATTATTTCACATCTGGTGCCCCTACCTTAGTGCAGCACAAATCATTGACCCTTTATGATTGAATCTCTGTGTCTGATCCAATGATTACTGTTGTACTTGTTGCCAGCACCAACCATTCCCGGAGGGCTGGCTTACACTCACCCCACACGCATTCAGCACAGACGTCACTGGACACATGACCCTGGTAATAAAAAGGAGTTGAGCGCAAATGCCCGTACCCAGTTCCACTATCTATCTGAGTCCATGTGTTCATTATGTATGCAACATGCTGCCCCTGGGCCCTACCATATTACATTGTGCTCTGGACAGCGTATGCAACCAACTTACTTTTGAGAGTGGGAGAAAACTTTGGTTATGTAGCTTTGTCTGGGTCATTGTACAAGTACGTACATAGAGACTGGATGATTGGAGTACTACAAGTAGAGTGTATAGTGAATTTATAAGTATGTGAGGATTGACGGAGTGATTCTATAAGTACATATGTTGGCGCAGCCTAACTCCGACAACGAGCTTGTCTCTAATTGGCTGCTCTCCATGTCCCAAAAACTGAAATTTGGGCTTTGCATGGCCGTTTTGCTACAGCTGCAATACTCCACTGAATGTGCAATAAACATTCACATCCACACAGATGTGTCATGTCCACCATCTTTCTTGTGTGGAGCTATGGATGAATGTAGGGTCAGTGATTCCCCGTACCTTCCCTTGTTGGCCATGTTGTGGGACTAGGCTCACAGAGTGACACATTGACGCTTGTGACCCGGGTGACGGCAGCACTACAACACGTACACCCACATGGCATCAGTTGATTCCTCATACAGCTCACAATGGAGCCACACCCATAGCTCCAGAGTCATTCTTCACAGCCTCACGCAGAACTGGCATATGCCAGGCCAGCCCACTCCATTTACCCTTACAGGGAAGGACAACAACGCTACATGGCCCAGATGTTCATTGCAGTGATCTGCTGGTTCACCCTAGTTGTCAGTATGCCACAGCCACTCCCTCACGGCTAGTATACACCCACACCACACCCATCCAGCACAGGCATCACAGGACATGTGACCCTCCCAATAAAAAAGACCGGGCGCACGTGCTCACTGCCATTTCAGAGTTGCTTGCACCGGATGCACTGCGGCCGGCACAGGCACACCGGCATGGGACGGTGACTTTTGGTCCACTGAGGTACGGATACCGTAACTGCTAAGCGGGTGTGCAGCCTGCATTGATGGCCCGTCGCGGCGGTCTGGACAGCTCAGGTTTTGTGTGCCCTGCTGGACCGCAGTATAGGCCTGATCCATCAGACAGCACAGGCCTACCGCCTCGCTGGTCACAGAGTTAGTGGCACCGCAAGGGCTGAGCGGGTGTGCAGCCTGTGATTAAAAGCCCGGTGCACTGGTATTTTCTCTGCCATGGCGAAATCAAGACCCAGCACCAAATGTGAGACCTGGTGGCCTGCGGAGCAGGGCTGCATGATATGCAGGGTGCCCTGTCCGTGAAAAGGTGAGCAGTGAGGCCTGGGTGCGCAGGGGCAGGCAGACACCTGTGGGCGGCCGGAGTGGATGATGTGCAGCAGCCTGGATGCACAAATGCGGAACAGTGATTTAGGCATGCGCTGTTGTATATACTCTGCCATTACTAATTCTGTACTATGTTTCAGATGTGGGAGCTTGAGGGCTTTACTAGGTCCCGGCATGTAGTTGGAGACACAGCGGTGGTGTAAAGGTGAGCTGTGAGGGTTTTGTCCACTATATGGGCACTCACTGTCCCTCTTCATCTCTTCCTTTCTCTCCTTCACACTCTTTTGCTCTCTCTTCCTCTCACACTGTTTCTTTCTCTCTCTCTTCCTCTTTCTCACACTCTTTCTCTCTCTCTCTTCCTCTCCCTCACTGTTTCTCTCTCTCTTCGTCTCTCTCACTCTTTCTCTCTGTCTTCCGCTTTACTCTTTCTTTCTTTTTCTCTCTCTCTTCCTCTCACTCTCTCTGTTTCTCTCTTTCTCTCTGTCTTGCCCTCACTCTTTCTTTCTTTTTCTCGTTGTCTTCCTCTCACTCTTTCTTTCTCTCTCTATCTCTCTTTCTATCTCCTTTGATGGACGCATGATGCACAATCGTATCTTGCTTTTTACCTAACAGGCTGTGATTCACGAATTCAGGCCCCCCAACACGGAACTCCCGCCACTCAGTGCCACCAGAGCTGAACTCGTGTGGAACCTGTGATGATGCGTGGCCATCCTGACAATCAACACCCACTTTGAATTAGGTGCTCTGCTTTACCGCGTGTACGCAACGCTTGAAAAAGTTGCTTCGGCATGTGGTGGACCCTCTCACACACACGCCGGTGGTGGAAGGTGAGCAGAGAGGCTTCTTTCCGCAGCAGCAGGCAGTCACCTCTGGGTGGTGGGAGTGGATAGTGTGCCGGAGCCTGGGCACATAAGAGCGCACAGACACCTCCGACCAGTGGGAGTGGATGGGTGCAGCAGTCTGAGTGCACAGCAGCGAAACAGAATTACATGTGTGCAGTTGTATGTACTCTGCAATTACTAATTCTATACTATCTTTTAGATGCCTAAACTTGAGGGTGCACTAAGTCCTGGTACGTGGTTGGAGACACACTGGTGGCAGAAAGGTGACAGCGAAGATTTTCTCCAGTGTCAACACTCCGTCTCCATCTCTTCTTTTCTCTCTCTCACACTTTCTCTCTTACTCTGTCTCCTCCTCTCTCTCTTATTCTTTCTTTCTCTCTCTTCCTCTCTCTCACTCTTTCTCTCTCTCTTCCTCTCTCTCACACTGTTTCTCTCTCTCTTCCTCTATTACACTGTTTCTCTTTCTCTCTTCCTTGTATCTCACACTTTCTCTCTTTCTCTGTCTTCCTCTCTCTCACTCTTTCTCTCACTCTCTCACTCTCACTCTTTCTCTCTCTCTACCTTTCTCTCACTCTTTCTCATTCTCTTCCTCTCTCTCACTCTTTCTCTCTCTCTTCCCCTCTCTCTCTCTTCCTCTCTCTCACCGTTTCTCTCTCTCTTCATCTCTCTCACTTTTCTCTCTGTCTTCCTCTCACTCTTTCTTTCTTTTTCTCTTTGTCTTCCTCTCACTCTTTCTTTCTCCCTCTCTCTCTTTCTCTCTCCTTTGATGGACGCATGACGCACAATCTTATCTTGCTTTTTATCTAACACGTTGTGATTCACGAAGCAACGCCCCCCAACACCACCAAAGCTGAATGTGTGTAGAACATGCAATAATGCGTGGTCATCCTTACAACGCCTGAGAAAGTTGCTTCAGCACGTGGTGGACCCTCTTACACACACACCGGTGGCAGAAGGTGAGCAGAGAGGCTTCTTTCCGCAGCAGTGGGCAGTCACCTCTGGGCGGTGGGAGTGGATAGTGTACAGCAGCCTGGGCGCACAAGAGCGCACAGACACCTCCGAGCAATGGGAGTGGATGGGCTGTAGCAGCCTGAGTGAGCATTGGCGAAACTGAGAATTAGGCGTGTGCAGTTGTATGTACTCTGCAATTACTAATTCTATACTATCTTTCAGATGACTAAACTTGAGGGTGCCATATGTCCTGGCACGTGGTTGGAGACACAACGGTGGCACAAAGGTGAGCTGCGAAGAGTTTCTCCAGTGTCAACACTCCCTCTCCATCTCTTCCTTTCTCTCTCTCACACTTTATCTCTTTCTCTGTCTCTTCCTCTCTCTCTCTCATTCTTTCTCTCTCATTATTTCTCTCTCTCACTCTTTCTCTCTTCCTCTCTCTCTCATACTGTTTCTCTCTCTTGTTTCCTTGTATCTTACTCTTTCTCTCTCTCATTCTTTCTCTCTTTCTCTGTCTTCCTCTCTCTCACTCTTTCGCTATCTTCCTCTCTCTCATTCTTTCTCTCCTCCTCTCTCTCACTCTTTCTCTCTCTCTCTCTTCCTCTCTCTCACACTGTTTCTCTCTTTCTCTCTTCCTTGTATCTCACTCTTTCTCTCTCGCTCTTTCTCTCTTTCTTTGTCTTCCTCTCTCTCTCACTCTTTCTTTGTTTCTCTCTCTCTCCCTCTCTCTCACCCTTTCTCTCTTTCTTGTTCTCCTTTGCTAGACACATGACGCACCATCTTATCTTTCTTTTTGTCTTGCAGGCTGTGATTCACAAATGGTCCAGCGATGACACGACATGGCTGTGCATAGTTTTATTTGTTCTTGTTTTGTTTTAATGAAATGTTTTATATGTAAATCCATACATGACTAAGTTTCTTATTTGTCCAACCTCACAAGCATCTTCTTATTAATAATTGTCAAACATTACCCAATTTTTTACTTTCCAGATTCCCTAGTGTGACTGTCACATTTGTTTGTGGAGGGTAGGGGTGAGGGGGGATGGCAGACAAGGAGCTCCTGCTGGGGGATATCAGAGCAGGGTTGTGTATCCGACCTGCATGATCGTTGCCTCCATTGCATCTGTTCTCGGAGACTTACGAGCCGGTGGGCTGGCTTGTAGATGAAGAGCTGTGAGCCGACTGGCAGGCTCTTAGAGGGAGAACCGCTGCCCATCAGTTCGCAGAGGGAGAGCTGCGGGCCAGCTCGCAGAGGAACACCTGTGGGCTGACTGGTATAGGGAAAGCTGCCGCCCATCGGCTTCCAAAGGGATAGCTGTGGAACAGTGATGTGGGGAGAGGGACTGTGAGGAGCGTATCTCACATAGAGAGACCTGCAATATATTTCTAGTCTTGGCTTTACAGATACACTGTGGGCCCAAGAACTTGCCCCCGAAGAGCTGTGAGCCGACAAGTGGTTCGCAGAGGGAGACTTGCGGGCCCAAGAATGTTGTTGGAGGTATGCTGTTGATGGGGGAAAAGGGTGCATTACCAGCTGATGTAGGGAGACGCAGCATGAAAGGGGAATCTCCCACAGACAGTGCTCCAGTATATTAAATTTCGCCCGGGACCTTTCTTTTATATTTTCACTCGATGCGAGGCACAAGATGGCTGCTAACACTTCCTGGTTTGAAGTGTTAGTAGCCAATCAGAGAACACTTCCTGGTTTGAAGTGTAAACAGCCAATCAGAGGCAAGCTTGCGCTCAGGAGTTAGACACCGTCCAGATATATATATATTTTTCCTTTAATATCTCAAAAACTACTGAACGGATTTACACCATTTCAACAAAAGTGCGCTTTCTGGACCAAGACCTTTCTCCCTGCCAAATTTAGCATAATTCCGTTCAGCAGTTTTACCTGTAGCTTTGTCTAAAGTTTCCTATGGAAAATGCATTGAGAAAACACTTTTTCAGACCCCCCTTTTTTCTCAGACCCCCCTTAACCAATCACCCTGTAATATGTCTTCGCAGCTGGATGGCTCCGGTTGTGTGTGCAAATATCTCGCAATAAACTTGCTTTCAATCAACAACCGACCTTGTACGTCCTCAATACACCCCTAAACTTTCAAGATAGGAGCTGATCAAAAAAGAGAAACTTTTTGGAAAATTTAGTAAAGATTCGTCAAACGACGCCAAAGTTGTAAGCACATGGAGGGCTCCAGGAGGAGGGCCGTGCAACCCCCTTCCAACATGAGTGAAGCCCCAGCCCCCGCAGCCCCAGCAAGCCCCCGCTAATATTTTTTAAGAAATGCCCCCGGGACCTAGCCCAACCCGGGGTCTCATTCAAATAAAACGCGACCACAGCGCGAATTGCGCCAATATATATATATTTTACAAAAATGCTTTCTTTTGCCCTGAGAGTCCTTCTGGGACCCCCCTGAGCAGGCCTAGGGGGTCAGGGTGTTTCTACCCTGCCCCTTCTTTTGTTTTATACCTTTGTTTCTCTGTTTTCTGGTGACTCGCTTCTACCTAGTCACAAGATGGCTGCCAATACTTCCTGGTTTGGTGTTGACAGCCAATCACAGTGAAGCTCGTGCTCGGGACTTAGGCTCCGCCCAGATATAGAATCTTTTATTTTTCGAATTTCTCAGCAACTACTGAACGGATTTACACCATTTAAAAAAGGTCGCTTTCTGATCCAAGCACTACCTTTTTGCCAAATTTGGGGTAATCCCGTTCGGTAGTTTCGGCTCTAGCCTTGCCCAAAGTTTCGTACGGGAAATTGATGTTTTGACTCTTATTTTTTTTAATTTCTCAAGAGCTACTGAACGGATTTACACCCTTTAAAAAAAACGGTCGCTTTCTGAACCAAGCTCTACCTTTCTGCCAAATTTGGGGTAATTCCGTTCAGCAGTTCGGGTTGTAGCTCGTTGCAAAATTTCCTATGGAAATTAACATGGGGAAAATGTGTGTTGGGACCCCCCTTTTTTCTCAGCTGCCGCTTGACGAATCACCCCCAAACTTTCAGGATAGGAGCTGACCTGGATAGACTTTTTTGGGGAGAATTTCGCAAAGGTTCGTCAAACGACGCAAAAGTTATTAGCAAATCAAAAAAGGCTTTTCCTATGGAAACTAGGTTGTAACTATAACTACCTACTGGCAACCGCCATAGGTAATATTAAAATATATACATATATATATACATACACATATATATTTACATACAAGTAGCTATAACTCATGCCCTAAGGTAACTATAACTCGTGTCCTCGCCATCCACAGTTTTCTCATCAATATAATTTTACTGCAAATGTTACAGTGATATTATCAATGATGTCATAGAAGATGTCATGAGTGATGAAATATCTGGGGTAATTAGCAGTGCATGGTGAGGGCATAGTATTATAGTACATTTCTGAGGTTTTTATTATTCTATTTCCTAACTATAACGTCCCTGTACCCTTTGTTTTTTTCATTGAATTTCTAGGGTTTTTTTAACATTAAGGAAAATGCAATGAACCGAGGGGAGTTGGACAAAGTGCCCAGCCATGCATTGTGCTGCCGCACTCAAGCTTGCTGCCCCTGCCCCCATACTTGACATCCATTGTCCAAGTCCCGGCCCCTGCTTCCTAATTGTAGCCCTGTGTGACTGTTGTTCTAACACTGATCTTTATGCCTTCCATGAACAGTTAGCTTGCTGCCCAATCCACCTCCTCCATACCATCTGCTGTCTGAGTCAATGGACTAGCCCGCTCCCTCCTGTCCTGCATGCTCCAATGTGCTGCCACTGCCCTCCATTTAGCTTGATGTCCCTCCCCACTCCTCCTGGCCTTTGTTGCCAAATCTATGCCCTATCACTGCCCACCAGCTTAGCCTCTGTGCTTAGCTTGCTGCCCCTGCCCTCCTTCCCATACCCTCCAAAGTATTTGTGCTTGCCCCTGCTCCCTCTGTTTTGTTCACCATGTTCTATGGACCTGCCACTGTCCCTGTTTGAGTGTTCTTTTGAGCTGCCACTGCCCATCCCACCTACCTAGCATGGTCAGATGACTGCTCCCTGTCCCTGCCACCTCCACCCTGTCTGTCAGAGTTCCATGCCCCTATCCCCTCCCTCCTTTCCTCCATGGTTCATTTTGCTGGCACTCAATGGTTCATTTTGCTGTCATTCTCTTCTGCCTTACATGCTCTGTTGCAACTTCTCCTCCTGCCTACCCCACATGGCCAGCTGTGAAGCCCCTTCCCATGCCCTCTCTTGCTTGTGCCCCCTAGTCATCCCTTTTGTACTCCATGGTCCTTTGTGTATGTCCCTGCTACTTCCCTCTTGCCCACCATGGCTGTTGTGCTGCCACTAACCCTCCCTATTGCCATGCATGGCCTTCTGTGCTGCCACAACCATCCCACCTGCCCCATGTGGTCAGTTTGCTGCCCCTGACCCCCTTCCACCCTCCCACCTTCCCTCTGTTGTCTGTGTGTATGCCATTATAGTCTTACTGTTGCCCTCCATGGAGTGTTGTGCTTCCAGTGGCCAGCCCACTGGCCCTCCATGGTCAGTCGAGTTTGCGCTATATAAAACTGCAAAAACAAAAATGGAAGGGGGGGCATTGTTGCTGAGTCTGCAATGGCCTCATATGGGGGCAGTTAAAGGACTGAACACACTAAGAACATAGTACTCCGGTGTGTTTTTAAGTCTGTGTGGTTGTGCACTTGTTTGTGTCCTTAGCACGTCCTGGGCAATTCACATAACATCGATTTACGCTTGGAATACCTGATGCAGATTGTTTAGAGGCAAACAAAAAAACACCAACATTTTTATTAAGAGTTTTCTTAAATAAAATAAAAATAAAACCTTACCAGGCAGGTTCCTGTTATGTCTAGCTTGAATTCGTATTTTTTGCCATTTAATCTTGCCAGATATGTTTTTACGCTGTTCACTATTTTAATTATTGACACACTATTCTTCAATAGGAATAATTTGAGTATGCAAATGTTATATTTCAAATATTACTTCGGGAAGCGTAAAAATACAGTTGAATTGTATCCTGCTGTACCACATTTGATTCAAATAATATAGTTTGTTGGACCTGTTCGGGGTCTGGGCGCGCGCAAAATTCTCTCTCTATTGTTCATCCAAAAAAAACAGATAATTATTATTTGACTTTTGGTTCGTTTGCGTTAACCTGCTTCCCAAGAATAGTTGTATTATTTTCCTTCTCAGGCAGATTGAAAGTGTTGACTAAATGTCACAGAACATCACCTAAACTACTTTGAGGCAGATTTACAATAACTGGTGCATCCCTGCATATCAGCAGGGATGCGCCAGTTATTTTGCGTCACGGCAGACACCTCTTGCGCCACCATGGATGCTCCGCATTTAGAATGCGGCGCACCATGGGGCAAGAACAGACAGATGTGGGACGCATCTGCTTCCGTAAAGGTGACGCATGGCTGGAGTTGCGTTGCAAGCGCGACGCAGCTCCAGCAAGGCTCGGGGTGCCCCTATGCCTAACATGCTGCGTCAATCCTTACGCCTGCTTCAAGCAGGCGCAGGGTTTTGACGCAGCATGGCCGTAAAAGTGCACGAGCCACTTTTCCGAGGAGTACCTGTGCCGGAACGCCCCCCCTGCGCCGGAACGCCCACATGTGGCGCAGGGCTTTACAACGTAACGCATTTCCCTAGATGCGTCACGTTGTAAATACCCCGCAGCATGGCGCTGGCTTTGCGCCGCCGCTGCGTCACAAAAGTGACGCAACAGCGGCTCAAATGTGGCGTACGGGGCTTGTAAATCTGCCCCTTTGTTTTTCGGTTAGAATTTTCAGTCACTCAGTGGTTCGCAGCACGTGTGTGCTGTTGTGCTTCGACTTGGTCCTGGTGAAGAGGTAACAGAAGCAAACGTCAAAACACTAAACCCCAGAAAGAATAAAAATAAACATTAATAAAGTCACCATATAGAGGCACAAAACACTCACATACATACATATCGCTCCCGGCATGAGCGTGAAAGGAAAAAACAAACAGCAAAAGGCACACACACGCAAATTAATCCTGCACTTAGGCCATTCAGAGTGGAGCTCTGGGCAATCTCGCAGTGTGGCTGTTGTGGGTTGATCGCTACATGCAGTACGCTAATGTGGCTACAGGTTGTAGACTCACCCTTGTGATAATACAAAGGCCACAAAGTGCAGTAACATCTATATTAGTAATGGGATTTCTGATTGGCTAAGGCTTGCGCCAAAGCCAGGTAGAGACCACCACTCTAGTCAGGGCAAAGGAGTTACACACCAAAGATAACCCCTGCTCACCCCCTTGGTAGCTTGGCACGAGAAGTCAGGCTTATCCCGGAGGCAATGTTTGCGCAACACACACACACAGCAGCAACCCACTAGGCACACCACAAAAGGAACTCCACACAAGGTTATATCAAAAATAGCATTTGTATTATCATAAACACACAGAATACTAATCACACGATATACACTGTGCCAACTGGCACACAACCAGTTACTACTAGTAAAGAACTGACCTCAGAATTCCTCATATTAGGCCTAGAACATATTATGCAATAATCTCATAAGCATAAACCACAGTAGGCATCAAATCGCAAGATGCAATGGGCATCGCAAGCCTAACCACCTTAGGCAATAATTAGCATGAACACAGTTTGCCCCAATCGGGGGCACAACACACGGAAACCGGCCCCAGGCCACCTGGCCTCTCTCAGGGGCTCAAATGCCCTATGTACCGCAAAGTCAGGGCTGGCTGCAAATGCAGCGAAGCAAAAGTGTGCAAAGCGCTGGGGCAGGAGTGTCTCTCACTCCTCTCTGTCTGAGAAACAAAATGCCCCCAAGGCGTTGCAGCTGCCTGCGCTCTCGCAGGGCAGCTGGGGAAGGTGCCAAACAAGCACTGGCACCACCGTGCCTGGAAAGCACTAAAAATGCTCCAAACTCAGCCCCACATTGCAGCAACCTGCATCTGTGGCGCCGCTGTGTCAAACAGCAAAGACTCTGACACTCACAGTGCCTGTGGAGCCCTACTCGGGGACTCACAACTTGAAAATGGCCACAAAGCATTGCAGCTGACTGCGCTCTCGTCACAAAACAGGCACTGGCACTACTTGTGCCTCACCAACCCGGGGCCACTGCAGGGCTCCTCCGGGCAAGAATGCCCCCAAGGTGCTGCTGCTGCCCACTGTCAAGTGGGCAGCAGCGGGCGATGAACACTCAGTCTTGGAATTAGGGTTATCCTTCTGCCCTAAAGCCAATTTTGATTATCCAAGAGCACGCTTTGACCTTTTTCTCTTTGTCAGTAAACTTAAGCTCTTAAAGGCTTACACCCTGAAACAGAGTAGCAGCACACCTCCCACAATACACTCTACATCACCCATGGCCCCCACAACAGCAACACTCTCCATTGGTGATATTGAGACACTCGCCACCCTGAGAGAGATGGACTTGGGCACCAGGGATTGGGAAACAGACTGAGAATTGTTGGCCAATATGGGGATTACCACAGACCGCAGGTCTAGGAATGATTTCAAGCCTAGATCCAAGTTCAATCCCGTCACTTTACATGATGGGGTAGACACGTACCATGAGACAGGAATGCTGGATCTTTTTGAACTTTAGAAGAAACAAAACAATCAGTTTGCCACAAACTTGACACCATCACAACGGGCGGGACTACAGTCCCTCTGTAAAGCAGACACCTTTGTTATAAGGCTCTCTGACAAGGGGGGCAACATCGTCTTATGGGACATAAACAAATACAGGATGGAGGCCAAACACCAATTGGAATATTCGGCAAGCTATTTGAGATCTACCCTAATGGAGTACCAAAAGACCATAACAGACTACCACAGGTTACTGGATGGCTGGCTGATGCAGGGCACCTTGAGCCGTAATGAATTTTTGTTTCTTTTAGTTAAGAAACCTGTCATCCTGGTGTTTTACCTGCTCCCTAAGGTACACAAGCATACCACTCAATCAATTTGCCATCATACTGTAGTGACACCGTGGACTTCCTCTCGAAAATGCAGGGAATTCCCTGGAAAGACACATATGTCCTGGCTACAGTTGACATAGTATCCCTGTATACTTGCATTGAACACAGTTTGGGTTTAGAGGCATGCAAGTACTTTTTCAGAGACAGACCGCTCTCTATGTATGACCACACTGTACGTTTTACTTGACATGTTACAATATTGACTGCATAATAACTGTTTTCTGTTTGAAGACGAGTGGTACAAGCAATACCAGGGGACTCCGATGAGAAGGTGCTTCGCTCCTAGCTATGCCTGTATGTTTAATGTTTATAGGGTGGTGGGAGGTGGAGCATCTGTGGCAGAAGGACAATGAGCTTACATGGATAATCTTATCCTGTGGACCCGCTATATTGATGATATTTTTCTGATTTGAGATGGTCCACAGGATAAGTTATGCAGTTTTATCACAGACCTTTCTGATAACACATTAGATCTCAGATTTACCAGTAAAATTCATACCACCAAAATAGAGTTCCTTGATGTCCTAGTGGAGGAGAAAAAGGGAACTCTACACACCAACTTGCTTAGATAAGCAACAGCAGGCAATAGCCTGCAACATGCCAAGAGTCACCATCCTTATGGACTGAAGAGGAGTATCCCTTATGGTGATCTCCTCAGGGCCAAAAGGAATTGTAGCACCACTGAAGCATACGTTGCTGAGCAAAGGGACATGATAGGGCGTTTTAAAACACAAGGCTACACTAGGAGATCAATCAGACTAGCAGCTGAGAAGGCATCCCCGAGGGCTAGGGATAGCTTACTGATTCCTCAGAAGAAGGATAACACCAAGCAAGAGGTAAGACTAATCACCACCTTGAATAACGCCTCACAGTCAATCTACAGAATTGTCAGCGAACACTGGCATTTAGTAAAAAATGATGGTGTTATAGGCAAACTGGTCAGTGCTAAACCACACATTACATACTGCAAATGTGATTCTTTGGAGGACATGCCCATACACAGCCACTTGACACTGAAGAGTAAAACCCAGGGAACTTGGTTGAGGGAGCTCCCAGGTTTCCATAAATGTGGGCACTGCAAAGCTTGTCATAACAGCTGCAATGTGAAAAAATATCCTGTTCC
This sequence comes from Triturus cristatus, assembly GCF_964204655.1. Lineage (NCBI taxonomy): Eukaryota > Metazoa > Chordata > Amphibia > Caudata > Salamandridae > Triturus > Triturus cristatus. Next base: position 1,568,278,725 of record NC_140589.1, read on the forward strand.
AACAGGCAAGACTGAAATGATACGCAAATTTATAACATGTATTACTGACTTTGGTATTTATGTGTTGACCTGTATATGCGGTATGCTCTATGTGGGGAGCACAATCTTCCCAGTAAAGAAGAGTATTTTGGAACACCTGCTCACTGTGAGAAACAAAGACCTGACGTATGCAATTGCCAAGCATTGCGATCCAGAGCATAAAAATGTCCCTGACATCAGTTCTGAACTGTCTTATTTTGGTATTGACAGGATCCCCGTCCCTGCACACGTAGGAGATCGGGAAAGCAGCTTACGACGCCTGGAATCAAAATACATCATTCGGCTACAGAGCAAGGTCCCAGGGGGCCTCAACCACGAGGAGGACCTCCATATACACCTAGGATAGAGAAGATCCCCTAAGACTCTGCTGCCCTACCATTGGTTGTATGCCGATTGCGGAACGACTGCGCCGCGAGGGATTCTCTACTTTAAAAGGGGCAAATCATAGCCCAAGACTATGTAACTACAAAAAACTAACAAATACCGAGAGAACTTATATCAAATAAGACGTGACACGGTCTTCTGTTTTTACAAAGAGAGACAAAATATACCTAGGGACAAACGAATCCCCATGACAAGATTTGCACATGTCCATTTTACTGTTTGGTCGTCCTTGTAAACAATGATCAAAGCCTTGAAAAAGTTTCTATGAAACGAAACACATGTTGGCTGCCGATTCAATGCTTGAAAGGAGGATTGTCACATCAAGCTGCTTAATCCTGTTCATATTGTTACTATGTTTTAACTTTGTAATCAAAGACTTTGACAATTCTTTATATTAAAATTGATACGGCAATAACGATATTGATGTCCTGCTGGTATTTTGAACTGATTTATTCAAATAACTTTATGAATCAACACAAAATTGAATAAGAGTGCAGAGGTTAATTTCTGCTTTATTGTCTGGGACACTGTGAGATTATGACCAACTATATATATACATTTTCTCAGGTTACCTTATTGTCCCTGAGTTATCCACTGGTTCTATACCAACATCTTTTTGGTCTGCATCTCTCCTCCCTCCTTTCTTCTCCCCCCTTTTTTGGAATGTTAATGTTCTGATACTTGTAAACTCACACTTAGGGCCATATGTAGGTGGGCTAATACCGGTCAGTAACGGCCGAAAATCGGTAAATTTCCCGTTACCGACCGGTATTTAGCCCTTTGCGATGTAGGAGGCTGGATTTAAGGATTCGGTAATTACCGAATCGTTATTTTAAGGAATCAGTAAATTACCGAATCCTTAAATCCTATGTGGGGAGCACTAAAGTGAGTGTATTTTTAGTTTAAGGATGTGTCATTTACCACCAACTACAAGTTGGTAGTAAATACCGAATACCTTTCCAAAAGCAATTTTGTGCTTTGTTAAAAGTGCCATGTGGCAGACATACATGCCGTTAGGGCATGTATCAGCGCCACTTGTGCACACATGCACGATTCAGTGGTGCAACATGGTGGCAATGTGACACCCTGCCACCCTTGAATATGCTCCCCCTATTACCGATTTGGTATTTACCGAATCAGTAATAGTGAATGGCTTCCCATTCATACCTATGGGCCTCCAGGCCCATAGGAATGAATGAGAAGGTATTCCTTATTACCGATTCGGTAAATACCGAATCAGTATTAACGAATATTACCGAATCAGTAACATTTACCGATTGTTTACCTACATTCTATTTACCGATTCTTAAATACCGAATCGGTAAAATTCGGTATTTAGGAATCGGTAAATAGAAATTACCTACATATGGCCCTTAATGTCTTAGATTAAAAGCGAGTCAGATATCCACACACTTTCTACTTTTAATTTTAACACAACCAAAGGAAGGTCCATGGTTTTCCGTGTTTTGTGTTTTTTTTACTGTTAGCAAGGATTCCCTTTATTTATTTATTTTTCCATAGTTTTTGTTAGCGGTAGTCTCAGTAGGTTGCTTTCAAATTCTACTTCATGTGCACCACCTTAGCTGTCACTTGACACATACACTCCTTAAGAGCAGCCTCTAATGCAGTAGTTCACAGCATATTCTGTGCCCGGCTCCTATTTATCAACATTTAATACCTATGTTTTGATCTTTTTAAGCACGCATGCTTGAGGACTCGGCACTAAACAGGCAACCATCGCAGTGGTAGGGATAACTAGAGACCACGCTGTGCTTTAGGTCGATGCTTTCGAATATCAAACAGGAGCATTATTATGACACTTGTCCTTTGTTCCTCTGCTACAGAAGCTAGCCGCGCACAAAAGGTTTAACAGTACTCATTGGCAGCTGCCATGAACTGTAATGGCCGTCCACTCATTTCGAATCCCGATAGTCTTGTGGTGGCAGCGCGAGCAGGAAAGCGGAATTAATTAATTTACAGATGTATACACTCTGTCATGGTAATTTAATTTGTTTTTTATAATATGTGTTAACATGAAGTCAGCTGACATTTATTGCCTTTTGCATCTAAATCCAGTTTGAAGCCTGTCTTCTAAAGCACCTAGTGACCACTCTATATATGTATATATATTTTTTCCATGTTTATTATTTTTTGCTTTAAAAAACACAGCCACTTCCGGGTCATGGAGTGACTTTGACAAAGACCATGAGGTTGAAATGCGTCAGTCATTAAAACCCTTGTTTTCCAATCATCGTGAGTGCGGCTATTCCTTGTGTTTGGCAACGTGAGTAGGTAGTTATAGTTAGGACCAAGTTTCCATGGGAAGAGCATTTTTTGTTTTGCTTATAACTTTGGTGTTGTTTGATGAATGTTCATGACATTTTCCAAACTAATTCTTTGTTCATATCAGCTCCTACATTGAAAGTTTGAGGGTGATTCATCAAGGGGGGGCTGAGGAAAAAGGGGGTCCCGAAATGTGTTTTCTCCATGCAATTTCTATAGGAAACTTTAGACAAGGCTAACGGGTGAACGGAATTACCCCAAATTTGGCAGGGAGGAGGGTCTTGGTGTAGAAAGCATGCTTTTGTTTATTTGGTGTAAATCCATTTAGTAGTTTTGGAGAAATTTCAACATTTACAGATATTGATATTTGGGAATTCCGCCATCTGATTGGCTGAGGCGTTACGAGCACGAGCTTGCTGCTTATTGGCTGCGGGCTGTTGCAACTAGGAAGTGTTGTCAGCCATTTTGTGATTCAGTTGAAACGAGTAAGGGAAAAAAAGGGTGTAAAGAGTAGGAAACACGAGGATAGGAGCACTGTAACCTCTGTGGGGGAGCGCGAAGTGAAGTACTCACTCCTAGTGGTCTGAAAGTGCGGTGTTGCTCAGAGTGACATGGTGCTGAGATGAGATGCTGCTACACTCGGGTATGAAACCGAGAGCCTAAACCGTGAGGTCATTGCTGTAAAGTGATGTGCTCTGGTCTTTGTAGCATACCTGTGCAAGTAGTGTTTGTTAGAAGGCGTTTATACCATACAGGGAGTGGGAGGCAAACTACTGACCCCTACTGTGCGTTTATACTATACCGGAAGTGGGAAGCGAAGTACTCACGCCTACCAGTGTGAAGACTCGGGGATCAAACCAAGCTGATTGCTGTAAAGTGATGGGCTCTGGGCACTGTAGCATACCTGTGGAAGTAGTGTTAGTTTGTATTTCTACAATAGAGGGAGTGGGAAGCGAACTACTCACCCCTACCGATCTCAAGACTCATGGATGAAACCATGAGCTCATTGCTGTAAAGTCATGTGCTCTGTTAGTATGTAATGCTACTAGAATGTAAGTATGTAATATTAGAATGTAGGGCTGTCATGAGGGGAATCTTGGGGAGTGTGTACACGGTGCTGGAGAAGACGGTTGCCTTGCTGTCTGCTCCTGTTGGTGGCTGTTTAAGCTGTCTTCTTTTCCTGCAATAAATCTACTTATCGGTTCCACTGCCTCTTCACTACATAAATTTGGCAATGAGCGGGAGAAGGTAAAAAGAAGGCAGCAATCACCAATATTTCGAGCTTCCTTGCATTCTGCTGAAGACCCGTTTTCTTTGTGAAGCTGCTTCTACTCATCCCAGGGTCGTCGGCTCATCAAACTATGTCATCCAACCTCGGGTAGGATTTATATTTTTTGATTTTGGGCTCACTCTGCCTCTTCACTACACTCTGGTCGCTGTACTACACGTGTGCAAGTAGTGTTAGTATGTGTTTAAACTAATTCTGTAGTTATGCAGCAACCAATGCATCATGGCCCTATGAAGCGCCACCTCCCAGGCGCAGCTCATACAATGTCCTGGGGTGTGCATCCGAGGGAACTTTATGTTTGCTATTACAGGGCGGGAGCATGGCTTCCACCTTGTGATAGCAAATCGTTGTTTGCCTCATTGAAGCGAGAGGAGGAAAACCTTGTATGGCTTCAATAAAGCGGAACCGGGTGGTAAAAATGGATGAAGCGGGGTCTCACCCGATAATTTAAATGAGCCCCCTGGTGGGTAATGTTCCAGGGCCAATCCTATTATTATATTGCGGGGTCTCTGCAGCAATGGGGACCTTACTCTCACATGTAAATTAGGCGCGGGAGGGCACAGAGACATTTCGCAGCCTAGGGGATCACCACCTCCCCGGGTATTGTTTACTAATTGTTCGGGGGGCTTCGAGGCCAACTCAAGTACGGGGATCTCTAGCCTCCGGGGCTTTACTTAAATATAAAGGGTGGGCCTCGCCAGTCCCTGAAGCATCGATGGCCCTAGGCAGTGCCTTATTGGTTCTGCAATCACACGGGCAGTACTCATGGTGTTATAAAGTGATACACTCATAGAACCCTTGCAGTTGTAGAATTACCCAGGCTTCATTTATGTAATAGTCTGTTGGTTTATATTTGGTAGGTGCACCGCAAAATTGCAAATGTTTTCCCACAGGACCTCCGATCAACCGCCGATTTTCACAATAAACTAGAGAGAAGTGTTGTCAGAAAAAGAAGACCCATACACTCAATTATTTATTGCTAAAAAAAATAATCTTTATTAAAACAACACAAATAAATGGAAACACAACTTTATTAGAAGAAACAACAGTATAACATGAAATAAGTGGGTGGGACTCCTCCGGATGCAGCGTACAAAACCTGCAAGACAAAAAAGAAACATAAGTATGTGTGCCATGGCCAAGAGAAAAAGAAAGGTAGTCAGAATGAAAGGAAGAAAATGAGAATGGGACAGAGAGTGAGTGGGTGGAAGGGAGAAGGGGAGGGAGAGTCAAAAGAACAGAGGGAGGAGGAGACAGAGCATCGGCCTACTGCACTCATCCCTCACTGTTCTCCTCCCGTCACCCGTGTGTGTGGGACGCTGGGGTCTGTGAGAAAGAGTGCGGTCCTGCAAGTCCCTAAAATGAAACAGAGATATGAATGAGGCCAGAGATTACATTATTATCTACGGCAACATCGCTTGCCTGCACCTGTGCACCCAGGCTGCTGCACCCCAGCCCCTTCCCCCGCACTGTGCTCAATTGCAGCTCCTGCGCACCGAGGCTTCACTGCTCACCTGCCACCACCGGTGTGTCCAACAATGTGCCGGTGCGAGCTCCAACTTTGGGGTGCCTCTGTCAGGGTGTCACAGCAGGTCGGGGACGGTGTCTTGATACCACGATGGAAGGTGTCAGAATGCCCAGGACATCATCACAGGCTGATTACCTGCTCCACCGATTTTGGTGCAACTAACTCAGTGTCTGAAAAGGGAGAAATAATATAATGCTGGAAACGTCTTGAAGTAAATGAAGGTTTATTTCAAGCTTAATAGAGAACACCCGTTGAGTGCATCCTTCCTTCTTGAAGTACGATCTACCAACTGTTAGTGGTAATTGTGGTTCAAAGAGGAGTTGGAGTGTACGAGAATACACAAGGTTAAATAATAATATGTTATGCCAACGTTCACATACAAAGGAATAGAGCGCATGCTAGAAGCATAATGTGCGCGTGTAATGCAGTGGCGCAAGCCTGTGTGCATGTACACTTATTAATCAGCTCACTACAGTGCCCCAAAAGCTAACGCCACGTGTCTGTAGGGCAGCGCTGCGCGCTGGCTCAGGCCTACAGTACGGGCCAGCAGGTCCTTAAAATGAGACAGAGATGTGATTGAATGAGGTCAGAGATCACATCATTATGCACGGCAACATCGCTTGTTCGCACCTGCGCACCCAGGCTGATTCACCCCACCCCTCCCACAGCACCGCGCTCAATTGCAGCCCCTGTGCATCCAGGCCCCACTGCTCACCTGCTGTCATTGTTGTGTGTCCAAACACGACAGCGAGCAGGGTTCACAATTCAAATGGAGTTTTGATCGCGAGGATGGTACACCTCATGGATCCTTTTTTTTAATTGCGCATTGTGATATGTGAGGTGGATGCGGCCATATCACCTGAGGCAGTGCGGAAGAACTGGGACATGTGGCATAATCGTTATCCTATTTATACAGATGCAAAGTGGGCTGGGCCTGCGTACGCCAGGCCAGCGTAGGGGTGTGAATAATTATTCCGGGTACCTGGGCATTGTTCAGTACCTGCATGGCCAGGAAGTATATTTCTGTGTGTGTCCCTGCTGCAGTTTTAACGTCACACAATCCGCAATTTACATTAATGTAGCATGTACCGGAAGGGCGGCAACTATCGCTAATGAGATGCAGTCCGAAAACATTGAATGGCCAACATCACATGTCATTGTCAAGCTTGAGGATATGCGCAGACACGCATGTCAATGGTGTGCAGTATTATTGAAAGTGTTCCTATCGCGAAGCGCACATGTGAATGTGCTCAGATGGAGGGAGGATCAGCAGTGAGGCTACATCATACACAGTGATAATGCTCATTACAGTCAAGCAATGCATGTCAAACGTGAATCTGAAAGTCTCACATATGACACACTACTATATTGGTAAAGCCTGACAACAGAGCATACTGCAACACAAATCTACACATTACTCCTTACTGTTTGTCACATGTGATCTAGGATGTGTACTCTGCCCATGGCTGATGATACCCCTTCGAGCCACCAATACCCAGGCTGAAAGGCAGCACAATAATGCGCACACACACACACCAGGGGCATCGTGTAACACACATTTGTTTTTTGATGTAACGTTTCAGATGGGTGGGGTCATTTGAGATGTCATCAGTGATGTCATCAGTGATGTCACTGACCATGTCATGAGCGATGTAATATGTGACGTCATCAGCAGTGTATTGCGGGTGCGTGAGTTATAGTTAGCTCAACTAACTATAACGGGGGAATTTCTATGGTTTTATATGAGTCCAATGTCCAACTAACTATAACGTCCCTGAAACCTATGGAATTTCAAAGATTTTTTATTCCTAACTATAACGTCTGTAAAACATATGTTTTTTTCAGTGAATATATATATATATACATACATTACCTACTGGCGGTCGCCAGTAGGTAGTTATAGTTAGGACCCTCTTTCCATAGGAAAACCGTAACATTCTATTTGGAATAACTTTGGCGCCGGTCGACGAATCCTCGCGAAATTTTCAAAACTAATGGGGCGCTACGCTCCGCTCCTACCCTGAAAGTCTCGGGGGGATTCGTCAAGCGGGGGCTGAGATAAAAGGGGGGTCCCAAAATGCGTTTTTCCCATGCATTTTTCCATAGGACCTTTAGTCCGAGCTACAGCCCGAACGGCTGAACTGAATTACTTGAAATTTGGCAGAGAGGTAGTCCTCAGGTCAAGGAAGTGCCTTTTGTAGGTTTGGTGTAAATCTGTTCAGTAGATTCTGAGAAAATAGCCTTTAAATCAATATATATATCTGAGCCAGCGTACGGTGCGCTTACGGTGCACTTACCGTACGCGTACGGTGGCGTGCGCGATTCTGATTGGCCCTTAGATCTTAGTAAACATTCGAATCGGTCGAAACCAGGAAGCGGCGGCCGCCATTTTCTCTCTCGCACTCTGACAGGGGGTTGAAAAACAAAGTGCAAATCATGTAAAGGGGCTGTTTACACAGCTCCCAAGCACCTAGCCATGTCGAGGGAGTCCCCAACGATCCCCCAAGTGAAAAAAGGCAATTGTAATTTTTTCGAAAATTTCGCCGATTACGCTTACCGTACGCGTACGGTAAGAAATAATTAAAAAAAAAAAAATATCCACATTCTCCCCACCCCATGTGCAAAAGGTGCCCGAAGGGCACCTTTTTTTGCATGGCTCATCAGAGATAAACAAAACATATATTTTACCTGTCACAACGATGCTCATCATATGACCTCCATGTGCGCACGGTGCGCGAAGCGCATCGTGCGTCCATGGCCCATCTAGCGTAACGTGGGCACGCGGTGCGCGAAGCGCACCGCGTGCTCACTGTGCGCGCACGGTGCGCAAAGCGCACCGTGCGCGCACGGAACGAACTGCGTTAACTGGGCGCGCACGCCACAAATGGCGTAAAGTAACTTAGCATTTAAAAAACCGTACAAATTCACTGAAAAAACCATAGGTTTCACACACGTTATAGTTAGGAATTAGCATTTAAAAAACCTTGCAAATTCACTGAAAAAACCATAGGTTTCACACATGTTATAGTTAGCTGTACATTTCACTCGTAAAAAACCAATGAAATTCCCCCGTTATAGTTAGTGCAGGCAACTATAACTCACGCGACCGCAATCCTCTGCTGATGCTAATAATGTATTTAGACACTTATTTGCCCATGTCTTCTTCCATTAAATTTTAGCTATACATATATTACAAATATTTTTTTTTCATAAAGACACATATGTCATCAGCAGAAGATTGCGGTCGCGTGAGTTATAGTTGCCTGCACTAACTATAACGGGGGAATTTCATTGGTTTTTTATGAGTGAAATGTACAGCTAACTATAACATGTGTGAAACCTATGGTTTTTTCAGTGAATATATATATATATATATATATTCACTGAAAAAACCATGGGTTTCACACACGTTATAGTTAGGAATTAGCATTTAAAAAACCTTAGAAATTCAATGAAAAAACCAAAGGTTTCACACATGTTATAGTTAGCTGGACATTTCACTCGTAAAAAACCATTGAAATTCCCCCGTTATAGTTAGTTCAGCTAACTATAACTCGCGCGCCCGCAATGCACTACTGATAACGTCATATATTACATCACTCATGACATGGTCAGTGACATCACTCATGACATCACTGATGACATCTCAAATGACATCACTGATGACATCATCCAGTGAATGTGTGTTTTTCTGAAAATTAAATATGTTTAATATATGTATATCTCAAGGTCGATGGAAGAATAAATGAGTATATAAGTGTCTAAATTGATGATTTGTTTTTGAAAAATTGATTGTATTACTGACTGATTAAGTGTATCTTTATGAATACATGGCTAAGTGAGTAATGTTTAAATGTGTAAATACCTGTATCAGTCTCTCACTTTGTATATAAGTGGCTGCATGGGTTGGTGAGTAGCTACATGAGTGTCTATATAGGTTATTAGTTGTTTTTTTGAGTATCAGTATGAGTGTCTGAGTGTCTTCATGGTTCGGTGGGGGTTATTACGTAGTGCATAGGTGCATGAATGAGTGACTCACTGTTTGTATGTGTTGAAGACAGCATGTGTGCAGGACCGTATGGGTGGATGAGTGTGTGTATGGGTGTGTTAGTGAGTGAATGACTGTCTCAATAGTGTCTTTATGAGTAACTACATATGTTTTAAACTAGTATATGTGAGTATTGGTGTTTATAAGTGAGTATATGTGAGAGTGAGAGATTGGTAGACTTCCTGTATGAATAAGTATGTGTTTCTATAAGTGATTGTTTAAAAGACTAAGTATGTGTAAGTTTCTGTAAAAGTAAGTGTGGTGGTGTGTGTATAACTGTATATGCAAGTAAATGGATGTTTGATTCTTTATTAGCATGAGTGACTATGTGTGAGTAACTCTATGAATGAGTGGCATTGTGTTACAGGATGTTTAGGTGTATGAGTACATATGATGTGTGAGTACATGTATGAGTGACTGTATAGGATTGTTGGTGGATGAGTGGATGTGTATGTGGATCTTAGAATTACTGAATAGGTTGTTGTAACTGTTATTGGTATGTCCATTTTTTTGAAAATTTCAGTCTCTATTTTTAAATGTGTGTATCAAAGGTTATATTAGGGTGAGAGGAGGTCTACCACTCTGTCACAAGGATAATGTCATCAGTGATGTCATTTGAGATGTCATCAGTGATGTCATGAGTGATGTCACTGACCATGTCATGAGTGATGTAATATGTGACGTCATCAGTAGTGCATTGCGGGCGCGCGAGTTATAGTTAGCTGAACTAACTATAACGGGGGAATTTCAATGGTTTTTTACGAGTGAAATGTCCAGCTAACTATAACATGTGTGAAACCTTTGGTTTTTTCATTGAATTTCTAAGGTTTTTTAAATGCTAATTCCTAACTATAACGTGTGTGAAACCCATGGTTTTTTCAGTGAATTTGCAAGGTTTTTTAAATGCTAATTCCTAACTATAACGTGAGTGAAACCCATGTTTTTTTCAGTGAATTTGCAAGGTTTTTTAAATGCAAATTTTTTTTTTTTTCTTCTTTTTTTTTTTACATATTTTTATTTTAATTGTCTATCCTTTTTTAAAGACTATGGTTAAATTTTAAAAATTCCACAATATGTTTTTATTTTACAATTTTTTTAAAATAAACAGGTAAAATTTATTAGCAATACATTTTTTTTTTTTACCGTGCGCGTACGGTAAGCGCACGTCTTGCTGTAATTACGTTAGATTTCTACGCTGTTTGCGTTCATTTACGCAATTTGCGTAGATGCATGTCACGCGCGCATAGCTCGTAACGCATACGCTGCACGCGCACGTTACGCGGAAGTGAAGGGGCCTGCCTGTTTTGCGCATGCGCGCGTGCGCGTGTCTTTTTGACGCGCATGCGTACTTTTGCCGTAAGCGCACCGTAAGCGTACCGTAAGCGTACGGTAGGTCATGTGATCATGAAACACAACTTTTGATTGGTTGAAACTACTTTCAGTTCTAGAACTCTCCTACACCACACCCATTCCCCTCATTTCTGCTTGTGATCCCTTAGGAGAAGGAGCTGGGTTGTCTTTGTGATACGATGGCAGAACAGCAGAGCTCTTCTGAAAGTGAGGCTAGCAGCACTACCTTGAGGCAGAGAGCGAGGAAACAAAAGACCTCTTACATATGGGAGTATTTTTCTTTTCCAGAAGGCCAGCAAAAGGTAAATGCACCCTTAGTGACTTGTAAGCTGTGTAAGCGTGTACTTTCAAGAGGGAATCCCGACAGGAAGTATTCCTTTGGGAATCACACCATGATGAGACACCTTAAGGATGTACACAGAAGGACACATGCTCGACTTACTGAAGGTAACCCTTCAGTAAATCAACCAAGCACATCCACAGCAGCTCAGCCTGGACCATCATCTGCAGTGCTGAGTCCTTCTTCTGCAGGTCAGGTGAGCCCTTCATCTGTGGTGGGAGCATCTCCTTTTTCTGGTCCTCTGGAAATTAACCCTCGGTTTGCGAGGGTTGAAGTACGGTGCGCCACTTGTCATGATCTAATTAGTTATAGGGAGACCAGTATTTCCCTAGTGAACAATAAAATAGATCAGCACACTTGTCGTACCATCTAATATTCCCAATCTTTCTTTCCTCTGTCCCTGCATGAACACAACGGCTCTTTTAAGAGCCAACCTTACCTTTCATCTTTTTTTATATATGTTTTTTAAAACTTTTTTTATTTTTTTTTTACCGTACGCGTACGGTACGCGTAATTTTTTTTTTTTTTTTTAAAAAAACACTAAAAATCAATTATCACATTACAAGGTCCTTGAGAGACTACAATTAAAAACTGAAAATGTGATTGTAGAGAAGTGGAAAAAAGGGACCATGATATTATTGACTTACCATACCCACTCAAAAAAATATTTATTCATTTAAAAAAAAATTTAATTGCTTTAAAAATGGTTCTAGTTTTCGAAAATTTTCTATCTCAATCTGAAAAAAAAGAAAAAAGTATTAATATTTAATAAAACATTTTATAATACAGTACACATATTTACATATTTTTCAAAAAATATTTTTGCCTTTTTTTTGCTGTTTTCAGAAAATATTGCATTTCACTATAAATTGTGAAAGCAATTGCATTCATCATTTAACAGCAGGCAAAAAAAAAATTAACAATCTCAAAGATTGTTTTAAAAAAGCTCACAATCTCTTTTTGCATAAACATAACTTTATAGAAATGCATAATATTCTTAAAAAATATCATCTAATATCAATACTTATTTCTTTAAAATACCGTCTGATATTTTTGCTTCATAAGTATAATCACAATAATATATCTCAAATAACTCCACAATACATCTGGTTCCATTTCCTTTAGGCCAAATAGTAATTTTAAAATTCTTTTTTGGTTAAATTTCCAATGGTAATCCAATAAAAATCTAAAGTTTAAATTGTACAGATCTCACCGATTCTCTGTAACATTTTGGTTACCGAAAGATTTATTAATAATTAAATAAGTCCACAATAGAATTGTTTACCTTTCCGCATGGCCAAATAGTAATTTTAAAAATCTTTTTTGAAAAAATTTCCAATGGCAATCCAATAACATTCCAAAATTTAAATTGTGCAGATGTTACCGATTTTTTCTAAATTTTTGGTTTTCCAAAGTTTCCTTAAAAAATGGAAAAATTCCACATTACAATTGGTTACCTTTCCATTAGGCCAAATGATAATTTGTTAAATCTTTTTCTTTGTAAATTCCAAATGGTAATCCAATAAAATGGTAAAATTGTTTTGTCCAGATATTGCCAAATCTCTCTAAAATTTAGGTTTCAGGAAGATTAGATAGGAATTTGCTAAATCAAAAGGCAAACGTTGCTTAAAAATCAATTGGGAATCATTACACAGTGTCCAGCCTTTTTCACATTTAAGATAAACTGTGTAATGACCAGAAGTTACAGTAGGTCCATCATGGAAAATTATTGCAACTGTTACAAAAGTTTTTCCTGAAATTGATAATTGCTGTCCTGTAAACTTCTTTATCAAAGTATCCAATTTTGAACCATCAGCTCTACATCGTTGCATCATTAAAATTACATACTGTCCGTATTCCTTTAAAATTAACGTTGAAAACATGTCAGATTTACACTCACCGCATTGCATGCTATGATTAGCATCTTTAACTAATTTAGCAAAAGTGACTGTTTTACTCTCTGGCAATGTTAAATAAATAAACCTTTCATTATCACCATTAGAGCCACATATATTATAACAGTTTTCACAACTATGTTCCCATTTATAAGAGAGACCAAATAAATTTTCAATGGGAACCCCTTCTTCTTCCAGTACCTGAAGAAAATACATCAAGAATTCCTGTGCGTCTTGCTGTACATTTTGAGAAAACTGTGTTCGTCCTGAACATACATCTAAAACTTTTCTAATTTCAGTAGCACTTTCTATTTGAGTTTTATCATTACTCAGCTTTTCAAAAAGGAGACTCAGCACAGAACAGAATCTTTTTCCCTGATTTACTATTATCTGCTCTTGCAAACTTTCCAGATAAAATGCAACATTCAGCACTACATTAGCGTAGCAGTTGACACCAGAGCTATTTTCAAAATGACATCCTACAACCTGTTCTTCATTTTCCTTATTCTTTTTGCTTGCAATTACATCACTCCTCTTTTTTTTCCTCCTCTCTACATCTTCATTACAGATATTCTCATTTCTCCTTTTACGAGAAACTACACGTTTCTCCAACAGAGGATACTGACCTAAATGAGGAGCATAGCTTCTTCTTAATCTATTATACTCCTTTACACAATTTGTATCAGCACTAACTTTTGAATCATCAAAGTCTAGCATGAATAAACCTGATAATGTTTTCACTCGTGACAAAGCAACATATGCCATACCTTCTTTGAACACAGTTGAACCAATGTTCACAAATGCACAATCTACAGTCAATCCTTGAGACTTGTGAATAGTTACAGCATATGCTAGCGAAAACGGAAACTGCTTCCTACGTACATATAAGTCTTTCACAAGCATGAAACGAACTGAACAACGACAAATGTCTTTAACTTCTTCTATCTGATCAAATTTTATTTTTAAACATTCAATTCCATCTTTTTTCTGATAATTAATAAAACCCACAACTCTTCCCATAGCTCCATTAACTAAACCTTTTTCAACATCCAAATTTCTCCTTAAAAATACTCTACAGTTCATGCAAACATATAGATTTTTTTCTAATCCAGCTGTTTTGGAAATGTTCTTCTCTAGTGAATCCAATTTATTTTTCAGTGTGCCTGTTAATGTGACAGTAATTCTTCCATCCTCAATTTTGTCCACTGCTTCCAATTTCCTGATATCTTCCTTTTCCAATTTCAAAAGCTCCTCATTGAATATTGAGCATTCACGTAGAGTTGGCATTAAGCAGATGACACTTTTCTTTTCTGCAATGTTCTTGTATATCTTCTCTGCAACTAAATTATGTAGCAGCCGACTCTGTAATGCTTTTTTGCCAGCTTCAGTGAGTAGTCCAATTCTGATATCTTTCAGAATACTTCCATATTCTTCATCGTTTGCTTGCCTCATATTAGTAGTAAGTTCCTTGTACTCAAAGAAGGACCAAATATTTGTATTACCGATGCTTCCCAATGACTTCTTCGTGTCTTCATGTGTCACAGTATTAAACACTGGTTGTCCTTTAACTGGAGTAAGTTGCAAAAGATCTCCAAAAACTATGACGTGTTTTCCTCCAAATAACACGTCATAGTCTGTCTTCAGAATTTGCTGCATTCTTAAATGCACAAAGGCAAGCATTAAGTTTGATACCATGCTCACCTCATCAATAATGAGAACTTGCATCTTCTTCAATACTCTTGAAACTTCCAAGCATGCTTCTCCAGTTAGCTTGTTGTATTGTATTTTGTTCTCATGCTCCACTGGTAACATTAGCAAACGATGTAAAGTGATTCCTTTTATGTTATATGCTGCTAACCCAGTTGGAGCAGTAACCACACAAGACAAAGTAGAATCCGTTTTTTGCTGTAGGTAGCTTCTGATGACTTTTATTAGGAAACTTTTTCCAGTTCCAGCTTGTCCGCTTACATACATCCTGATTGGATGAAATGATGTGCATGAGCACTCTTTTTTTTCATGTAGAAATCCGTGATCAATTTTGTTTCTGATCTCTTCATAAATTTGTTGCTGCTCTTCGTTCAGTTGTCTTTCCAAATTTTGTAAGTCTATAAAATCTTCTTGAGCTTGATTCATAGCCGTTTCCACTTCATTCATGGCTATTGATGCTTCATTTTTAACGATTGGTTGTCCTAGGGGATCTTGACTGAGTGTTCCTGAACTTTGGCTGTCCTGAGAACTGTCTCTAGCTATTTCTGCTGCAATTGTAGTTTCCTGTTCAATTTCTTCATTTAACATTTGCAGATAACTTGAGAATGTACTGCATTGTATGCTGTCTTTGCAAGCATTAAAAGAATCTTCATAGCTTTGAAATTCTCCCAGTAGTTCATCCTCTGTACGCCATGGTTTAAACAGCTGTAAAAGAGCCAAGTAGTAAAATTCCTTTTTGTCCGTAGTGTCGCAACTCAGCTTCCTGTGATTTATCAAACTTCCTTTTGTTTGCTTCACCAAACATCCTTCTTCACCAATGACTTTATATTTTCCATTGTTGATGTCTTCTGTGGCTTTCCGTGAATAAATGTAGTTCTGCAGCACTTCATAGAGACACATGTTCTCCAGATGATGACTTCTCTTGGGATAATATGTGTCCAACATGTTTGATTTCAAAATATCTGTACTTTCTGGGTCATTCTCGGCCAAATATTCAATTTCTCCAACAGATTTCAGTACCCGATTTCTCATTGCTGCAAGGCCTAAACTTGCCCAAATTATTCTTCTTGATTTCGAGTAGAGACTTGCAGAAGATAACCTATCTGAACATTCGTAGGATCCAATTTCTCGATGCGATAACATCTTCAAACTGAAACTGTACAGCTTCTTACTGACAGTTTTCTCGTGAGAAATCTCTTCCCACATTTCCTTCAATTCTGTTTTTTCTGATTTCGTAATGTAAGACGTTACATATCGAGCAACAGCAATGGAATTGTCAGCTACATACTGTATATCCATGTTAGCGTTCCACATGGATAAAATCACTGGGTTGTAGTCATTTATATTTTTTGATTCTTCTTTTCTTTTAAGGTTGTAGGTATTCTTAGGTGATTTTCTTGTGATAGTATGTCTCACAGATGACATAAAACTGTTAACTCTTCCATTTGAAAGAACAGGTCTAGGAAATCCAAATCGACATTTAGTGTAGTATTTATCTTTGCTCTTGTATTTCCGTCGACAGTATTTTCCACACCGATGACTTTGGAAACGTAAAACTTGCTCCTTTAACTTTTTCTCTTGTGTGCTTTTTGGTATAGCACATGTTGCATATTCTTCAATGTAAGATAACACTGCTTCATCAGTATCTGTTCCAAACTTTGGGGCATCCTTGATCCACAACAGCATATGAATATGAGGAGCACCTCTTGCCTGGTACTCTTTTCTCCAAAAGAAATCCACTACTTCTCCTAGAGGTGGATTTTTTTTATTGCAGATGAAGGACATCATAGCCTCAAATCTATGATTGAAATATCTGCCAACATTAACCGGATCCAATGAGCACAGTTCTCCTGCTGTCTTGTATTCGATGTTTTTAATGTTTGAATTTGCCTCTCGTAGAAAATCCAGTAAATCATCCCAAGCGTACTCGGCACAGCTTAGGGTAACGAACCATGTTGGTGTTCCTAAATTCCGTAACATGCATTTTAATTCACCATGGCGTCGGTACCAATATTCATTTGTCCCACGCTGACAAGCCATCAGATTGATCAGTTGTGTTTCCAAATGATCATCTCGGTGCTGTACTTTCTCCATAAAATCCTTAGCAGACACATTTTGTAAATGTACTCCACTTTTTAAAATGTGATTTACTGCATAAGACAATGCAGACAAGTCACTTTCAAATAAAAGATGGAACAAATAAGGAATACTTTGTCGAAATCTGGGATCTTCAGCATATAGTCTTGTAGTCCGATACTCAGAAGCTGGAATCTGTTCCGGACGTTCATCGTATCGTCCTCCTTTTCATTTAGGAAACAGCTGGGGAAAACATCGAGCTTCCAAGCTCTCCTCCCATACACTCACGGGAGTTCCTTTTGCTTTCTTCATCTGAAATAGATCAATATTGTCTCCCATAACTTCTTTTGAATGAAGAGGATGTATGCTAAAATGTTCATAAATTTCTTCTTCCTTTGACTTGTCCACTTTTTCAATTTGTCCAGTTGGTGTTTCTGTGTCTTCTTGTAAATCTTCTTCTTCTTCTTCTTCTATATAAATTGATTCATACCATTTGTTATTCCTTTTCAAATACAAATTTGCTCTTTGTACTTTCCGTACATCTACCAGCTCCTGCCAAATCTTCTTATTCTTTGTAGGTACACCATTAACCAGAATAATTAATGGTTCAGTTTCCAAAGTATCCGCATCAATAGTTTCCATATTTTTTTTCAAATCCAAGGGCAAATACACCACTCTACCTTTTAAACCTCTCAGTAAATCTGAAGGAGGTAATTTACCAGTTTTGGGCTCCATACATACTATGGTCTGGAACGGATGAACACATTGAATGAGTATAGACTCATATGTATTTAATTCAGAAAGTTCAGCAGGAATAGCATCCAATTCTAAATTATTATGTACAGCTCTGGTCGGCATTCTATTTTCCTCTAACTTGTTGTAACAGTATTTACAAATACGCTGATCTTCACCCAATTCAAAACAATTTTCAAGAAATATATATGTGGCAAAATCCTTCCACTTATAATTATCTTCATTTTCACTCTTTCTGTAGAGATCAACATTCCTAGTTTGTTTTCTATAATGAGTTCTGCGGCAACAAATACAAGTAATATTTGGTCTTTCATTAGAGATTATTGCAAATTTTGTTATGTGATCATTAAATGTCTTACTTACAGAGGGTTCTACATTCACTTCCACTTCTTCCTCATTTACTGTGTCCTTCTCTGCACTGTTTTGTTCAGGACCAAAGTAACAAAACTGAATTTCATCAACAACCTTCTCTACATCTGATACCGTTCCACGGAACAGAGCCCTATTCAATTCATCTAACTTTATTGCTGGACTTTTAGCAAAATACAACCGTCTCACAAACTTTCTCATTTCAGTATGATGAACAGCCAGCATCCTAAAATGATGGAAAACACTATTACACACTTTTCTAGATAGACAAGCCAGAGAATGACCCTGCAAACCAGTATTCTCTCTCACTCTGCATGGATCCAGACTTTGAAGCACCTTAATCTTCTGTTTTACACTTTTTTTACTATATTCTCTTAGAAACTCACGAAATTTATCAATAGATTCCTGACGCACAGTGCAAATACTACTACAATTCCAAGTGTACACTGGGGCTTTAGGACGTCTCCCCATAGCCTCATCCGCCATCACTTGTACCTCATCTCTTGGAACCATTATCTCCTTCTCCATTATGCAACCATTTTTCACTTCATAAGCACGACCTCTGGTGTCAACTGCATGCAGCAAACTATTACTTTGAAAATAACTCTCTTCATTAAAAAAAGGTTCTCTACTTGAACTATGCATCCATTTTCCTAAAAACACTTTAGAAAAGTTTGTTCTGTTCACTACTCTTTTCCTTTTGCTATGTGATTTCAGTACATTATCCATTTTGTCTAATGTACGCATCCTATTCAAAATTAAAATGAATAGTTTCCTTTTTAATTCTAATGCCTTTGCTGCAATGGCTTCAATTTCTTTTTTTCTCTTATAAAACTTAGCCTTTTGCTTATATTTCTTCACATCCTTTATCAAATTGGACATAACTCTTCTCTGAAACATTTTTCTACGTATCTCTTTAAACGCTGTTTTTCTGTTTAAGTTAATCTTTTTAGTTGCAGAAGGTATATTTGCATTAACTAAATTCTCAATTTTTTCCTGTCCTTTTCTATTGAAAACATTCTTTCCAGTACAGACATTTTGTACATTTTTCCTTTTTTTGAATATGTTCTTTAGAAAAAATTTTGTCTGCTTACCAGAAGATTTTTTCTTTTTCCCAACATGAGCATCTTCAACTAACTTAGGTCCTCCAGTTGTCTTCAAATATAGGTTTTTTTGTGGTCTTTTTTTACTCTGGATTTTGTAGGCATCTTAAATTTTGTTCACTGCTCTTCAGCAATACCTGAAAAAAACTAAAAAAAAATTCCTTTATTTTATGTAAATATATTACTACATTTGTTTTCACATTAGTCACAAAACGAAATTTCTTTGCCAATTTGAAAGCACACTTACTACTCTTTTTTTTGGCAAGTGATAATCACTTTTACAGACTGACACATTATGAATCCACTTTTCAGATTTTTTAAAAAGCACATGTCCAAACTGCTTTTTCAGACCAGCACCATTTGTAACCTGGGTGACTGCCTACACTCCAGCAAGGGCAACCAGCCTTAGTGATGCTGAATGTATTTGCATTACTGACTGAAACCTCAAACCCCACTCGCTTGTGAATACTGTGCATGATTCCACATGGTAAGCAGCTGGGTGTGTGCTAAGAGTCTGCTTCTGCACCAAAAAATGGCTCCCCCTTTCCTTCTAATGTAACTGTGAAATCACCAGAGCAATACGCAATAAATCTCTGTCTATAATTCCTCTTTGCACACAGAGTCATGTTTTCACATTAGTCACAAAACGAAATTTCTTTGCCAATTTGAAAGCACACTTACTACTCTTTTTTTTGGCAAGTGATAATCACTTTTACAGACTGACACATTATGAATCCACTTTTCAGATTTTTTAAAAAGCACATATCCAAACTGCTTTTTCAGACCAGCACCATTTGTAACCTGGGTGACTGCCTACACTCCAGCAAGGGCAACCAGCCTTAGTGATGCTGAATGTATTTGCATTACTGACTGAAACCTCAAACCCCACTCGCTTGTGAATACTGTGCATGATTCCACATGGTAAGCAGCTGGGTGTGTGCTAAGAGTCTGCTTCTGCACCAAAAAATGGCTCCCCCTTTCCATCTAATGCAACTGTGAAATCACCAGAGCAATACGCAATAAATCTCTGCCTGTAATTCCTATTTGCACACAGAGTCATGTTTTCACATTAGTCACAAAACGAAATTTCTTTGCCAATTTGAAAGCACACTTACTACTCTTTTTTTTGGCAAGTGATAATCACTTTTACAGACTGACACATTATGAATCCACTTTTCAGATTTTTTAAAAAGCACATGTCCAAACTGCTTTTTCAGACCAGCACCATTTGTAACCTGGGTGACTGCCTACACTCCAGCAAGGGCAACCAGCCTTAGTGATGCTGAATGTATTTGCATTACTGACTGAAACCTCAAACCCCACTCGCTTGTGAAGACTGTGCATGATTCCACATGGTAAGCAGCTGGGTGTGTACTAAGAGTCTGCTTCTGCACCAAAAAATGGCTCCCCCTTTCCATCTAATGCAACTGTGAAATCACCAGAGCAATACGCAATAAATATCTGCCTGTAATTCCACTTTGCACACAGAGTCATGTTTTCACATTAGTCACAAAACGAAATTTCTTTGCCAATTTGAAAGCACACTTACTACTCTTTTTTTTGGCAAGTGATAATCACTTTTACAGACTGACACATTATGAATCCACTTTTCAGATTCTTAAAAAAGCACATGTCCAAACTGCTTTTTCAGACCAGCACCATTTGTAACCTGGGTGACTGCCTACACCCCAGCAAGGGCAACCAGCCTTACTGATGCTCAATGTATTTGCATTACTGACTGCAACCTCAAACCCCACTCGGTTGTGAATACTATGCATGATTCCACATGGTAAGCAGCTGGGTATGTGCTAAGAGTCTGCTTCTGCACCAAAAAATGGCTCCCCCTTTCCATCTAATGCAACTGTGAAATCACCAGAGTAATACGCAATAAATCTCTGTCTATAATTCCTCTTTGCACACAGAGTCATGTTTTCACATTAGTCACAAAACGAAATTTCTTTGCCAATTTGAAAGCACACATACTACTCTTTTTTTTGGCAAGTGATAAACACTTTTACAGACTGACACATTATGAATCCACTTTTCAGATTCTTAAAAAAGCACATGTCCAAACTGCTTTTTCAGACCAGCACCATTTCTAACCTGGATGACTGCCTACACTCCAGCAAGGGCAACCAGCCTTAGTGATGCTGAATGTATTTGCATTACTGACTGAAACCTCAAACCCCACTCGCTTGTGAATACTGTGCATGATTCCACATGGTAAGCAGCTGGGTGTGTGCTAAGAGTCTGCTTCTGCACCAAAAAATGGCTCCCCCTTTCCATCTAATGCAACTGTGAAATCACCAGAGCAATACGCAATAAATCTCTGCCTGTAATTCCTATTTGCACACAGAGTCATGTTATCACATTAGGCCCTTAAACAAAATTTCTTTGCCAATTTGAAAGCACACATACTACTCTTTTTTTTGGCAAGTGATAAACACTTTTACAGACTGACACATTATGAATCCACTTTTCAGATTCTTAAAAAAGCACATGTCCAAACTGCTTTTTTAGACCAGCACCATTTGTAACCTGGATGACTTCCTACACTCCAGCAAGGGCAACCAGCCTTAGTGATGCTGAATGTATTTGCATTACTGACTGAAACCTCAAACCCCACTCGCTTGTGAATACTGTGCATGATTCCACATGGTAAGCAGCTGGGTATGTGCTAAGAGTCTGCTTCTGCACCAAAAAATGGCTCCCCCTTTCCATCTAATGCAACTGTGAAATCACCAGAGTAGTACGCAATAAATCTCTGTCCATAATTCCTCTTTGCACACAGAGTCATGTTTTCACATTAGTCACAAAACGAAATTTCTTTGCCAATTTGAAAGCACACTTACTGCTCTTTTTTTTGGCAAGTGATAATCACTTTTACAGACTGACACATTATGAATCCACTTTTCAGATTCTTAAAAAAGCACATGTCCAAACTGCTTTTTCAGACCAGCACCATTTGTAACCTGGGTGACTGCCTACACTCCAGCAAGGGCAACCAGCCTTAGTGATGCTGAATGTATTTGCATTACTGAGTCCAACCTCAAACCCTTAAACTATTCTTTTTTTATACCAGTACACCTTAATTTATCGTGAAAACATAGTCCATATTATTTTACATGTTCCTCACATTTAAATTTCTCCCAAAACAGAAAATAATAAACACAACTTCAACAAAAATAATTGCATTTCTATTATTCATTTCTTAATTTACCATATACATCCCCTCTCAAACTCTAAACTCACCTTTAAAATTAGTTAGTTGTGAAAGAAATGTGGCACTCAAACAGCAGATTATCAGAGCCAGGATCTCTGTTCTTTACACCTCTCTCCTCTCAGCAGAACCAGATAATGGCAAACTTTCCCTCTCTTTTTCCACATATATACATGTTAATTTCAAATCTCAGTGCTTCCCCCTTTTTTTCAAATGTAATCACACATTTCTATTGGTTGAAAACCAACCCTTTTCCAAAAGTACCCTTCCCCTAACTTGACTTCTGCCTAGTACCCTTCCCCCAACTTGACTTCTGCCTGCTACCATAGCAACAGCTCATGGAACACTGCTGTGTGGAGTTAGGTCAGAAGTTCGCCAAACAATGTTTCAATTCCACAGAGCAAGAGTGCTTGACTTTTCTAACCTAACTGCAAATCCATAGTACTGTTCTTTGGTAACACATTTTTCTGTACCAATACAAAACATGCTTCTATAAATTTACACATACAGCCTAGTTTTTAGTGTAGAATGGTATGAAACAGCCAATCAGTTCTTTTTTTTAAAAAAAATATGTATGCCTCCATTTCCAAACTGTCTTTCATTTCTTTTTACCATTCTACTGAAATACACCTCCTGAGTGCATCCAGATCTCCTTTGAAGATGTTCACAGTGTGGAATGTAGGACACAGCTATGTCTTCTGGAGTGAAAAGTTTGCAGAGAAAACAGGTATGGTGAGAGACCTTGCTTTGCCAAATGTAGACATTAAATGGATTGGTCAGAGAGGGTTAAAGTGGCACCAATTGATGCCATTGGTGAAATCCTTCATGCAAAACCAACACCCTGACCTCATAATAGTGCACTGTGGTGGCAATGACCTAGGCACTTTGACTGGGGTAGGTCTGCAAATGCTTATGAAGGACACCTTTGCACAACTGTTTTCACTTTTCCCTAAAACTGCCTTTGTGTTTTCTAACATATGCCAAAGGCAAAAATGGAACTGGTCCAATCATTTCTGTCCACAGATTGACAAAGCAAGAAAGCACGTCAACAAATCTGTTTCTGCTTTCCTCCGTGACTATGGTATGGGTTCCATTTACCACAACAACTTGCGTTACGACATGCAAGACATTTATAGAGGAGATGGTGTGCACTTCAATGATGAAGGGAACAGAGTCTTCCTCTTGAACCTTAGACTCTGCATCGGTACTTACTTGTAGGTACCACTTAAAAATCACTTCATAAACACAACGGCTCTTTTTAGAGCCCCCTAATATCTAAACACTTAAATCTGCATTTCATTTTTTTTTTTATTTTTTTTTTTACCGTACGCTTACCGTACGCGTACCCCGCGTTTTTTTTTAAAATCAATAAATGTTTTCTTTGTACTTGTCTGTCCTTCTTTGACCCCCTTACAAATGTTAGGGGGTCTGTAACTCTCCTCCTTGCTCACTTTTCTTGTTATCACTCTTTTTTTTCTGAGTGAAACACACGAAATGGCGGCCGCCGCTTCCTGGTTTCGGCCGATTCGAATGTTTACTAAGATCTAAGAGCCAATCAGAATCGTGCTCGCGCACGCCACCGTACGCGTACGGTAAGCGTACCGTAAGCGCACCGTAAGCTGGCTCAGATATATATATTGATTTAAAGGCTATTTTCTCAGAATCTACTGAACAGATTTACACCAAACCTACAAAAGGCACTTCCTTGACCTGAGGACTACCTCTCTGCTAAATTTCTAGTAATTCTGTTCAGCCGTTCGGGCTGTAGCCCTGTCTAAAGGTCCTATTGAAAAATGCATGGGAAAAACGCGTTTTGGGACCCCCCTTTTATCTCAGCCCCCGCTTGAAAAATCCCCCCGAGACTTTCAGGGAAGGAGCGGAGCGTAGCGCCCCACCTATTTTGAAAAATTCGCGAGGATTCGTCGACCGGCGCCAAAGTTATTCAAAATAGAATGTTGCGGATTTCCTATGGAAACGTGGTCCTAACTATAACTACCTACTGGCGACCGCCAGTAGGTAATATATATATATATATATTCACTGAAAAAACCATAGGTTTCACACACGTTATAGTTGGGAATTAGCATTTAAAAAACCTTGCAAAACCTTGCAAATTCACTTAAAAAACCATAGGTTTCACTCATGTTATAGTTAGGTGGATATTTCACTCGTAAAAAAACATTGAAATTCCCCCGTTATAGTTAGTTCAGATAACTATAACTCGCGCGCCCGCAATCCTGCTCATGACGTCACCTATTACATCACTCATGACATGGTCAGTGGCATCACTCATGACATCACTGATGACATCATCCTTGTGATAGAGTGGCGGTCGCGCGAGTTATAGTTATCTGAACTAACTTTAACGGGGGAATTTCATTGTTTTTTTACGAGTGAAATATCCACCTAACTATAACATGTGGGAAACCTATGGTTTTTTAAGTGAATTTGCAAGGTTTTTTAAATGCTAATTCCTAACTATAACGTGTGTGAAACCTATTGTTTTTTTAGTGAATTGGAACGGTTTTTTAAATGCTAAGTTATGTATGTATTATTATTTTATTATATATTTATTTTACAATAAACTACGTGTTAAAAATTATTTTTTTTTTCTTTTTGGTTTTTCACCGTGCGCGCACGGTGCGCGCACCCCCGCGATTTAATTTTTTTTTTTTTTTTAAATGTTCTGCCTTCGGGGTCCTTCAGGGACTCCCTGACAAAGGCTAGGGGGTCAGGAACTCTCTACCCTGCCCCCTTTTCACGTTCGCCACCTTCCTTTTTCACTCTCGCACTGAAAACAAACAAAATGGCGGCCGACACTTCCTGATTTCGACCGATTCGAACGTTGACTAACATGTAACCACCAATCAGAATTACGCTCGCGCACGTTAGGGTGCTCGCACGGTGCTCACACGGTGCGCGGCTATAGATATGTATGTGCTTTTAACTGCAATTTTCGCAGGAACTACTGAACAGATTGACTCCATATATGCAAAAGGCACATCCCTGACCTGAGGACTACCTCTCTGCCAAATTTCAAGTAATTCTGTTCAGCCGTTCGGGCTGTACCTACGACTAAAGGTTCTATGGGAAAATGCAAGGGGAAAACGCGATTTGGGACACCCCTTTTTTCTCGACCCCGCTTGACAAATCTCCCCGAGACTTTCAGGGTAGGAGCTGAGCGGAGCGCCCCATTAGTTTTGAAAATTTCGCGAGGATTCGTCAACCGGCGCCAAAGTTATTCAAAATAGAATTTTCTGATTTCCTATGGAAACACGGTCCTAACTATAACTATATATATATATATATATATATATATATATATATATATATATATATATATATATATATATATATATATATTCATTCACTGAAAAAAACACAGGTTTCAGGGACATTTTAGTTAGTTGCACATTTCACTCGTACAAAACCAGAGAAATTTGGCAGTTATAGTTAGCTGAGCTAACTATAACTCGCACCTCCGCAATGCACTGCTGATGACATCACATATTACATCACTCAAGACATGGTCAGTGACATCACTCATAACATCTCAAATGACATCACTGATGACATCATCCAGTGACTGTGTGTTTCTGTAAAGTTTAAATATGTTTTATATATATATATATAGGCCAAGATGTATTGAAGAATGAGTATGTGTATAGCAGTCCGAATGGATGATTTTGTAGGTGTGTGACTGACTGTATAAGTGCGGGATTAAATGTGTCTTACTGAATGCATCGGTTAGTGGCTAAACTGTGTGAATGTCTCTGTCAGTCTGTTTTTTGGTGTGTAAGCAGTCACATGGGTTGGTGAGTATATATATATGGCATGAACACAAGTTTGCCAGACACCACACCTCATATCTTGGGTGAACTCCTACGCGGTGGTGAGTCGCGTCACATAGCCAAAAACAATCCACCTATCCGTGGATAAACTTGGAGGCACTCAGCGGGGAAGTTTTAAAAACTGACAGACGCGTGTCGGCAAACATCTTCTTCAATTTACTCAGAACAGAAATTCTCTACCTGTGCAAATCAAAGTGTGCTATGCATCACAGATACATGTACAGCTCAGAAACTAACCTACTGACAAACACATGTACCAAAGTTGTGGTATCAAAACATATCAAAATTTATTAATGATCAATTCACATAGATAGATATTAATTCAACATTTAAAAAGACAGTTCACATCCCATCCCACACTCATACAAGCAACCAAACTCATACACACGCATACTCTTATGTCCTACAACTCAGAGGTCCAAACACACAGAGAGTACAAACAGCATCACAATAGCCAGTGGACCAAAGAAGATTTTTTATCAGGTATTAACATCAGTTACAATAATTCAAAGATATACTTATGATTTGGCTCAACAGTGACAAAATAACTTACATATGTGTTTCATTATGGAGACAACACATGTAAAAATCCATGAAATTCAGTTTGAGAGAATTACTCAAGTTGAAAGATTGTTCATAAGCATTTAAGGTCCACAGGGGAATTCTCAACGCCGACACGCGTTTCCGTGTTAGACCCAGTTGGGGGTCTCACCGTCCTCAGGGCAGCTGTATCAGAGGCAGAGAACATGGGATGTGCCTGAACTAATAGCCGTGCGGGCTGAGCAACAGCACACCAGATTACATAACGGACTTCAAACTCACAAAGGTCCAAAATGGGACCACAAATAAACAGCAGTGAATAACGTTGTTAAAGGGAGGAAGGGGGGCGGCAGCATGGGAGATGATCCTGGGCAGCAGAAGGACTGCAAACTTTGGAAATCCGGGCAAACACAGTAGGTAAGGGGTGAAAGCTGATCGGGTCGATAGGTGAAAGAAATCACTTCACAAGGACCAGATGCTCTAGTGCCCCTCTGGTGGCAGCGCAGAAGGATGAAAAGCCGGTCGGCCAACATGGAAGTAACAGACCGGTCGGCCGCCAGTACCACTGACACGGAAGTAACAGAGCGGTCATTGGAAACCACGGGTGAGAGCTTGAATGATTGCGGTTTAACTGATATTGACCTGAGACAGTCCTGGGGGTTAAGCATTGGTGAGGAGTTGAAAGGCAGATGTGAGAGTCTGGGAAAAAGATGTTTAATGATTCGGAACGAGAAGAGGCGGCCGCAGACCTCTTTAAAAAAAACAGACAAATCGAAGAAAAACGTAACACAAGGAGGGGGAACATCGAAATCCTCACAAAGTAACCTAAGGACCCTCTATCAAACTTTGGAACAGACCTACGAGAAAGAGACTCGCAAATGGTGGGAGGCCACCTCCCTCCAGAAATATCTGGACATTGGCCGTATACCGAAAGGTTAACGAATATATACAGTGCCCAATTTTGAAAACCCCGATCCCAATTTACTGAAAGACTGGGCCTAGTATACCACTGAATCAGCCGCAGGAATGGTCAGGATGTTAGTTAAATATGCCTGGAGTGATCGCGCCAAACTTCAAAAAGAAATTCAGAACTTGGAAGAAATGCTATCCAAAGACAAAGACACAAAGACAAGCGAAGAACTAAGAACAGCAATGAAAAAGCAACGCCTGGAAAATGAAGGGGTGATCAAAAGTCACAAACAAACCAAATTTCTAAGAGACGAAAGGTACTACGAGTCTGGGCGGATACTCACACTCGCCCTGAAATTCGATGCACCGAGAAAGCAATTAAAATCTAAGAATACTCTCCTATCTGACAGAGAAACATCTGAGTCAGAGGTGGAGATGTCGGAAGGAGAACAACCAGAACAAGCATCGGGCAGTAATGAAACCCTGAATGAACCCACTTTTTTTCTGGAATATCAACTGATCAGGGAAAGCAGACAAAGGCCACCACCAAGAGTGAACCCACCAGATCATCCAAATGCAAAATCCGAAGGGGCAAAAAAGGACGGGGGAGAATCTGTTACTCCCAGGGTGACTCCCAGATGGTGAATGCCCCACCGCACTGTGAGACAGACAAGAAAACCATCATCAATCTCTCTCACAGAGAACTGAGTAAAGACGAGATGCAGGTCCTGAAACTAGGACTTACTTTCTGCCCGACATAATGTTTAACTATACACAAGGATTGACTTGCACAAATACATTAGAAAATAGAAATTGCTGAAAATTCACACCCTACACCCAAAACCTCCACGCAATCTCACTCTAACTGCAGAAACGGCCCAACTCATTGGAAATGATTTAGAGACATTATTGACACTACTATCACTGGAACAATCATCCGAGGCCGAAAACATCTCGGATATAAATGTCGCTACACGCCTAGTTGCCGCAGGGATTCCGCAAGTGGGAGGACCCTGCATGTTCATGGTGAAATGTAGAGTCATACCGCAATTGCCACACAACGCCATTGACGTCTTCTATGAAGTGATCATCACTGATCTGAAGAAACTCAATGAGGAAACATCTAGGAAAAAACAATTCAATATTCCGATGGGACAATGGAAAGCAATTATGGACCAAAAAAAAGATGAGACACTAACCATAAAACCTTCAGACAAAGGGGTTAACATTGCTATCTTTAACACAGAGCAATATGTCAATGAAGCCCGGCGACAGTTAAATGACACTGATTGCTACATGCCCATACAGAGAAGAGAATACAACGACTGTCAAGATCCAGGAATTTTTGCAATGTTGGCTTGAAAGTGGACTCATTGACTCGTAAGAACATCGGTTTCTGTTCTGTGAACACCTGGTGATAACTACCTTCTACCATCTCCCGAAGGTTCATAAGGACCTAATGAGACCACCGGGTAGACCTATTGTAGCTTCACAGAATAGTCTACTTGAGAATATTTCCATCTACATTGACTCTTTTTTAAACCCTTTGGTGAAAGATCTAACCTCTTACGTAAAAGACACACATGTTTTTTTTAGATGAATTGATGGGATCGAATGGGAAGATTACATGGTGATAATCACACTTGACATCACCAGTTTGTACACCAGCATTGAACATACCAAGGGCCTAAATGCTATCAAGCGGTTCCTAAACAAACAAGAGCTCCAATATCATGATCACAATGCTATGTTGGTAGACATGACTGCATAGTGTCTTGAGAACAATATTTTCTTGTTTGATGGGCAACTATACAGACAGAGAAGAGGGACCGCGATGGGCACGTGCTTCGCCCCCCAGTTATGTGAACCTATTTGTTGGCTGGTGGGAGAAGCACGTGGCCTGGGTGGAGAAATATGACCATTGGGTAGAAAAGGTTGCCCTATGGGCGAGATACATCGACAATTTATTTATCGCCTGGAGAGGGTTCAAAGGGGTGCCAATGTATATATAGGAGCCTTGAATGAAAATGACCTAAATCTCATCTTCACAGCTACCATTAGCACAGAGAGTGTTTTTTACCTAGACTTAGAAGTATACACAGAAGGTATTATATTGTATTTGCTTTTTATGGATTGAAATTAACTTTCCGAATAAAGCTTATTTTGATTTTGATTTTGATACACAGAAGGTAGACAATTACTCACTAGACTTTATCGGAAGCCCACTGCAGGCAATGCTGTATTGCACGCAGGGAGCCAACATCCCAGACCCCTCATAAAAAACATACCGTTTGGCGAACTTCTGTGAGTCAAGCGAAACTGTACCACCAATGACGAATTTATAAAAGCCAAAAACAAAACAGTGGAGAGGTTTAAGGCCAGAGGCTATACTGAGGGAATTCTGCGAGAAGCTGTCTGTAAAGCTGAAGAGATAAACAGTAGGGGTGGGCGGAATTTGCGGAATTAACCTTCGCAAATTATCGCGAGAATGTTTAAAATTATCGCAAACAAGCAGAAATATCGCGAAGATGCGGAAGTTTTTTTCCGGCATGTTCGCGAGATTTTCTGCATGGTTGCGGGTCGCCAACTTACCCATGTGGTTGCTTGCGGGCGCGGCCATCTTGTTTTGAGTTGTTCTCGCGGTGCATGATCGCGAGAAGAAAGACGTGATCGCGCGACGCATGACGTCACTGCGGGCGCGAACTGTCGCGAGACAGTGCAAATGGCTAAAAACAATACAACATCTCATGGAGAACGCGACCGGATCAAGAAAACTTGTCGGCGAACGCAGGGATTCAGGTAAGGCGATCGCGCGCGCGCGAGAATGTATCATTTTACAGCGCGAGCAAGAAACAAATTATCGCCAAGCTGCGGAAACCGGAATTTTTGACATTTTCGCGCTCTCCGCGGAACGCAAAAATGTCAAATTATCGCAATTTCCGCGAACGTAACGAAATTTTTGCCCAGGCCTAATAAACAGACAGACACTCCTAGCAGAAAAAGTGAAAACTACCACGAAAAAAGGACCCATCAAAATGATTACGGGATTTCATGAGAAATCCCAGAGGGTTACTCAGATTCTCAGAAAGAACTGGCACATAGTGCAAACTGATAGTGTGATAAAACACGCGCTACCACCGCACCCTCTTATCACTTACAGGCATAGTACCTCTATCAAAGATCATTTAGACCATAGTCACTACACTCCCATTGCTGTTAGACAAGACAAAAGGCACACAAGAAAATAAACCAACTGCTGAATTGTAATTATGATTTTATCATTTACTGCTTGGTTTGTCCTTGTCCGAAAAGGTACATCGGCAGTACTATTCATCCTGCCAAGAAAAGAATCCTATAGCACATGCGTGCTATTGCTAAAAAAGATCAAACGTACCCAGTAGCACCATATTAGGATGTGTGTGGTGTAAGGCCTTTCCATGGGGGCATCAAGGCTGGCAGGGATTTGCATTGGGGGCCCATTGCGGGCCCCCAGGAGGTTGAGGGGTGTGCACTTGGGGGAATCCATGGTATCCCCCTCCAGTTCCATGCACTGGGTGACCGACACCGCGCGGAGCCTGCCACATTGTGTATGGAAAGGCACAACTTGGCAATTAGGCATTGCGGCAGGTGCTGCTCTAAGCAGCACCCGCCGTAATGTTAAACATCGGAATGCGACTGCCAGGGTGGCAGTCGCATCCTAATTTATGGTGCGGGACCGCTGCATGTCTGGCGGCCGGTCCCAACACCGCGGGGATGGCGGGCGGACTCAGGTCCATACGCCATCCTAACCGACCCCCAAGTATAGATTACGCCACCAATAGCAAATTTGCCTATCAAATCATGGCCTATGTACCAACAACTAAAGTAGCCAACCACTATAGCATATTTCTTGAAAGCCCTTTCTACCAAGCAAAGGAAACAAAACTTACTCCCTTCCTAGACTGCTTTGAAGACACTTGGGTGGAAAGGCTATTTGGTCAGGGCACCGTATGCAACCAAAGTTCCAAATTCCATGGTGGAATGTCTGTGATAGCACCCTAGCTCAAAAAGCTCAAACTAATAACGAGGTGGAAGGATAACACAATGCCTTCCAAGCCACAATAGGAAGAG
Source organism: Triturus cristatus (assembly GCF_964204655.1). Lineage (NCBI taxonomy): Eukaryota > Metazoa > Chordata > Amphibia > Caudata > Salamandridae > Triturus > Triturus cristatus. The sequence goes on from NC_140589.1 coordinate 1,568,310,518, forward strand.
GACAACCAACCTTACACAAACTAATAGAAGCCAACAAAAAAGAACAGAGCTATCAAGATATAAGGCTAGAGCAATCCCTAACTGAAATGGCCCTAAACTCAGTAAGCAAACAAAAACAATGTATGAATACCTACAACACAAAACTCAACTATTTCCAAACACCAAAGGGCTAGGATACCTAAACATGATTGCTAAATCTATACATCATACGCATTTTCAAATCACAAAACAAGTAAACAACATAATTCTTCTCTTTTTTAAATTAATAATTATAATTATGGCATTTAAAAGTTAAAAACGTACATATAAATATATGACATAATATATTTATATAAATATCAAAAAGAAACAAACAAACCAAATGTAACCAAAAACATTTCCCACCCATATTAATAAAAAATAACTTACAGTTATGTCACAGTAGACGGTCCTTGAAAATGAACAAATCCTTAGTAGACATATCGAAAAATGAATCCATCCTAAAAGAAAGCCCAAAAAAATGCAAAAATGCAACTGTAGAAAAAAACACCTAATTACAATAAAAACAAACAATTAATGCCCTAACAAATCTAACTACACTACTACTACCTCGGACCTACCCTAAAATTACTTAAAAAGTAAATTAAATCAAACTTACCTTAACCGAGAAAACATAGCTCCCAACAGTGAGGTTCCGTCTTGCAAAATAACCTAAAAATGAAACAGATAGACAGAAAAGTAAGAAAAAGGAAAAAGAATAATGGCTGCATGATAAAAATGAAAAAAAAGACTAATTCCCCCTAGACAAGAATGTAAAAATAATAAAAGAAATCCAAAAACAATCAATGTATATTTTAATTTTGTGTAAAAAAAATTTAAAAAATTAACAAATTGTTCAAACAATGTAAACAATCTATATTAAATATTATATTATAAAAAAACAAAAAATATAATATTTAAAATATATTAATATGTATGTCACAAATGATTGAAACAATGGTTCTCCAACTGGCCCAACACCACTTCTTCTGCAGCGTTAGAGGAACTATATTCTTTATTGGATTTAGAGTGTTTAACTGACTTACAGAATCATTGTACCGAAGTACCAAAAATGCTCACTTGGAAGCCTATAAATCTATGTTAAGATCAGGTAAAACATGTGCCATTATCCTAGTGTAAAATAAATACTACTATTTGACCTCAAAATATATACACCGTTGTGTGAGAGGTGGCTGACTTGAAACACTTCTCCACAAATAGTGACTCAGTAGCAGGATAGCTGTGATGTTTGGAAGTGGAAAACATAGGCGGTAGAAGTAGGGTTGCTGGTGGTGCAGCGGCACCACCATACATTACCATGCTAGAGTTCAGAAAGTAAATGACCAATTTTGATGCCTTTACAGTTTGTGTTTATCTTGTCATATTTGCTGTGCGCACAGAGACAAAGGTCAAATATCAGGGTATGTCTTCTGGCAAACTGCTGCTTATTCTGGAAATGATGAATACTTTTATTTCTGTGGCTGCAAAGTGGGGGGATTTTGTAAAAATGACCTACGTGACAGTCTACCTGGGGTACAGAAAGTATAAGGAAAGGCAGTAGGATATCAGTCCTTTTCTAACATACAACAACATATAAATACCTGTAAATGAACACCGCACATATTTCAAAATATATAAGCAATTAGGAAAGAACAAATGCAGCACATATTTTGTAATTCTGAAGTTTGAGATTTCAAAACGATTAAAACAAATCAAGATACTTTACATGGTGAGTCACAAATATTCGATAAATCGTGATTTCCACACATTATCATTTGTGCGCAAAACGTTTTTTCCAGTAAAACTGCATGTCTATTCAAATGTAATGGCAATTTCAATAGAAATCTGGTATTATCTGAAAATGGCAGTACTTTACCACACCAGTGCTCTAAAAGGCACCACTGGCTACATACCCTACTCAAACACTCTCCTGATGAATGCGCATCGCATATTTTGTGTGACTCTTTGATTTTTTACAATTCTTTTCACTACAGCGATATAAAAATAATGAAAGCAGCCCCACTCTGCAAATTGTTCCAGCACCACTGGCTGGAAACTGTATTGTTGCTTTACAAGAAGTCCCCAAGCCACAATTGACTTGGCAAACATTAATGATGGAGAACACAGGGCAGCTCAGAAGACTAACAGGCACATAGTGATGCAGCTCACAACACAAAGCTGCCTAAAGGCAATAAAGAACATAGAGCAGTGGAAGCAAAAACCGTATCCTGATTTTTAAACCACCCCAAATTTAAGAACACCCAAACGTTTACCTCAAAAGGTTCTCTCACAGGTTGATCTTGCATGATAGGCACCCACCCCAACATCAATTTAGCAGAGTAGCAGAAATAAATAATTGAGACGACTCATTTCATTTCATTTCATAAGGCTTTATTCGAACATAAAACAAGATCATAAAAGCACACATTAAACAACATAAATATGGCATATACACTAAATTGAATACAGAGACGGAAAAATTGATCAGCAACAAAATGGTTAAAAAAGCATACTTTTCCTAGCATTAATAGATTTGAGTAGGAAAGTAGCTGTATAAAAGCATACATCCGGATAATGCAAGTTAAAAAGTAAACTCATACAGTCTTTTAACGATCTAACCCCATACTTAACAAACATGGGTTTTAGGTAAGCTATTCGGGTGAATTTATACAATTGACAGAGTAGAAGAAAATGCATGGTACTTTGTGGGGTGCAGTTATCGCAGGGACATGGGCCATCTGGATGTTTGTTCAAAGAGGGGAAGGCAACAAGGTTGTGGACTACTCCCATTCTAAGTCTAGTTAACACAAACCGATGTGCCTTCCAGGTTACTTGAGACACATAGGGTTGAAAACCCATAACTTTGTTTAGATCCTGGTAAAAAACATAGGATGAAAGATTAGAACTGCTATAATGTCTCTTAATGGCAATCTGATTTAAATTACATTGTTTAAGGTGTGATTTGGATACCACATCTACCCCATGGTGATCCAAAATAATGTCGATGTTAAGAATCTCTCTGAAATTATCAATAACATACTTCAACCAAGGGATCCTTGTGTGATAATCCAAGGCAAGACAATCAGAAATAATGGCTCTACACAAAGACGTCTCGTCTTTGATCCATATTGAACGCCATAAAAGCAGTGGTCTTAGAGAAATCAAGTCGGAGAGATAATGCATACCCAATTCATTATGCACTAAGACATTAGACACAGAGCTTGGTAGGCACAAAAGTTTCTTCAAAAATATATTCTCCTCAACCTGGAGAGATCCTGCCGGGGCATAGCCCCATATACCAGCTCCGTATAGGGCAATAGAAACACACCGTGATTGAAAGATTTTAAGCATGTCCTTTACCCATCTGTCTCCTAATTTGCTTGCCATGGTAAAAATTCCATAAGCGCTCCTGGCCATTTTAGACCGTACATTCTTATGTTTGTTAACCCAGGAATTATTATTTGAAAAAGTAACCCCCAAATAAGAAAAATTATCAACTGCCTGAACCTTTTGGCCCTCTATAAAGAAGGCAGGCTGTTTCTTTCCTGGTCTACGCCCATATTCCATAGTAAAAGTTTTAGTTTTATTTAAAACTAACTTTCTGCCTTTAATAAACTGCATAAAACCATCCAATAGCTTTTGAAGACCATATGGTGTGCGAGAAATTAAAACCGCATCATCTGCATAAAGTAATACTGGGATATATTCATTATTAATTTTGGGGGCGTCCACTGCCAGGGATTTAAGGAAAGAATCAATCTCATTAATAAAAAGTATAAAAAGCAGTGGGGCTAGGACACAACCCTGACGTATTCCACGACCAATCTTAAACATGGGTGTGCATTCACCTTGCGGCCCAAATCGGACACAAGCTCTCAGTTTGGTGTATAGACGTGCTAAAAAGAAAATGATACCCTCTGGGGCCCCCATTTCCAACAACTTTGCCCAGAGAATACCATGATCCACCAAATCAAATGCACTGCTTAAATCCGCAAAGCAGAGATAAATAGTGCCCGTCTTGGCCAAGGTATATTTGCCGATGAGCAGTTCTAAGTTTAAACACTGCTCAATCGTTCCACGGCCCTTCCTGAAACCAAACTGGCTCTCGGCCAAAATACCGTGTTCTTCCACCCATTCCTCCAGTCTTACCAAGAGTACTCGGCTCATAATTTTTACCGAGGAATCTAGCAGGGAGATTGGTCGATAGTTTTTGGCTTCCCCTCGATTACCCTTCTTAAAAATTGGGACTAGAATAGATTCTTCCCAAGTTGGGGGCACTTCACTGTTAACTGCTGCATTAAAAATATTAGTAAGCAGAGGCCCCCATATTTCCGGGACCAATTTGTACACATCAATTGGTACCCCATCAGGGCCTTGTGCTTTACCCCCTTTGCTATCCCGTATACTAACTAAAACCTCTTGAACCGTAAAATCTAAAGGTATATGCGGCCATCTATTCTCTATAACATTGGGAACAACATCTGATTGAAAGATTTTAGAGAAATGCGAAACCCATTCTGTCTGTAATACATTGGAGGTAAGTTCCGGAGTGTTATCATTTTTAAGAAAAGGAGAATTAACAGTTTTCCAGAACAAGGAACAATTATTCAATTCGGCTGCCTTAGTCAAATTGTCCCATGCCTCCTGACGAAGTTCTATTTTCCTCTGGTTAAGGGTTTCTTTATATCTACCTCTTAAATCTACAACCAGACTCTTATCTCTAGGTTTGGCAGATAAGGCAGATTTCAACTGCCTCAGAGCCTGGGTACAGGCAGAATTAAACCAGCCCCGTAATCTGTCCTCCTTGTGTTTGCGTGTACATGTAAATTTAGAGTTGATGACCGCATTAATACTGATAAAATGCTCGATAGAGCAAAAAGTACCAATTTTGCCTTCTAGGATCATAGTAATATCTGCCAGACAGCTGGATATAATAAAATCCGACATAATGTCGGCCTTATCTCCCTTCCATCTGAGTCTTGTGCCACTGGGGCGCTCAGCCTCAATACAATTGATAATACGGGCCGGGGTATGAGCATCAACATTTTCCCACAACATGGCCTTTACTACCAGGCAATTATGGTCACTAAGTTGGATATCTATTATTTTTGGGGCCATAATCCAGGCCTCTAGGCCCGGGGAAATACAAATAAAATCTATAACTGAATTTGAACCCCGACCTGTAAAGGTAGGGAAAATCTCCCCCTTAGCGTTTTTTTCGTTTTCCATAATATACATATTATATGATGCAAGGAACTTATTTAAGGCATCTCCATAATAATTATGTGGAAAGTGAAGAAACCCGTCCTCTTGACCATCCACCAGCCCACATACATTGGTCTCTGAGAAGGGGCATGTAGTGGTGTTAAAATCCCCAGCCATAAGCAAATCAAAAACTTCATTTGTATCCCTAAGAAGATCCTCCAATGCATTGGTAAGGTCCTTTACGGGCTCGTCCCTAAAATCTGTAAAAATGTTATTGTAAAAATTGATTAAAAGAATATTTCTGCCTCCATTTATATGCAACCATAAAATTTGTGAGTTTTTCCCAACTGGGATATATTTGATAACTGACAAGGGGGCTTTAACTGAGATCAAAACAAGTAAGCCCCCCTTTGCTCTTCCTGATACCGACCCCAGTGCAGGTAACTGGTAAGAGTTAAAACCACAAAATCCTTTAAAATCGGTGCACCATGTTTCCTGCAAACAAATTATATCAAAAAGATTTACATATTCAAACCACCCTAGACTCTCAGCTTTGGATCTAATTCCGGCGATGTTCCAACTTACAATATAGCAACCGGATAGACCAAATACGTCCATCCCTGGATCAGTAATATTATTAGCCTGTACGGGGGTGGCAATATTACAGAACTCTCCGTCTAATACCGGATAACCTATTGTGCCACTTTCCTGAGGGGTTACCTCTTCCTCCGTACGAAATTCCGTGTTTATAATGGGAACGGCCATTTTATCCATAGTGGGAGAGTTTTTATTTGACTCTAGGGCTTCATCCGTCTCCTGTCAATCATTTTGGTCCAGCCCACTCAGACATTGAAATCGATTGGCAGTAGGGATCTGGGGGCTGTTTATCCAACTAGACATCTCTTCTCTCCTCAATCTCGCACCCCCCTGATGCACTGGGAGGTGTTCCCTATGATGGCTATAGAAATACCCCAAAGGGTGAAGTGAAATGCCCTGACCAGTGCTGGGGCGGGACGAGGCATGGATCAGAGCTGTCGTGGCAAGATGGGAATTACCAAAATTAATAATAACACAATCACCAGAGATGACTTTAAGGGGGACATTCCAATCCAATTGGTTCTGGTGGTAGACAAAATCTGGTCCGCCAGAGCCACAGGAAACCCACATTCACGATTGAGCCATGCCACAGTTTTATTTTTGAGAGAGTCGTGAGATTCAGTATGACAATAGAGGCCGTCCTCTCTGATAGGTGGCACATTGGTTAATACTGCCACGTATGGTGCACAATCGGGTGGCAAATTAGGTTGGGGGAGACCTGGGTTATTAAAATTCCCCCTACCAGCGGACCTTGCCGCAGTCCCCAAGACTTGGATAGCTACATTATCGGGAATGTTATTAGGACAGGGAGGCTTAGATGAAATCACAGTAGATATATCCCGAGGAGTAGGTTGTATTATGTTACCATCATGTCCCTGCCTGTCGTTAACTAAATTAGTCCCATTTACAGACTGTAGGGGTCTGGTGGTATCAGCACGTGATTGCCCGATATCAGATACTTCCTTGGAGTGAAGTACCCTATTACCGATTAGCCCCACTGTTTCACCAGCCGTAGTGTGCGAATGAGAACTATTTATGGGGTTCAGTCGTGATTGCACCAATTCACTTAATCTGTTCATTTCCCTCGACACAGCCTCAAGTTTGTCTAAAAGAGGTGTGATAATTTTGCCAAACCTACTATCAATAATACCAATTAACAACTCTAGCTGATCTGGGGCCAATATCATTTGGCTGGTATTAACAGTATTATTAGAACAGGTATGATCAGATGTGCCTTTCTTAGGATCAGAGACCACAATCTTCTTACTTTTACGGACTGGCTTTTTTGGTGGTGCAGTTCTATTAAAGTGCGTCCCTGATATTAACACTCTATGCATTTTAGAGGCCACAGGGGTCGAACCTGCGACAACCTTAGGAGACCTACTAATCTCAAAAACTTCAGGAGGATCAGTGTTGAGTGGAGAAACCTGAGTTGGTTCAATAACACATGCATCAGTCCTCTCTAGAGAGTCTGTTTGAGTCTGTGCCTGGCTGTCCTCGGAAGAATGAATGTCAACAGAAACTAGATGGCTCAGACATTCAGGGCCTTCATTACTAGTCAAACCCAGGGATAATCTGCGTTCCTTATTGATCTTATCTACGACCTTGACTAAATAGTTATCAAGCGTAGAAACAGAAGGCCTAGGTGTCCCTGTAGACCTAGACATGTTACCGAATATTAAAATATATACAGTGAGAAAACACAGCCAATTAAAAAGCACTTATAATGAAATGAGTCCAGCTATGTAGACACACAACAATATCTATATAGCAGAATTAAAATTAACCCTATAATAATACATGAAATAATAAAGAAAAAAGAAAGAATAGGGTCCCATAGAACAAAACAGGTTCTGAGCTGACCATAAAATCAGGAGCCGTCGTAGACGTCTTACACGGACAACTACACACCCTGCACAGGCAACCTTAAGCAGGAAATGTCGGTCCGCCTCACGTGTAGAGCATAAGTAACATAGGATGGTTCACGGCCTCTGAGATTAATCACAGTACCTTTGTAACTAACTCCAACAAAAGGTGAGGATCAGGGGGGTGGCCCAGCCCGGCCTCTGACAGCCACAGACGGTCCCGCCCTTGTCCCGGGCTTCGCCCGGGCTCGTTCCCGCGCGCGTTCCGTGCTGCGGAAGCAATAATGGATAGTTATACAACCAGTGGGCGGGAGGATCGGGTGGGCGGCCCTAGGCACAGGTGTAGACAGCAGAGGGCGCCTGGGTGATGTAGTCTACCTCCCTTCCCCACAGCAACGGCTAGAACCGGCAGCGGAGGCTCGGCGTGAGCAAGGAACCACGAAGATCAACACTGCTGGATACAATGTTGCAGGAATATCCAAAGGGCTGCCAAAGACGAAGCGAGACGACTCAATAATTGAGTTCTAACTCAGAGAACAGTTAAAGGGTTGTAGTACAAAAAATCTCAAAATTCAGTGGTACACAATAAATGTTATGAAGGCTCAAATGCAAAGTTATACAGAACAGTTAAAAATCAGAAAAAAATCCAAGTCCAAAATAAGCAGCAAAATCAGTAAAGAAGAGGATATATCCCTATAAGTCAAAATCAAAAATCGGGCTCACCCCTAAGGGTTCTATACACGACTTTTACATAACAAATGAGTAAATCAGCAAATTCATTCATAAAAATCAACCTCTTGGCAAATCAGAATAAGATACTCATTACCTTAACACATAACAATGTCCTATTTTAAGAAAATCACCTAACACATTCCATGCTATTGCCATCCGGAGATGCTGGAACAAAATATGAAACATTTACGGTGACACTTCACTGTAATGAATAGGCACAAAGCACAACTACAGTGGAAAAACTTTAGATTAGCAACAATTTAGAGACATGGAATATGTCAGCAAAAGCTGTGTATTCACAAAAGTGAGAATAATCCATTACATCAGCTTGTCTTTCCTCTGCAAAGTTTAGGGGAAAGAAAATGTGCAGGGGGACTAGATGGGAGCAGAAAGGGCAGGAGTGAATTATAGAAACAGCATTCATCTTGTCCAAATGATTTTGCACATAATTGTGACCTAAGTACAATATACTAAGATATGCTGATAAACACATTTCTATACAACCTCAATCATGTTAATTCAGCATCTATGTTTTATTGCGCAACTTTACCATTCTAGAAAAAGCTACAACAGGGAGAACCTGAGCACTTTGGTGCAAGCTTAGTGCACATGAAAAACTTACAAACACCTGTCTAAGAAACACATTTTTAAACTAAATACATAGGGCCTGATTCCGATGCGGTTAGGAAAGCATTCCCACCTAGGGCCAGATTACGATGCGGTTAGGAAGGCCTACTAACAGCATTTGCTCCTTCCTAATCAGATCGGGAACGTTTCTTCCAGACCGAGGGCCAGATAACGACGTGGTTAGGAACATAGGCTCCCATAGAAGTCAGTGGGAGTACAACCAAATCGTATCTGGAAGCATACAGATGCATCATACTCGGTCGATCGGACTCTCCCGATCCGAGTCAATCGGAAACCATTTCCAAATGATTAAATCGGGAAGATTTCCTAACCGCATCAGAATCGGGCCCTTAAAGTAAAAAATGTTAAACAACCATGCAAATACCAAATAAAATGCAAATAAATGAAATTGAGAACCACTTTTTAAATAAATAATTATACGCAGTTCGCTTAACTGCAAAAAGAATTTGCTAGCTGATCGCAGACAAGGATAGTCTAAGATTGAGAGACTGTTACTGAATTTGTGTAAAGGTTTCACAGGGCTAAGGGAAATGCAGTTTCATTTCTAACGTATCTGCTGTTTCAACAAGAGAAAGCTAGGTCTTATTAGGAATAATTGGTTGTCATAAAATTAAATCACCACAAACCAGCTGTAAAGATTTAGAATGGAACAGAAAATATTCCAAATAAAACACAGAGCACTTTCAACTTGACTGCCACAAAAATAAAATGATGTAATAAAAGTCTTTCAAATGAAAGTCTGATAGGGCTGCAGAAGCGCCAGTCACATGCCCCTACCCGAAATATCGTTGCTTACCAGCCGCATTAGAATTATTTTGGGAGAAGACATTTCAGACAACCAAACTCACAGATTTAATTGCTGCAATAATCACATATATTGGAGGAAGCTACTTTAAGGTTGTCAGAGACTGGAAAAGCAACTTTACTCCACGGATGCCGATTCTCTAAAATGCCTGGGGTAGCGGAAGTGACATTACATGCCCTTTGACCCAGTGACATTACAGGAAGTGACATCATATGGTCTTTGATGTCTTCCCGGCAATGATGTCAATTGACCTTTGACCCTGGAAATTTCACTGGAAGTAAATCACTAAAGGTATAAATTCTATAATTATGGCAATATAAAATAGATATACCATTCATTCCTTTATCATATCATCTCATGTCTCTTCCATTACCCATCTCTACCTCTCACAGCTTGCCTAAGGATCCCTCTCACCTCCATATCTGATATTTTAGCACCTTCCTTCTCCCATGTTGCTGTAACCTTCAATTTTTTATGTCATACTCATTACTTTAACAGTTTTTCTATATTACCCCGTGACGTGCAGCCCTCTCCCAGTTCCCCTCTTAGCCATACTTTTATAAATAACTCTCTCTCTCTTATTCTCACAGTTCTATTACCTGTTCCCTTCAACTACCAATTCTCATTACTATGGTTCACATATTTCCCATCATATCTCTCTCTAAGGGCCATATGTATCAAGCTAATTTTTACTCGCAAACGCTGCGAATCGCAAAATACAGCGTTTGCGAGTAAAAATTCGCAAAACGGGATGTATTAGGCAAAATCCCATCGCAAAATTAAGGAATTGCTAATTTAGCGATTTCTTAATTTTGCCTAACCATTTAAGAAATCGCACATTGCGATTTCTTAAATGATATGTAAAAAGCACCCAAGTTGTGCGAATTATCCTTAAGAAATCGCAAATTACCACCAACTTCCAGTTGGTGGTAATTTGCGATTTCCTTTCAAAATGCACTATTTTTAATTTTGCAAAGTGCCACGTGACGCTCATACATGCCCTTAGGGCATGTATGTGCGCCATATGCACACACATGCTCATTTCAGGGGTGCATCAGGGTGTCATCATGACACCCTTGCACCTTTGAAATTATTCTCAAATAGCGATTAGCAAATTGCGAATTCGCTATTTGAGAATTACTTCCCATTCATTCCTATGGGTCTCCTGGCCCATAGAAATGAATGGGCAGGTATTCCTTAATTGCGATTTCGCAATTTGCTAATCGCAATTAAGGAATTTTAAGAAATCGCAAAAAGTTTGCGAATTTTTAAATACATCCCGTTTTGCAATTCTCAAATAGCGATTCCTTAACAATCGCTATTTGAGAATCGCAAATGGTGATGTTGATACATATGCCCCCTATTCTCTTACCTTTTCTTTAGGCAAGGTATTTGGTGGGTACGAGCGAGCAAGATTGCACCAAAGATCTGCAGGCTAGCAATGCAGTCTTATACAGTGCCATTTAGAAATGTCAATTATAATGATTTTTTTATGAATTTGTTAGTCACTAACCCATATTTTTTGAAACGGGGCTCACCAATCTCTACTTATTTACTAACATGTTGCCATCTATTAGAAAATGTTATGTTTTGAAAAAACTTTAGACATATTATAACAATGAAAAATAGCATCAAAAACAGAATCGGAAGCATTAATCCTCTGACGCCCTTGAGTGTATCTTGTAGATTGGAAAAAACATATTAAAATCTTGCAGAACACAAAGCATTAGAACGATAATCTGAGTACTGTGAACAGGGCCAGACAGGCCGTAGTGGGCACCGGGCATTTCCCTGTTGGCCGCTAGGGTGGTGGCCGGTTTTGGGCCCCTTAGGGGCCATTTTTGTTACCGGGGGTCGGCAATATTGGCCGCCTGTAACAAAATCGGCCGAAACCGGCATTAGCAAACAGCTCAGCAGCACCCCCCTCACTTCCAGGGGGGCGGCCGAGCAGTGTAGGAGGGCCGGTTTCGGTTCCCAGTCCGGCCCTGACTGAGAAAAGCTCTCACAACTTACGTTTGGGTTATACATGTTGGCATTTCGATCCTTAGAGATGACCACATATTCAGATGTATGTAAGAGGGGCTAAAGTCCTAGACAATAAACATGCATAGAGATCTTCACAGAGAGAGGAAAGGCTATGTATGAAACATATTGTGCTGTCTGAACTGATACAGAGATCCCGTGATACATAAAGCGTTGTTAGTCCTAAACGGGCTACCTGTGAATGATGTCACAATAGAGCTCTAAACCCCAGTCAATGTCATCAAAAATTCTCGAAAGCCCATTTTGCTGGCCATTGTTAGAGATGCAGGCCTTGGCAAAGAGAACTGTTTTCTCTCTACACTATATGGCCCCTTTAAGACAACAGGATGGTGGAGTCCTGAGGTGATCGGCAAACAGTGAGAGAGGGCTGCATCAGAAATCAATGCTGTGAAAACTGACATTTAATTCCTCCATTAAAGAACAATGCAGCTGCACTCTACTTCACCTCGCCTGTAATAGACTCCATTTGCTCCTCAGTGCACTCGCATAGCCCGCCATTCGGACATCTCAGTGAAGGGCAGGCATTCCTCTCAGGTGTTGTAACCCTAAAGACCTCGCCATTAGCAGCGTTAGAAATGCTTGGTTAAGCAAAAAGAGTGCATCGGGGTTAAGCAAAGGTGACGATTAAAGCTTCCCTATCAGGCACTTGAGCCGTAATTTTACTTCGGAGGAAAAAATAATTACACTCAACACAAATAACTTCCGGGTACGTCTGCTACCGAGAATGATTTAAAAGAAATGTGTTTCCGTTTTTATGTGTCAATGGGCCTGTGTGTCTGGGCATTTCACACACAATGGAGCGAGCCTTGCAGTGGTAATACATAACTTTTCACAGCGAGGCTAATCGGAGAATTCACAGAGTCGGCAAAACGCCCTGTCTTGTTATCTATTAGAGACTGAGTGGGATGGCTCGTCTGAGGACGAGCAGCAGACAAGCAACGCGGTCTTGCAGAAAAGCTGTTTTACCAGTGAATATCCCCCCAATGTCACACCCTGGTGGATACAGGGCCCACTGCAGTGCAAAGCCATCTTAAAGCTGTAGGCTTGCGCACAGCAGGTCATGCCTGTAGGCTGTTACTCGATTCCTGTTGCTTCCTTTGCAGCCTCTGAGGCCACAAATCACAAAGGAAGTGCTAGGGGTAACAAGGGGCAGGATAGGGGTTGCAACTACTACCCCCTAAATGACATCCATGCTTTACACAGAAGTTGCATACAGGTGAATTGCAAGGCGAAGCCTCGCAAGTTACAATGTCAGCAGTGTAGTTGATTGGACATATAAGTGAGAACTATTTAAGCTTTTTTTGTCTCGTTCTCAGATGACATCTATTTAGGCCAAGCAGATTTCTGAATAGGCCTGGCTGAAACGTTCATTTAAATCACGAAACAGGTGCTATTTTAGTACTGTGGCAGTTGTGTTGGCTCAGTGTCTGCCACGGTTCTGGGCTGACTGCTGATTTAAATAGTTAAGATTTGGAGCAGAGCCACCTTAGCGCCTTAAACACTGATAAATTGCTGCTTGTCACAGGAGCTTTCAAGGCTGATGCTGCTCTGCACTGTACATGCAGTAGCAGCACTTGTTGATTTATCTAAATTAAATGTCAGAACATATTACCATCACATGCAAAAAGCAACTTACCACAATTAAGATTTAAGAAGCCCCATAACCAAAAAACTTTCAAAACAGAACTCAACACAAAACAACCACAATACAGCACAAATAAAATGACATTGCAATAACCAGGCACAGAAAGAAAGCACTCCAAAAAACAACAGAACATATTATCGTTATAGTAAAATACCACACAGATGTTCTTGCCACACATTACTGTCTCCAGAATCCTATTGTCAAAAAAAGGTGTTGGGGGCACCCCCTACCTTAAGCTTTCACGAAAGACATTAAATAGTACCATTCATAAATGTTTTGTGGTTAAGGCCCCAATGCCCACTTTATGTGACATGGTGGATATGCCCACATTGTTGCCCGTTAACGCCTTTCTCTGTTTTATGTCTTTACTGTCTGCTGTGTACACTTTAGTGTAAATGCAAAACAGCAGATGCTTGGCTCTGCAGAGAGCCGGGGCGACCTTTGATGATATGACCCCTGTTTAATCTAGCCCATTGTACCTTATTTTATCCAATCTTTTAATCCAGGCTTTTGCATTTGGAATAAATAAAGCTGAAAGGATTGAAAGGGATCTATCACCCAAGAGCACTATATTTTATTAAGGTATTATTCAATTTTCCTAAGAGAAGCCAATTTACCGCTACCACCAGAAGACATACACACAAGTCATTTTTCCTGCATGATATGTTTGCAAAATACCTCCTGTTCCTTTCCTCGCTGGAAGGGTCATTGGTAAAATTGGACCATTTTCATGGTTTCAGAACAATCCTGCTGCGCCTGGTGGGTCGCTGCTGATTTACACTGTGCTTTCGCGTGGTTAATTATCATTCATTTGCTGCTCGCTCATTCACTGAATTATGAATGAGCTATGCATAACAATGTGAGTGTTGCGAGCAGCAGAGGCCACATTGATCTAAGGTGACAAAGTTAGAAAACAATTCTTAGTCGGGGCATATTAACAACATTGTGTAATGCTTTGTTAAGATCAAACAAGGGCGCGTTGATGGCACTGTACGATGCTATCCCAGCCTGAAATGACTTGCCCTCTATCAAGCAATAAGGACTCTGCAGTGGGGTCACTGATATTTCAGGTATATTCAACCAATTTCTTGCAGAAAGGATAATATAGAAGCAAAGAAATTCCCGAGACTTAACGATGATTTACAAAAGCTCAAACATGAACCAAAGCAGCAAAAATGTAAAAGGCCTATTCGAAATTCACAAGGCAATTCTTGCAAGTTGCAAGCATTACTAGTTTATCCGACTCGAAAATACCTATAATAAACAGAAGGAAATCCTCATTATTATAAAAGAAAACTCTACGAATTCTAATTCCATTCCTCAATCAATATGCTCACAACAATTCTGGATCAAACTTTGAAATTTCCTTCTGAAAAAACACAATGAAATGTGTCCTTGAATCCATGACACAGGACTTAGCTGCGCTTTTGGATATTCAACCTGCCCTGCAACACAGTTCCGTTTTATCTATCTGTCTCTCTTTTACTAACTCCTGTTACGCCACAGATAGTAAAGACCTCTCTGTAACGCTCTCATCCTATAAAGCTTCTCTTAAAACAGTTGAGGCTTGCACATCTGGATCTTCCAGTGACCCACTCCCTCTCAAAATGTTGCCTTTGGACATACCTGTAAATTAGTCTTACTCTTCCTAAAATTATGGATCTGTGACTTATCCACTGTAAGTGATATCACTGACCATGTCATGAGTTATGGAATATGTGACGTCATCAGCAGTGCATTGCGGGGGCGCGAGTAATAGCTCAGCTAACTATAACAACTGAATTTCTCTGGTTTTGTACTAGTGAAACGTCGGCCTAATTATAACGTCTCTGAAACCTGTGTTTTTTTCAGTGAATTTCAAACATTTAACCACCTATAGGAGAAGCTGCCCACCTTTTAAGCTACCGTCTTCAGATGCATACTGTGAGAAGTTGGCCTGATATATGCTGTCCACTAGTTATAGTGGGCACCCTGTCTCAGTCCAAACAACCCCTTATGGTGATAGGTTAAAGACAACCTTATGTGAAAGCTATCCTAGTGGTAGCTATGGAGAGCTCCCTTCAGGCTAAGTCTTGAAGGAATGTAAAGCAGCTTGTTTTACCACTCTATAATCTCTTGAATGACCAAATGAAAGGACAACCACACCAGGTATATATTTAAAATATATGTATATAAGATAAAACACACCCCTCTAGTCTCTTTATGAGGCTGGAGTTCGAAGTACTTAAGTTACAAGTCAGTATTCAACAATAAAAGCACAAATACACGTTTGTGCCCTAGGGGCGTACCAAACCATATACCAATAAAGTGGTATAAGAACCACGACTGAACTAGACACAAGGCCTAGAGCCTGTAGAAGTGCTTGGACCACAAGGAACCACCCAAGGTAGTGAAACAGGGGACCCACGGGGGACGCGTGCAGTGTGAGAACACAGCCGCGAATCACCGTTAACTTCTATGGGGAAAGTCGCAGTTGGAAATTAAGAGTTTAAGGACACTTAGAGGATGACCACACGCAAACCCTTTTGGACTTAGAGGTGTCTAGGGCCAACACCCACGGGAGCACTGGAGTACTCGAGTTACCTCACCCAGAGAAGCCAGGTGCATAGGTGTCAAATGGTGTCGGGTCGCGGCGTCGTTTTCAATGGAAGCTGGCAAAGAAGTGCTCCTGCCGTGAAGAGGAGAAGTATCTGAAGAGATCCAAGCCTGCATCGAGGATGAAAGGAACCTGAAAGCAGAGGGGACAGAGTCTGGGTCACTTACCAGTGACCAGGGGCACGATAGTCCAATGCCCGCAGATGTCGGGTGCTTCAGGTGAGTTGACGGGTGTCTTGACTCTTCAGCCACGAGGTCCAGGAGGTGTCGACGACAACCAGGAGCTGGATTCGAGTTGTCCCACAAAGTCTGTCGAGTGCTGCAATGTCGGTGACCAGAATGGACCCAACAAGCCTTGGCAATGGCAAGTCAAGTGGAAATAGAAGAAAGACGTCGGTGCAGACCAGCAAGGTCTGGGGGACTCAGCCAGCAAGCGTAAGTCAGGGCATGTCTGGTGCAACCAGGAAATTCCAAGCAGAAAAGGAGTTGCCTTCGTGGGGACCCACTAGACAACGGGCTAGCAATCGTGAAGGAGCCTCAAGTAGTCGCACTGGAAACTGGCCCATGGGTCACTCGTGGAGTGGAGGCCAGAGATCTTTGGTGAAGTAGGTGCCCAGGGCTGGGGCTACTCGATGCCCAAAGCACAACTTCGAGGAAGACCAGGAAGATGATGTACTGGCAAAAGATCACAGTGTCCAGGGATCACAGTTCCACATCACCCACAATAGCCATGGGCCTCAGCTTTGCTGTGGGCTCAGGGTAGCCTCGGGGAAGTCTGGAAATTTACCACTGGTGATGCAAAGACTTCGGCATCCAGTGGGAGCTTCAGAGTTGCAGACCAGACAGCTGCTTCTTTGGTGCCTGCCAAGTAGGGGAGTCACTCCTTGACCACAAGGGAGATTTCTTGAGTCTTCTAGCGAAAAAAGAAAGTCGAAGGTCCAGGATATATGTTGCAGAGTTTCGTCCAGGGTAATCTAAACTCTCAAGGACTGGGTTCCTATACTTATACTAAGATTGGGGGTTGGACATACTCTAGGGACCCATCTATGGGAGGGTTTGGAAAGAGGGGTGGTTACACCCATTTCCTTTGTCCAGTTTCGTGCCAGAGCAGGGGCAGGTAGCCCCTGCAACCGGTTTGAACTGGACTATGCACAGGGACACCAAGTGTGCCCCCAGTGCAGGACTTCAAAGCGCCAGAGAGTGCTCCCACCCAGCCCCAATACACATCTGCCTGTCTGGGGAGGTGGTTACACCTCCCTGGGACAGGAAACCTATTGTCCAGGTCTCCCCTGCTGGAGTTTTGGTCAGCAACAGGAGGCCAGACCCGTGTCTGTGGCAGTGGCATCCATTTTGTGATGCCAGGGCTTTAGAAAGTCTTTACCGGGTAGACCAGTGTGAACATGTCTCTCCCTCTAGAAGGGTGGAATGCTACCCCTGCTGCCAGAACTGGCGGGGGTTAGTATTCCAAAGTGTTTGACACAAAACACGACATATTTCCGTGCAGCCAGTCCAAAGTTAGCATTTATCGCAAGGTTATAATGCACTTAAGAGTATATAGTCAGGCTGCACCACAAACAGCATCAGAGGAGGTACTCCGAACGCTGCCGAGGGGCTCTACACATGCAGCGGCACCCTCTCACATAAAAACCAAGCACTCTGCCTCAGGATTGTCAAGGACTTATAAGTTTTATATGTGTGTACAATGGTAGTGATATAGGTAGCCTATACCACAGTAAGGGGTGCATGCACCACCTTACCCAGGCTGCTGTAGCAGATCTGTGGTGTCATTTTGGAGTGCTTCCCAGGGGTGGCATAATACATGCTTCAGCCCCTGATAGGCCTCTGAGGTACCTATGCCCTGGGTACATAGTATACCATATACTAGGGACTGATAAGACACTCCAGAATCGAATTAGAGATGTACCCAATGTACATGGAAACCATTTTAGACAGGAAGCAGCTAGGCTGGGGTCCTGATTAGCATGGCCACAGCTAGACTAAGGTCGAAAAATAGTCAAACACCAGCAAAAAGTGGGGGTACCCATGTGAAGCAGATCCTACTCTCCTACACATACATAACACATATGAGAATACATTTGGAAGTAGACATATACCTCAGTCACAAGAGCACTCAGACCTTTAAACTTGACAGCTGGCACTCCTCATTTGAGTACAGTGAGAGGTGAGAGAAGTACAGAAAAAGAGATGTGCAGAAAGTAACAAAAGAGGTGCAGAAAGAAGGAACAGAGGTGCAGTAAGAGGCAACAGGAGTGCAGAAAGGGGGAACAGGGGTGATGAAAGGGGCACGAGGTGTGAAGAAAGAAGCAAAAGACGTGCAGAAGGGAGTAACAGAGGTGCAGAGGGCTATAGAAAGAGGGAAGAGGGGTGCAGAGAGACGCAAAAGGGGTCCAGAAAGAAGTAAGAGAGGTGCAGAAAGAAACAAAAGAAGTGTAGAAAGAAGCAACAGAGGTGAAGAAAGAGGTAAGAGGGGTGCAGAAAGAGGAAAGAGTGGTAGAAAAAGAGGCAATGGGTGCAGAAAGAAGCAAGAGAGGTGCAGAAAGAAACTAAAGAAGGAACAGGGGTGCAGAAAGAGGCAAGAGAAGTGCAGAAAAAAGCAACAGGGATGCAGAAAGGGGGAAGAGGGATGGAGAAAGAGGCAAGAAGGGTGCAGAAAGAAGCAAGAGAGTTACAGAAAGAAACAAAAGAAGTGCAGAAAGAAGGAACAGAGGTGTAGAAAGTGTCAAGAGGGGTGAATAAAGTGGCAAGAGGTATGCAGGAGGAGGTACGAGGGGTGCAGAAAGAAGCAAGAGAGGTGCAGATAAGCAAGAGAAAAGCAGAAACAAGCAATAGAGATGCAAAAGGGGGAACAGGGTGGAGAAAGATGCAAGAGGGATATGGAAAGAAGGAAGAGAGTTGCAGAAAGAAACAAAAGAAGTGCAGAAAGAAGGAACAGAATGGCAAAAAGAGGCAAGAGGGATGCAGGAACAGGGGTGCAAAAAAGCATGGGTGGTGTAGAAAGAAGCAAGAGAGATGCAGAAAAAAGCAAGAGGAGTGCAGAAAGAAGCAACATAGATGCAGAAAGAATGAACAGAGGTGCAGAAAGAGGCAAGATGCATGCAGAAAGTGGAAAGAGGGGTGGAGAAAAAGGCAATGGGGTGTAGAAAGAAGCAAGAGAGCTGATGAAAGAAACAAAAGAAGCGTAGAAAGAAGGAACAGAGGTGCAGAAAGAGGTAAGAGGGGTGCAGAAAGAGGAAAGAGGGGTAGAGAAAGAGGCAATGGGTGCAGAAAGAAGCAAGAGATTTGCAGAAAGAAACTAAAGAAGTGCCGAAAGATGGAACAGAGGTGTAGAAAGAGGAAAGAGGGGTCAGAAAGAGGGAAGAGGGGTAGAGAAAGAGGCAAGGGGGTACAGAAAGAAGCAAGAGAGGTGCAGAATGAAACTAAAGAAGTACCGAAAGAAGGAACAGAGTCGCAAAGAAAAGGCAAGAGTGATGCAGGAAGAAGGGTGTAAAAAGAAGCACCAGTGGTGTAGAAAGAAGGAAGAGAGATGCAGAAAGAAGGAAAAGAAGTGCAGAAAGAGGCAAAAGGGGTGCAGAAGGTGGGAAGAGGGGTGGAGAAAGAGGCAAGAGGGTGCAGAAAGAAGCACGAGAGCTGAAGAAAGAAACAAAAGAATTGTACAAAGAAGGAACAGAGGTGCAGAAAGTGGTAAGAGGGGTGCAGAAAGAGGAAAGAGGGGTAGAGAAAGAGGCAAGGGTGTGTATAAAGAAGCAAGTGGGAGGCAGATGGAAACAAAAGAAGTGCTGAAAGAAGGAACAGAGGTGCAGAAAGAGGCAAGAGGGGTGCAGAAAGAAACAAAAGAAGTACAGAAAGAAGCAAGAGGAGTGCAGAAAGAAGCAACAGAGATGCGGAAAGAGGCAAGAGGGGTGCAAAAGCAGGGAAGAGGGGTGGAATAAGAGGCAAGGGGATGCAGAAAGAAGCAAAAGAGCTAAAGAAAGAAACAAAAGAAGCACAGAAGTGAGGAACAGAAGTGCAGAAAGAGGCAAGAGGGGTGCAGAAGGAGGCGAAAGGATTGTGGAAGAGGCCTGAGGGTTGCAGAAAGAACAGAGGTGCAGAAAGAAGCAACAGAGGTGCAGAAAGAGGAAACAGGGGTAGAAAAATAGACAAGAGAAGTGTGGAAAGAAGCAACAGAGATGCAGAAATGGGTAAGAGGGGCGGAGAAAGAGGAAATAGGGGTGCAGAAAGAACCAACAGAGGTGTAGAAAGAAACAAAAGAAGTGCAGAAAGAAGAAAACGAGGTGCAGAGAGAGGCAAGAAAGTGCAGAAAGAGAGAAAAGGGGTGCAAAAAGAGGAACAAGGGGTGCAAGAAGCAGGGAAAGTGCAGAAAGAAGCAACAGAGGTACAGAAAGAGCGTAGAGGGGTGCAGAAAGAGGCAAGAGAAGTACAGAAAGAAGCAACATAGATGCAGAAAGGGGGAAGAGGGGTGGAGAATGAGGCAAGGGGTACAGAAAGAAGCAAGAGAGCTGCAGAAAGAAACACAAGAAGTGCAGAAAGATGGAACAAAGGTGCAGAAAGATGGAAGAGGGGTGCAGAAAGAGGGAAGAGGGGTGCAGAAAGAGGAAAGAGGGGTGCAGAAAGAGGCAAGAGGGGTGCAGAAAGAGGGAAGAATGGTGTGGAAGAGTAATGAGGGGTACAGAAAGAAGCAAGAGAGGTGCAGAAAGAAGCAACAGAGGTTCATAAAGAGGGAACAGGGGTGGAGAAAGAGGCAAGAGAAGTGAAGAAAGAAGTAACAGAGATGCAGAAAGGGGTAAGAGGGGTGGAGAAAGAGGCTAGAGGGGTGCAGAAAGAAGCAAGAGAGGTGCATAAAGAAACAAAAGAAATACAGAAAGAAGGAACAGAGGTGCAGAGAGAAGCAAAAGGGGTGCAGAAAGAGGGTAAATGGGTGCAGAAAGAAGCGCAAGGGGTGTAGAAAGAAGCATGAGAAGTGTAGAAAGAAGCTACAGAGCCAAGAGGGGTGCAGAAAGAGGGAAGAAGGGTGTGAAAGAGGAATGAGAGGAACAGAAAGAAGCAAGAGAGGCGCAGAAAGAACCAACAGAGGTGCAGAAAGAGGGAACAGGGGTGCAGAAAGAAGAAAGAAGATTGCAGAAAGAAGCAACAAGGATGCATAAAGGGGGAAGAGGGGTGGAGAAAGAGGCAAGAGTGGTGCAGAAAGATAATAAAAGGAGTGCAGAAAGAAGGAACAGAGGTGCAGAAAGAGGGAAGCGGGATAGAGAAAGAGGCAAGGGGTACAGAAAGAAGCAAGAGAGCTGCAAAAAAAGGGAGAGGTGCAGGAAGAAACAAAAGTACAGAAAGAAGGAACAAAGGAGCAGAAAGAGGCAAGAGGAGTGCAGAAGGAGGGAAGAGGGATAGAGAAAGAGGCAAGGGAGTGCAGAAAGAAGCAATAAGGCTGCAGAAAGAAACAAAAGAAATGCAGAAAGAAAGAATAGAGGTGCAGAAAGAGGCACAAGGGGTGCAGAAAGTGGGAAGAGGAGTGGAGAAAGGCAAGAGGGTACAGAAAGAAGGAAGAGAGGTACAGAGAGAAACACAAGAGTTGCAGAAAGAAGGAATAGAGGTATAGAAAGAGGCACAAGTGGTGCATAAAAGGGAAGAGGGATAGAGAAAGAAGCATGGGGTGCAGAAAGAAGCAAGAGAGGTACAGAAAGAAACAAAAGAAGTGCAGAAAGAAGGAACAGAGGTGCAGAAAGAGGCAAGAGGAGTGCATAAAGAGGGAAGAGGGCTAGAGAAAGAGGCAAGCAGGTGCAGAAAGAAGCAAGGGAGCTACAGAAAGAAACAAAAGAAGTACAGAAAGAAGGAACAGAGGTGCCGAAAGAGGCAAGAGGGGTGCAAAAAGAGGCAAAAGGGGTGCAGAAAGAAGCGAGTGGTGTAGAAAGAAACAAAAGAAGTACAGAAAGAAGTATAGTGGTGCAGAAAGAGGCAAGAGGAATGCAGAAGGAGGCAAGAGGAGTGCATACAGAGGGAAGAGGGCTAGAGAAAGAGGCAAGCAGGTGCAGAAAGAAGCAAGAGAGCTACAGAAAGAAACAAAAGAAGTACAGAAAGAAGGAACAGAGGTGCCGAAAGAGGCAATAGGGGTGCAAAAAGAGGCAAAAGGGGTGCAGAAAGAAGCGAGAGGTGCAGAAAGAAACAAAAGAAGTACAGAAAGAAGTATAGTGGTGCAGAAAGAGGCAAGAGGAATGCAGAAGGAGGCAAGAGGGGTAGACACAGAGGCAAGGGGGTGCAGAAAGAAGCAAGAGAGCTGCAGAAAGAAACAAAAGAAATGCAGAAAGAATGAATAGAGGTGCTGAAAGAGGCAAAAGGGGTGCATAAAGAGGGAATAGGGGTGGAGGAAGAGGCAAGGGTGTGCAGAAAGAAGCAAGAGATGTGCAGAAAGAAACTAAAGAAGTGCCGAAAGAAGGAACAGAGGTGTAGAAAGAGGAAAGAGGGGTCAGAAAGAGGGAAGAGGGGTAGAGAAAGAGGCAAGGGGGTACAGAAAGAAGCAAGAGAGGTGCAGAATGAAACTAAAGAAGTACCGAAAGAAGGAACAGAGTCGCAAAAAAAAGGCAAGAGGGATGCAGGAAGAAGGGTGTAAAAAGAAGCACCAGTGGTGTAGAAAGAAGGAAGAGAGATGCAGAAAGAAGGAACAGAAGTGCAAAAAGAGGCAACAGGGGTGCAGAAGGTGGGAAGAGGGGTGGAGAAAGAGGCAAGAGGGTGCAGAAAGAAGCACAAGAGCTGAAGAAAGAAACACAAGAATTGTACAAAGAAGGAACAGAGGCGCAGAAAGTGGTAAGAGGGGTGAGGAAAGAGGAAAGAGGGGTAGAGAAAGAGGCAAGGGTGTGTATAAAGAAGCAAGAGGGAGGCAGATGGAAACTAAAGAAGTGTTGAAAGAAGGAACAGAGGTGCAGAAAGAGGCAAGAGGGGTGCAGAAAGAAACAAAAGAAGTACAGAAAGAAGCAAGAGAAGTGCAGAAAGAAGCAACAGAGATGCAGAAAGAGGCAAGAGGGGTGCAAAAGCACGGAAGAGGGGTGGAATAAGAGGCAAGGGAATGCAGAAAGAAGCAAAAGAGCTAAAGAAAGAAACAAAAGAAGCACAGAAGTGAGGAACAGAAGTGCAGAAAGAGGCAAGAGGGGTGCAGAAGGAGGCGAAAGGATTGTGGAAGAGGCATGAGGGTTGCAGAAAGAAGAGAGGTGCAGAAAGAAGCAACAGAGGTGCAGAAAGAGGAAACAGGGGTAGAAAAAGAGACAAGAGAAGTGTGGAAAGAAGCAACAGAGATGCAGAAATGGGTAAGAGGGGCGGAGAAAGAGGAAATAGGGGTGCAGAAAGAACCAACAGAGGTGTAGAAAGAAACAAAAGAAGTGCAGAAAGAAGAAAACGAGGTGCAGAGAGAGGCAAGAAAGTGCAGAAAGAGAGAAAAGGGGTGCAAAAAGAGGAACAAGGGGTGCAAGAAGCAGGGAAAGTGCAGAAAGAAGCAACAGAGGTACAGAAAGAGGGTAGAGGGGTGCAGAAAGAGGCAAGAGAAGTACAGAAAGAAGCAACATAGATGCAGAAAGGGGGAAGAGGGGTGGAGAATGAGGCAAGGGGTACAGAAAGAAGCAAGAGAGCTGCAGAAAGAAACACAAGAAGTGCAGAAAGATGGAACAAAGGTGCAGAAAGATGGAAGAGGGGTGCAGAAAGAGGGAAGAGGGGTGCAGAAAGAGGAAAGAGGGGTACAGGAAGAGAGAAGAGGGGTGCAGAAAGAAACAGAAGGAACACACTTGCAGAAAGAGGCAAGAGGGGTACAGAAAGAGGGAAGAATGGTGTGGAAGACGAATGAGGGGTACAGAAAGAAGCAAGAGAGGTGCAGAAAGAAGCAACAGAGGTTCATAAAGAAGGAACAGGGGTGGAGAAAGAGTCAAGAGAAGTGAAGAAAGAAGTAACAGAGATGCAGAAAGGGGTAAGAGGGGTGGAGAAAGTGGCAAGAGGGATGCAGAAAGAAGCAAGAGAGGTGCATAAAGAAACAAAAGAAATACAGAAAGAAGGAACGGAGGTGCAGAGAGAGGGTAAAGGGGTGCAGAAAGAGGCGCAAGGGGTGTAGAAAGAAGCATGAGAAGTGTAGAAAGAAGCTACAGAGCCAAGAGGGGTGCAGAAAGAGGGAAGAAGGGTGTGAAAGAGGAATGAGAGGAACAGAAAGAAGCAAGAGAGGTGCAGAAAGAACCAACAGAGGTGCAGAAAGAGGGAACAGGGGTGCAGAAAGAAGAAAGAAGATTGCAGAAAGAAGCAACAAGGATGCATAAAGGGGGAAGAGGGGTGGAGAAAGAGGCAAGAGTGGTGCAGAAAGATAATAAAAGAAGTGCAGAAAGAAGGAACAGAGGTGCAGAAAGAGGCAACTGAGGTGCAGAAAGAGGGAAGCGGTATAGAGAAAGAGGCAAGGGGTACAGAAAGAAGCAAGAGAGCTGCAAAAAAAGGGAGAGGTGCAGAAATAAACAAAAGTACAGAAATAAGGAACAGAGGAGTAGAAAGAGGCAAGAAGAGTGCAGAAGGAGGGAAGAGGGATAGAGAAAGAGGCATGGGAGTGCAGAAAGAATCAATAAGGCTGCAGAAAGAAACACAAGAAATGCAGAAAGAAAGAATAGAGGTGCAGAAAGAGGCACAAGGGGTGCAGAAAGTGGGAAGAGGAGTGGAGAAAGAGGCAAGAGGGTACAGAAAGAAGGAAGAGAGGTACAGAGAGAAACACAAGAATTGCAGAAAGAAGGAATAGAGGTACAGAAAGAGGCACAAGTGGTGCATAAAAGGGAAGAGGGATAGAGAAAGAAGCACGGGTTGCAGTAAGAAGCAAGAGAGGTACAGAAAGAAACAAAAGAAGTGCAGAAAGAAGGAACAGAGGTGCAGAAAGAGGGAAGAGGATTGCATAACGAGGGAAGAGGGCTAGAGAAAGAGGCAAGAAGGTGCAGAAAGAAGCAAGGGAGCTACAGAAAGAAACAAAAGAAGTACAGAAAGAAGGAACAGAGGTGCCGAAAGAGGCAAGAGGGGTGCAAAAAGAGGCAAAAGGGGTGCAGAAAGAAGCGAGAGGTGCAGAAAGAAACAAAAGAAGTACAGAAAGAAGTATAGTGGTGCAGAAAGAGGCAAGAGGAATGCAGAAGGAGGCAAGAGGAGTGCATAAAGAGGGAAGAGGGCTAGAGAAAGAGGCAAGCAGGTGCAGAAAGAAGCAAGAGAGGTACAGAAAGAAACAAAAGAAGTGCAGAAAGAAGGAACAGAGGTGCAGAAAGAGGCAAGAGGATTGCATAACGAGGGAAGAGGGCTAGAGAAAGAGGCAAGCAGGTGCAGAAAGAAGCAAGGGAGCTACAGAAAGAAACAAAAGAAGTACAGAAAGAAGGAACAGAGGTGCCGAAAGAGGCAAGAGGGGTGCAAAAAGAGGCAAAAGGGGTGCAGAAAGAAGCGAGAGGTGCAGAAAGAAACAAAAGAAGTACAGAAAGAAGTATAGTGGTGCAGAAAGAGGCAAGAGGAATGCAGAAGGAGGCAAGATGAGTGCATAAAGAGGGAAGAGGGCTAGAGAAAGAGGCAAGCAGGTGCAGAAAGAAGCAAGAGAGCTACAGAAAGAAACAAAAGAAGTACAGAAAGAAGGAACAGAGGTGCTGAAAGAGGCAAGAGGGGTGCAAAAAGAGGCAAAAGGGGTGCATAAAGAAGCGAGAGGTGCAGAAAGAAACAAAAGAAGTACAGAAAGAAGTATAGTGGTGCAGAAAGAGGCAAGAGGAATGCAGAAGGAGGCAAGAGGGGTAGACACAGAGGCAAGGGGGTGCAGAAAGAAGCAAGAGAGCTGCAGAAAGAAACAAAAGAAATGCAGAAAGAATGAATAGAGGTGCTGAAAGAGGCAAAAGGGGTGCATAAAGAGGGAATAGGGGTGGAGGAAGAGGCAAGGGCGTGCAGAAAGAAGCAAGAGATGTGCAGAAAGAAACTAAAGAAGTGCCGAAAGAAGGAACAGAGGTGTAGAAAGAGGAAAGAGGGGTCAGAAAGAGGGAAGAGGGGTAGAGAAAGAGGCAAGGGGGTACAGAAAGAAGCAAGAGAGGTGCAGAATGAAACTAAAGAAGTACCGAAAGAAGGAACAGAGTCGCAAAAAAAAGGCAAGAGGGATGCAGGAAGAAGGGTGTAAAAAGAAGCACCAGTGGTGTAGAAAGAAGGAAGAGAGATGCAGAAAGAAGGAACAGAAGTGCAGAAAGAGGCAACAGGGGTGAAGAAGGTGGGAAGAGGGGTGGAGAAAGAGGCAAGAGGGTGCAGAAAGAAGCACAAGAGCTGAAGAAAGAAACAAAAGAATTGTACAAAGAAGGAACAGAGGCGCAGAAAGTGGTAAGAGGGGTGCAGAAAGAGGAAAGAGGGGTAGAGAAAGAGGCAAGGGTGTGTATAAAGAAGCAAGAGGGAGGCAGATGGAAACTAAAGAAGTGCTGAAAGAAGGAACAGAGGTGCAGAAAGAGGCAA
Organism: Triturus cristatus; assembly: GCF_964204655.1. Classification (NCBI taxonomy): domain Eukaryota; kingdom Metazoa; phylum Chordata; class Amphibia; order Caudata; family Salamandridae; genus Triturus; species Triturus cristatus. Next base: position 1,568,337,147 of record NC_140589.1, read on the forward strand.
GAGGGGTGCAGAAAGAAACAAAAGAAGTACAGAAAGAAGCAAGAGAAGTGCAGAAAGAAGCAACAGAGATGCAGAAAGAGGCAAGAGGGGTGCAAAAGCACGGAAGAGGGGTGGAATAAGAGGCAAGGGGATGCAGAAAGAAGCAAAAGAGCTAAAGAAAGAAACAAAAGAAGCACAGAAGTGAGGAACAGAAGTGCAGAAAGAGGCAAGAGGGGTGCAGAAGGAGGCGAAAGGATTGTGGAAGAGGCATGAGGGTTGCAGAAAGAAGAGAGGTGCAGAAAGAAGCAACAGAGGTGCAGAAAGAGGAAACGGGGGTAGAAAAAGAGACAAGAGAAGTGTGGAAAGAAGCAACAGAGATGCAGAAATGGGTAAGAGGGGCGGAGAAAGAGGAAATAGGGGTGCAGAAAGAACCAACAGAGGTGTAGAAAGAAACAAAAGAAGTGCAGAAAGAAGAAAACGAGGTGCAGAGAGAGGCAAGAAAGTGCAGAAAGAGAGAAAAGGGGTGCAAAAAGAGGAACAAGGGGTGCAAGAAGCAGGGAAAGTGCTGAAAGAAGCAACCGAGGTACAGAAAGAGGGTAGAGGGGTGCAGAAAGAGGCAAGAGAAGTACAGAAAGAAGCAACATAGATGCAGAAAGGTGGAAGAGGGGTGGAGAATGAGGCAAGGGGTACAGAAAGAAGCAAGAGAGCTGCAGAAAGAAACACAAGAAGTGCAGAAAGATGGAACAAAGGTGCAGAAAGATGGAAGAGGGGTGCAGAAAGAGGGAAGAGGGGTGCAGAAAGAGGAAAGAGGGGTACAGGAAGAGAGAAGAGGGGTGCAGAAAGAAACAGAAGGAACACACGTGCAGAAAGATGCAAGAGGGGTGCAGAAAGAGGGAAGAATGGTGTGGAAGACGAATGAGGGGTACAGAAAGAAGCAAGAGAGGTGCAGAAAGAAGCAACAGAGGTTCATAAAGAAGGAACAGGGGTGGAGAAAGAGTCAAGAGAAGTGAAGAAAGAAGTAACAGAGATGCAGAAGGGGTAAGAGGGGTGGAGAAAGTGGCAAGAGGGATGCAGAAAGAAGCAAGAGAGGTGCATAAAGAAACAAAAGAAATACAGAAAGAAGGAACGGAGGTGCAGAGAGAAGCAAAAGTGGTGCAGAAAGAGGGTAAAGGGGTGCAGAAAGAGGCACAAGGGGTGTAGAAAGAAGCATGAGAAGTGTAGAAAGAAGCTACAGAGCCAAGAGGGGTGCAGAAAGAGGGAAGAAGGGTGTGAAAGAGGAATGAGAGGAACAGAAAAAAGCAAGAGAGGTGCAGAAAGAACCAACAGAGGTGCAGAAAGAGGGAACAGGGGTGCAGAAAGAAGAAAGAAGATTGCAGAAAGAAGCAACAAGGATGCATAAAGGGGGAAGAGGGGTGGAGAAAGAGGCAAGAGTGGTGCAGAAAGATAATAAAAGAAGTGCAGAAAGAAGGAACAGAGGTGCAGAAAGAGGCAACTGAGGTGCAGAAAGAGGGAAGCGGGATAGAGAAAGAGGCAAGGGGTACAGAAAGAAGCAAGAGAGCTGCAAAAAAAGGGAGAGGTGCAGAAAGAAACAAAAGTACAGAAAGAAGGAACAGAGGAGCAGAAAGAGGCAAGAGGAGTGCAGAAGGAGGGAAGAGGGATAGAGAAAGAGGCAAGGGAGTGCAGAAAGAAGCAATAAAGCTGCAGAAAGAAACAAAAGAAATGCAGAAAGAAAGAATAGAGGTGCAGAAAGAGGCACAAGGGGTGCAGAAAGTGGGAAGAGGAGTGGAGAAAGAGGCAAGAGGGTACAGAAAGAAGGAAGAGAGGTACAGAGAGAAACACAAGAATTGCAGAAAGAAGGAATATAGGCACAGAAAGAGGCACAAGTGGTGCATAAAAGGGAAGAGGGATAGAGAAAGAAGCACGGGGTGCAGAAAGAAGCAAGAGAGGTACAGAAAGAAACAAAAGAAGTGCAGAAAGAAGGAACAGAGGTGCAGAAAGAGGCAAGAGGAGTGCATAAAGAGGGAAGAGGGCTAGAGAAAGAGACAAGCAGGTGCAGAAAGAAGCAAGGGAGCTACAGAAAGAAACAAAAGAAGTACAGAAAGAAGGAACAGAGGTGCCAAAAGAGGCAAGAGGGGTGCAAAAAGAGGCAAAAGGGGTGCAGAAAGAAGCGAGAGGTGCAGAAAGAAACAAAAGAAGTACAGAAAGAAGTATAGTGGTGCAGAAAGAGGCAAGAGGAATGCAGAAGGAGGCAAGAGGAGTGCATAAAGAGGGAAGAGGGCTAGAGAAAGAGGCAAGTAGGTGCAGAAAGAAGCAAGAGAGCTACAGAAAGAAACAAAAGAAGTACAGAAAGAAGGAACAGAGGTGCCGAAAGAGGCACGAGGGGTGCAAAAAGAGGCAAAAGGGGTGCAGAAAGAAGCGAGAGGTGCAGAAAGAAACAAAAGAAGTACAGAAAGAAGTATAGTGGTGCAGAAAGAGGCAAGAGGAATGCAGAAGGAGGCAAGAGGGGTAGACACAGAGGCAAGGGGGTGCAGAGAGAAGCAAGAGAGCTGCAGAAAGAAACAAAAGAAATGCAGAAAGAATGAATAGAGGTGCTGAAAGAGGCACAAGGGGTGCAAAAAGACGGAATAGGGGTGGAGGAAGAGGCAAGGGCGTGCAGAAAGAAGCAAGAGATGTGCAGAAAGAAATTAAAGAAGTGCCAAAAGAAGGAACAGAGGTGTAGAAAGAGGAAAGAGGGGTCAGAAAGAGGGAAGAGGGGTAGAGAAAGAGGCAAGGGGGTACAGAAAGAAGCAAGAGAGGTACAGAATGAAACTAAAGAAGTACCGAAAGAAGGAACAGAGTCGCAAAAAAAAGGCAAGAGGGATGCAGGAAGAAGGGTGTAAAAAGAAGCAACAGTGGTGTAGAAAGAAGGAAGAGAGATGCAGAAAGAAGGAACAGAAGTGCAGAAAGAGGCAACAGGGGTGCAGAAGGTGGGAAGAGGGGTGTAGAAAGAGGCAAGAGGGTGCAGAAAGAAGCACGAGAGCTGAAGAAAGAAACAAAAGAATTGTACAAAGAAGGAACAGAGGCGCAGAAAGTGGTAAGAGGGGTGCAGAAAGAGGATAGAGGGGTGGAGAAAGAGGCAAGGGTGTGTATAAAGAAGCAAGAGGGAGGCAGATGGAACAAAAGAAGTGCTGAAAGAAGGAACAGAGGTGCAGAAAGAGGCAAGAGGGGTGCAGAAAGAAACAAAAGAAGTACAGAAAGAAGCAAGAGAAGTGCAGAAAGAAGCAACAGAGATGCAGAAAGAGGCAAGAGGGGTGCAAAAGCACGGAAGAGGGGTGGAATAAGAGGCAAGGGGATGCAGAAAGAAGCAAACTAGCCAAAGAAAGAAACAAAAGAAGCACAGAAGTAAGGAACAGAAGTGCAGAAAGATGCAAGAGGGGTGCAGAAAGAGGCGAAAGGATTGTGGAAGAGGCATGAGGGTTGCAGAAAGAAGAGAGGTGCAGAAAGAAGCAACAGAGGTGCAGAAAGAGGAAACAGGGGTAGAAAAAGAGACAAGAGAAGTGTGGAAAGAAGCAACAGAGATGCAGAAATGGGTAAGAGGGGCAGAGAAAGAGGAAATAGGGGTGCAGAAAGAACCAACAGAGGTGTAGAAAGAAACAAAAGAAGTGCAGAAAGAAGAAAAAGAGGTGCAGAGAGAGGCAAGAAAGTGCAGAAAGAGAGAAAAGGGGTGCAAAAAGAGGAACAAGGGGTGCAAGAAGCAGGGAAAGTGCAGAAAGAAGCAACAGAGGTACAGAAAGAGGGTAGAGGGGTGCAGAAAGAGGCAAGAGAAGTACAGAAAGAAGCAACATAGATGCAGAAAGGGGAAAGAGGGGTGGAGAAAGAGGCAAGGGGTACAGAAAGAAGCAAGAGAGCTGCAGAAAGAAACACAAGAAGTGCAGAAAGATGGAACAAAGGTGCAGAAAGATGGAAGAGGGGTGCAGAAAGAGGGAAGAGGGGTGCAGAAAGAGGAAAGAGGGGTACAGGAAGAGAGAAGAGGGGTGCAGAAACAAACAGAAGGAACAGATGTGCAGAAAGAGGCAAGAGGGGTGCAGAAAGAGGGAAGAATGGTGTGGAAGAGGAATGAGGGGTACAGAAAGAAGCAAGAGAGGTGCAGAAAGAAGCAACAGAGGTTCATAAAGAGGGAACAGGGGTGGAGAAAGAGGCAAGAGAAGTGAAGAAAGAAGTAACAGAGATGCAGAAAGGGGTAAGAGGGGTGGAGAAAGAGGCTAGAGGGGTGCAGAAAGAAGCAAGAGAGGTGCAGAAAGAAACAAAAGAAGTACAGAAAGAAGGAACAGAGGTGCAGAGAGAAGCAATAGGGGTGCAGAAAGAGGGTAAAGGGGTGCAGAAAGAGGCACAAGGGGTGTAGAAAGAAGCATGAGAAGTGTAGAAAGAAGCTACAGAGGCAAGAGGGGTGCAGAAAGAGGGAAGAAGGGTGTGAAAGGGGAATGAGAGGAACAGAAAGAAGCAAGAGAGGTGCAGAATGAACCAACAGAGGTGCAGAAAGAGGGAACAGGGGTGCAGGAAGAGGAAAGAAGATTGCAGAAAGAAGCAACACGGATGCATAAAGGGGGAAGAGGGGTGGAGAAAGAGGCAAGAGTGGTGCAGAAAGATAATAAAAGAAGTGCAGAAAGAAGGAACAGAGGTGCAGAAAGAGGCAACTGAGGTGCAGGAAGAGGGAAGCGGGATAGAGAAAGAGGCAAGGGGTACAGAAAGAAGCAAGAGAGGTGCAAAAAAAGGAGAGGTGCAGAAAGAAACAAAAGTACAGAAAGAAGGAACAGAGGAGCAGAAAGAGGCAAGAGGAGTGCAGAAGGAGGGAAGAGGGATAGAGAAAGAGGCAAGGGAGTGCAGAAAGAAGCAATAAAGCTGCAGAAAGAAACAAAATAAATGCACAAAGAAAGAATAGAGGTGCAGAAAGAGGCACAAGGGGTGTAGAAAGTGGGAAGAGGAGTGGAGAAAGAGGCAAGAGGGTACAGAAAGAAGGAAGAGAGGTACAGAGAGAAATACAAGAATTGCAGAAAGAAGGAATAGAGGTACAGAAAGAGGCACAAGTGGTGCATAAAAGGGAAGAGGGATAGAGAAAGAAGCATGGGGTGCAGAAAGAAGCAAGAGAGGTACAGAAAGAAACAGAAGAAGTGCAGAAAGAAGGAACAGAGGTGCAGAAAGAGGCAAGAGGAGTGCATAAAGAGGGAAGAGGGCTAGAGAAAGAGGCAAGCAGGTGCAGAAAGAAGCAAGAGAGCTACAGAAAGAAACAAAAGAAGTACAGAAAGAAGGAACAGAGGTGCCGAAAGAGGCAAGAGGGGTGCAAAAAGAGGCAAAAGGGATGCAGAAAGAAGTGAGAGGTGCAGAAAGAAACAAAAGAAGTACAGAAAGAAGTATAGTGGTGCAGAAAGAGGCAAGAGGAATGCAGAAGGAGGCAAGAGGGGTAGACACAGAGGCAAGGGGGTGCAGAAAGAAGCAAGAGAGCTGCAGAAAGAAACAAAAGAAATGCAGAAAGAATGAATAGAGGTGCAGAAAGAGGCACAAGGGGTGCATAAAGAGGGAATAGGGGTGGAGGAAGAGGCAAGGGTGTACAGAAAGAAGCAAGAAGGGTACAGAAAGAAACAAAAAAGTGCAGAAAGAAGGAACAGAGGTGCAGAAAGAGGCAAGAGGAGTGCATAAAGAGGGAAGAGGGGTGGAGAAAGAGGCAAGGTGGTGCAGAAAGAAGCAAGAGAGCTACAGAAAGAAACAAAAGAAGTACAGAAAGAATGAACAGAGATGCCGAAAGAAGCATGAGGGGTGCAAAAAGAAGCAAAAAGGTTTGTCGAAAGAAATATAAGAAGTGCAGAAATAAGGAACAGTGGTGCAGAAAGAGGCAAGAGGAGTGCAAAAGGAGGGAAGTAGGGTAGAGAAAGGGGCAAGGGGTGCAGAAAGATGCAAGAGAGCTACAGAAAGAAACAAAAGAAGTACAGAAAGAATGAAGAGAGATGCCAAAAGAGGAATGAGGGGTGCAAAAAGAAGCAAAAAGGGGTGCAGAAAGAAATAAAAGAAGTGCAGAAGGAAGGAACAGCTGTGCAGAAAGAGGCAAGAGGAGTGCAAAAGGAGGGAAGAGGGGTAGAGAAAGGGGCAAGGGGAGCAGAAAGAAGCAAGAGAGCTACAGAAAGAAACAAAAGAAATGCAGAAAGAAGGAACAGAGGTGCAGAGAGAAGCAATAGGTGTGCAGAAAGAGGATAAAGGGGTGCAGATGCAGAAAGAGGCACAAGGGGTGCAGAAAAAAGCAAGAGAAGGGCAGAAAGAAGCAATAGAGGTGCAGAAAGAGGGAAAAGGGGTACAGAAAGAGAAAAGAGAAGTGCAGGAAGAAGCAACAGATATGCATAAAGGGGGAGAGGGGTGGAGAAAGAGGCAAGAGGGGTACAGAAATAAATAAAAGAAGTGCAGAAAGAAGGAACAGAGGTGCTGAAAGAGGCAACTAAGGTACAGAAAGAGGGAAAAGGGATAGAAAAAGAGGAAAGGGGTGCAGAAAGAAGCAAGAGAGCTGCAGAAATAAGGGAGAGGTGCAGAAAGAAACAAAAGAAGTACAGAAAGAAGAACCAGATGTGTAGAAAGAGGCAAGAGGAGTGCAGAAGGAGGGAAGAGGGATAGAGAAAGAGGCAAGGGAGTGTAGAAAGAAGCAATAAAGCTGCAGAAAGAAACAAAAGAAATGCAGAAAGAAAGAATAGAGGGGGAGAAAGAGGCAAGAGGATGCAGAAGAAGCAAGAGAGGTACAGAAAGAAACAAAAGAAATGCAGAACGAAGGAATAGAGGTGCAGAAAGAGGCACAAGGGGTGCATAAAAAGGGAAGAGGGGTAGAGAAAGAAGCAAGGGGGTGCAGAAAGAAGCAAGAGAGGTACAGAAAGAAACAAAAGAAGTGCAGAAAGAAGGAACAGAGGTGCCGAACGAGACAAGAGGGGAGCAAAAGGAGGGAAGAGGGGTAGAGAAAGAGGCAAGGGGTGCAGAAAGAAGCAATAAAGCTACAAAAATAAACAAAAGAAATGCAGAAAGAAGGAATAGAGGTACAGAAAGATTACACAAGTGGTGCATAAAGAGGGAAAAGGGGTGGAGAAAGAGGGAAGAATGGTTCAGAAAGAAGCAAGAGAGGTACAGAAAGAAACAAAAGAAGTGCAGAAAGAAGGAACAGAGGTGCAGAAAGAGGCTAGAGGGTTGCAGAAAGAGGGAACAGGGTTGTGTGAGAGGCATGAGGGGTGCAGAAAGAAGCAAGAGAGGTGCAGAAAGAAGCAGCAGAGGAGCAGATAGTGAGAACAGGGGTAGAGAAAGAGACAAGAGACGTGCAGAAAGAAGCAACAGAGATGCAGAAAGGGGTAGAAGGGGCAGAGAAAGAGGAAAGTGGAGTGCAAAAAGAAGCAAGAGAGGTGCAGAAAGAAACAAAAGAAGTACAGAAAGAAGGAACAGAGGTGCAGAGAGAGGCAAGAGGAGTGCAGAAAGGGTGAAAAGGTGTTCAGAAAGAGGACCGAGGGGTGCAAGAAGCAAGAGAAGTGCAGAAAGAAGCAACAGAGGTGCAGAAAGAGGGAAGAGGGGTGCAGAAAGAGGCAAGAGAAGTACAGAAAGAAGCAACAGAGATGCAGAAAAAAGGAACAGAGGTGCAGAAAGAGGCAAGAGGGGTGCAGAAAGAGGGAAGAGGTGTGTGAAAGAGGAATGAGGGATACTGAAAGAAGCAAGAGAGGTGCAGAAAGAAGCAACGGAGGTGCATAAAGAGGGAACGGGGTGGAAAAAGAGACAAGAGAATTGCAGAAAGAAGTAACAGAGATGTAGAAAGGGAAAAGAGGTGTGGAGAAAGAAGTAAGAGGGGTGCAGAAAGAAGCAAGAGAGGTACAGAAAGAAGCAAGAGAAGTGCAGAAAGAAGCAACAGAGGTGCAGAACGAGGGAGGAGGGGTACAGGAAGAGGCAAGAGAAGTGCAGAAAGAAGCAACAGAGATGAATAAAGAGGGAAGTGGATTGGAGAAAGAGGCTAGAGGGGTGCAGAAAAAAGCAAGAGAGGTGCAGAAAGAAACTAAAGAAGTGCATAAAGGAGGAACAGAGGTACAGAAAGAGACAGGAGGGGTGCAGAAAGAGGGAAGATGTGTGCAGGAAGAGGCAAGAGAGGGGCAGAAAGAGGCAACAGAAGTGCAGAAAGAGGCAAGAGAGGTGCAGAAAGTAGAAGAGATGTACCGAAAAAAAAGGAAAGGTGCAGAAAGAAGCAACAGAAATGCAGAAAGGGGCAAGAGAGGCACGGAAAGAAGCAGAAAGGATTTACACACCATTAGTACCAATTTAACACCCTCATTTAACAATTTAACAATAAGTAAAAGGTGACCATTCTAGGTTTGCATGGTTGATGCAACATGTAAAACATATATATAGACATATTTTACAGTCTATTTAACAGTAGAGCGTTTTTCTAGTGTACTTTTTAAACGCATATTTTTCTTGTGAGTTTCCAGAATAATCGCCGCCAAACATTTTTTCCCATTTCCGCGAAGTCAGCGGAAGCCACAATCACATCAGTAATTGTGGATAGCGCTTGTTTTTCAACAATTCTGAAACATATATGTAGAGGTATTGTGAACAAATTGAGTGTAGCTGTTTACTATTATAGTATTCTATATGAAGTTCTGCTTTTCTTTCCATTTATTAAGAAAACTACACTATCACATGACTGGGAAAGCAATACCATTGGATAATATACTTTTCAGCAAAATCAATAGGAAGTACACGACCATTCCTCCTTCTTAAATCTTCTTTCATAGAACTTCATTCTGAGCAGGTGGATTCGTTTTGCTGTGCAAACTTTTTGGTCTTTTTTTCTATCAGAAATGGCAGCACTGCAAGGAGATGGGGGTCAGCAGGAACAACAGCTGGACTAAGATGAGGGGGAGCTGGAGTCTGAAGATGTGGAAGAAGAGGCCTATGTATATACGTTGGAACGAGTGTATGACCGGTATATGGATAATTGAATGATTGAGGTACTGTTGCATGGATGTTACAAGGAGTGCTGCAGTGGTGCGTGAGCGAATTTATGAGTGCATAAGTAGTGCCTGAGAAATTAAGCCCCCTTAGAAATTAGCCCCCTTAGAAATTAAGCCGAGGAAATAGGTATGGTGCTTTCCCCTTTTTCTCATGTTTTATTGTGATCTTTCAGGGGAATTAGTTGTGGGCACCGGAACGTATTCAATTGATTTCTGGTTTTTCACAGCCCAAGACACAAAAGGAGGTACGTGAATTCATTGGCCTCACTTCATATTGCAGGCAGTGGATTCCCCAGTATGCTTACATAGCCAAGCCCCTAATACAGTTGACGACACAGGAGGCAGCTTCTACTAAAGTCCTCTCTTGGACACAAGAACACACTGTGGCATTTGAAGAATTAAAGAGAGCTTTATGTCAAGCACCAGTTTTAGCAAACCCTGATTACAACAAATCGTTTATGCTTTTTGTGACAGAGCGGGATGGAACAGCACTATCTGTCCTAACACAAGATCATGCAGGAAAACACAAGCCCTGTGCTTATTTTTCTAGTACATTAGACCCAGTAGCACAGGCTTTGCCTGCGTGCCTAAAATCAGTTGCAGCAACGGCCTTAGCCATAAGACAAAGTGACTCGATAGTGCTGGGCCACCCTCTGACAGTACAAGTACCACAAGCAGTAGAGGTTCTCTTGAACCGGACACAAACACAACACCTGACTGTAGCTAGACTGACAGGCTATGAGCTAACGTTATTTCAACCACACATAGAGATCAGACGATGCAACATACTGAATCCCGCTACCCTTTTGCCCTCCAGTACAGAAAGCGTTTCACCACACGACTGTGTTGAAGTAATACATACCGTGACTAAACCAAGACAAGACTTGACAGACGTTGCACTCCCAGACCCCGACCTAACACTATAAGTTGACGGCTCATGCATGAGGACAGGGGCGGGAGAATTAGTGGCAGCATATGCAGTGACTACTGATAATGTAATAATAGAGACTAAAAGAATAGACATATTGTCAGCACAAGCAGCAGAGCTCATCGCCCTGACACAAGCGTGCATAAGAGCTAAGCACCTGAGAGTAAACATTTACACCGATTCTGTGGCGAGAAAGAGGTTTCTTGACCTCTCATGGGGCCAAGATACAGCATGGCCCCCTTATTCAAGCCCTACTGGAAGCAATACATTTACCAACAGCCATAGCTATCCTAAAATGTAAAGCACATACTAGAGCCACAGATACCATTTCCCAAGGCAATGATCTGGCAGACCGAACTGCTAAACAGACAGCTCAGACCCCACTAGACATGACAAAGTTACAGGTTCAATCAGTGTCCAACGCCATGACAGTTAGGGATCCTTCCAAGGATGTACAAGACATACAGACACATGCTACTATGGACGAATTAAAGAAATGGTTGGAACAAGGAGGGGTACTGACTGATCAGGGTTGGGTGAATAAAGGGCAAATCCACATGGTTTCTTCCTGATTCGATGGTACAAGTGATTATAAATACCGCACATAGTCCTGCACGCTTAGGAGAGAAAGCAATGATAGATAGCTTACAGAATATATGGTTCAACAAGCACCTGCGTGCAGCAGCGAAACAAAAGGTCAGAACATGTATGATCTGTTGCCAATTCAATCCGGGTAAAGGCATTCCGATGGAACAAGGTGGATTCCATCCACCTGACCATCCTTTTTTTGAATTGGATTATATCCCAATGAACAGATGTAGAGGTTACAAATATGTCCTGGTACTAATGAAGCAGGTGTCCCTTCTGTTAGGGTATACCTGGAAATTCCATTGTGTGCGACATCCTGAAGCAGCAGGCCTTGTAGAAAGACATAATCAGACATTGAAAATTAGACTAGCAAAGATTTGCGCAGACAAAGGTGTAGATTGGATGGTAGCCCTACCGGTTGCCCTCTTTTACATGCGAATGGTAGCTCATTCTAGAACAGGCTTATCTCCCTATGAAGTGGTCTTTGGTAGACCACCAAATATGTGGGGCACTCCAATGCCTAAAAGATTACTGATGTTGATAGTAACATGCTGACAGATTACCTGGCTTCCTTGATGTCTGCACTACTCTCTTGTTGTTCGCAGGTTGCTGCCGCCTTCCCTGACAACACCCAGGTCAAGGGACACTCCATCGCTGATCCGGAACTTTGATAGATCAAGCCCTCTTGAGCCGAGGTGGAAGACGCCGAAATTGGTGTTGCTAACCACAAGGACCGCCGTTAAAGTCGAGGGACGGAAAGGATGGATACATCATTGCAAACGTTACTTTGGGAATAACTGTACTTTCCAAAAGAACACTGACTGCTTGGACTTTGAGCCCCCTTTTCTAGAGGAGACTCCCCAGCAGGAGTTAAACTTAGATCTAAAAAGTCAGAACCCGTTTGATCAATTAAGTCCACTAGGTGGTGAAGCGGTTGAACATGTATTCTGGCTTGCATAAGATCTTGGACAATAACATAAAAAAAAAAGAGCAAGATAAGAAGCAAATACTGTAAAATATTACGTGGTAGATGTATAGTGACTGTGATTTTTCTATCTCTTCTGTGCATCACGATAATATGTATCAGCTTAATACTACATGCTATTTTTCCTTCTATTGCCTCACTTTTACACTCCTCCACTAATGATGCCACAAAACACACGTTTAGTGATCTGCCATCCCATGAGTTATCATATCGACTTGCCTTACGCAGCAATACCTTTATTCAGATGCTGCACCATTCACATCAGGTTAGCAATGCTACAGACTGCTGGGTCTGTGGCCGATTTCCCCCGTATCAGAAGGTAAAGGGAGTGTTGCCTCTTTTTCCTTTTCCGTTCTCCCATAATGGTTCTTGCGGAGCATGGTTTGCCTTAATGACATCCATCAACGGTGATGCCAAAGAATGTCAAGACAAGGAGTGTAGGGGCGAGTGGGTATGGGGTAACTTGAATAAAGTCATGAACAAAGCATGTTTCCCAGATGAAGAGGGACTTCCCCAAATGAAAGGTACAGATCTAGAAAATGAAGAGTATCTGCAAGGAAATGTGACCCTCGACTTTATAGTGTTGAATGTCAAGCCCAAACACAATTTAGGTCCATCCTCAATTACAGTCCTGCCAGTAAAAGGGAACTTGCGTGTCAGAAAAGAAGGCTCGGGACATTTGGGGCACAGTGAGTGTGATACTATAATAGTATTCAAAGACAAAGGAAAGTCCTATTTCAGAGCATCACGACACATCTACTTTATTTGTGGCCAGACAGCCTATGTGCAACTGCCCTTAGACTGGGGTGGGATGTGCTACATATCATTTCTTTCATTCCTAATAACGCACCGTCTGTATACAAAACAATAACAAGGCTCCACAAGATTGCCCAAAGCATACATCAAGACCCAGGCACGTGGACATGGTCCGGTTGGCTCTGGGGATTAATATCGGCTTGGGGATGGAAAGTGTTGACCGTCTGTGGGTTGATACTATTAATAATATTCAGTTGCTGCCTGTGTCTACAATGTGGGCCAGCGATTTGCGGCCTGTGTGCCACATCATATATTCCACGTTCAAGTTCTCATTCAAAATCCCGGAAGAAGAAAGAAGAGCAAATGATGTTACATGAACAGATTGATGGATTCCTGAGGATCGATATCTCATGAAGGGTCCGTAGGGGACAAGGAGGGAATGAGGAAATATGAATTTTTATGATCAATTGTGTCCCCTATCTTAGACCCCAACGGCTCCATGTACATGCTACAAGTACATGTATGTTCCCTCCACTTCAAGCAATGAAGACGCAAATACAATTGTGTCCAACGTCAACATGTCCTCTTTCAGATCCGCCCTGAATGGGTCGAATATTCCGTTCCTAAGTATGCCTTGCCACCGTCTTTATATGGTGTACTTTTCACGTTTTTCAGCTCTGGCAAGTTAGGCCCTGAATTCTGCCATCGAGCCTTTTCCTGCCTTCTGCCTCTGAATGCTCCAGCCTGGACCTGCATCTGTATCAATGACCTTTGTCTTACTTCCTGCGCGGCTAACGGTGCCTGGCCCGGCCTGTTGCCTGCCAAGACTGTATTCAGCCTTCAAGTTATCTGCTCCGCTCCTCGAGAAATGCATTCCTGTCTAGTAGTTTAGGTAAACATCCTTCCAGCTACAGAGCAAAGGGCCCGGCCTTACTGTCTCCGTGCAAGTAATTCATGGCTCCTGTTACCATGGTAGGCCCATGCCCCCTCGCATCTCATGTAGACACGTAGACGCTTATACACGCACTAGTAGTCAGTATAGGATAGCCTCTGCCTGAGAGACCTTTCCTTCCAGATAATACAGTTCCTTAAACACAAGATATTAGATACAATTTGGGATTAGGTTGTTCTGACATCCCAGACTTCTGTCTCCTCATGTAGGGCTAAATGTCAAGTCCCCTTCACCCTTCAGTTACACGTCAGTTACACGTCATGCTCGAGTTGAGCACAAGTAAGGCAAAGTTCCAGTACAATTCCAGCAGATCACGCAACCCCCTCCAGGTATCCACCCACACATGACAAATTACCCATTATCATCAAGTGGACGCCCACATGGACGCCCACCTTCACACCCTCTTACACGCCCACATGCTCTTATCTCACTCTCTTTTGCTCTTTTCGTTTCCGATGTATATATACTGTACTCTGTGAATAATGTTTTGAGAATATTCTGAGAATACTTTTGAGTCCCTTCCAGATCCCTTGTGGTGATGGTAATATTCTCCCTTTGACTCGATTTATTGGAATAAAGCCCTTTTTGAACCTGATATCACAGACTCAGCCTCTTGCTTTATGCATGATCTTATTAATATTCTGAAATTCTGAGAGCGTAATATTTTATTTACGACAATTAGATGAGTGCAAACATAGTTATTGGGTGAATGGAAGAGTGCAACAGTAGTGCCTGAGTGAATGTATGAGTGCATGGATAGTGCCTGGGTGATTGGGTGAAAGAATGCATAGTGGCTGCATGATTGAGTGAGTACATGGATAGTGCATGGGTGATTGAATGACTGCATGGGAAGTGCATCAGTGAATAGATGAGTGCATGGGGAGTGCCTGAGTGAATGGATGAGCACATGTATACTGCCTGAATGCATGGAACAGTGCATAGATAATGGCTGGGTGAATCACTGACTGTAAGGGTAGTGCTGGGTGAATGGATGTGTGCATGGGTAGTGGCTGACTGAATTAAGGAATGAATGGGTAATGTCTGAGTGAATGGATGAGTGCATGGATAATGTCTGGTTGAATTAATGTGTATGGGTAGTGCATGGGTGATTAGATGAGTACATGGATAGTGGCTGGGTAAATAGATGAGTCCACGGGTAGTGCCTGGGTGAATGGATGAGTAGAAGGGTAGTGCCTGGGTTATTCAATATGTATATGGTTAGTACCTGCATGAATGGATGAGTGCATGGGTAGTTCGCGAGTGAATAGAGCAGTGCAACGGTATTACCTGAGTAAATGAATAAGTGGAAGGGTACTGCCTGAGTAATAGGATGAGTGTTAGGTAGTGCCTCTGTATTTGCATTAGGGCAAGAGTAGTGCCTGGGTGATTGGGTGAGTGCATAAATAGTGCCGGGTGATTGGGTGAATGAAAAATGTATCCCGGAAACCCCCAAATTTCACTCGATTTCTTTAGTCATTCAGAGACTCTATTGGCTCCCTCTATTGTACTCTGTGTGACCTATAAGGCCTTGCATAGAGAAGGAATGAAATTTAAATGGAAGCAAAACCGGCACCTTCAGTCCGCCAATACCAGAATGTTCACCACTGCAAAATTCAGAAAAGTGAGCTGGGGAGGCAGCAGCTTTGCCAACAGCATGGTCAGGCTCCGGAACTCTCCTCCACCATATCTCAGGGCCACCTCCACCATCCTCACTTTTAGAAAGGAATTGAAGACATGGTTATTTAACAACTAGTGGCCCCCGTCCCAGCATGTTTATGTTCAGCAAGCGCCAAGACACCCACGGGTAGATGCACGCTTTATAAGTCTGTTTAACATAACATAACATAACATGAACACATAGTGCCTACATGATTGGGTGAGTACATGGATAGTGCCTGGGTGATTGGATGAGTCCATGGGTAGTGCCTCAATGAATGGATGAGTGCACGGGTAATGGATGAGTGAATGTGTGAGCTCAAGCATTGTGCCTCAGTGAATGCATGATTGCAAGGGTAGGGCCTGGGTGAATGAAGGAGTACATGGGTAGTGTCTCAGTAAATTGATGAGTGCAAGGGTAGTGCCTGAGTAAATGAATGAGTGCATGGATAATAGCTGGGTGAATGAATCAGTGCATTAGTAGTCCCTGGGTGAATGTATGGGTGTATGGGTAGTATCTGGGTGAATACATGAGTGCATGGGTAGTACCTGGGTGAATAGATGAAAAGTGTAGTGCCTGGGTGAATCCATTAGTGCAACTGTAGTGCCTGGGTGAATGGATGAGTGCATGGGTAGTGTCTGAGTAAATGGATGAGTGCATGGGTAGTGTGTGAGTGAATGGATAGGTGCATGGGTACTGCCTGGGTGATTGGATGAGTGCATGAGTAGTACCTGGGTTAGTGCAGGCATGCATGGTAGTGCCTCAGTGGATGGATTAGTGCAAGGGTACTGTCTGGGTGATTAGCTGAGTACATGGATAGTGTATTGGTGATTGTGTGAGTGCATAGATAGTGCCTGAGTAAATGGATGAGTGCATGGGTACTGCTTGGGTAGTTGGATTAGTGCACGGGTAGTGTCTGGTTGATTGTATGAGTGCACAAGTAGCACATAGGTGACTAGATGAGTGCAAGAGTAGCACCTGGGTGATTGGATGAGTGTATGGGTAGCACCTGGGTGATTGGATGAGTGCATGGGTAGTGCCTGGGTGAATAGGTGAGTGCATGGGTAGTGCCTGAGTGAATGGATGAGTGCAAGGGTAGTACCTGTTTAATGGATGAGTGCAACAGTAGTGCCTGGATGATTGCATGTGTGCATGAGTAGTGCCTCAGTGATTCAAAAGCATATCCATGGCTGTATTACATTTCTTTTCTTAAACAACAGCCAATAATAAGACTTCTTGCTAAGGCATTCAACAAGACACCTAATTTTATTCACTTTCATTCTGACAGTATCCAATGAATCATATCTTTAGGAAGAAAAAAAACCTCAATTTTAACTGCTTTTCCTTTGGAAAACTCAAACTTATTTCGTGCCACAAATTCTCAGTCCCCACTGCACGGTTCAACCCCAAACTTTCCCAGTCAATAGTACCCATCTTGACACGTTTTTGGCAAAATTCTATGCAGATTGGTCAAACAACCACAAAGTTAGAGCTAAGTCAAAAAAGCTTTTCCTATGGAAACTAGGTCCTAACTATAACTACCTACTGGAGACTGCTAGTGGGCAATATATATATATATGTGTATAGCATTTTTGACTTGCCGATGACTTTGATGTCGTTTGACCAATCTTTATGAAATGTTCCCCAAAAAGTGTCATGATAGGTTCTCGGAGTGATCTGTGAAGGGGGGACCGAGAAGTTGGGGTGCAGAATAAGGGCGTGTTTGTAATATAAATTCCCATAGGAACCATTATCCACACCCACAGCCCGAACTGCTGAATGGACACCAAATTTGGCAGGGAGGTAGATGTTGGTTCAAGGAAGTGCCTTTTGCTTATTTGGTGTAAATCTGTTCAGTAGTTTTTCTGAAATTTAAGCTGAATATTATAGTAAAATCTCTGGTTGTGGATATTTTGTGGTAGTTTCACGAGTTATCGAGAATTCATGCACCAACCGGAATGCTCTGTTTGGCTAGACAGAACCTATCCTGATAGTTGTGGCTGCCATTTTATTGATAAGGAATGGTTCCTGGGGCTGAAAATATCTGGAAAAGCTAAAATAAGGGGTCAGATTAGAGGTACTCTGACCATGTGTTTGAGAAATGGGGGTGTAAGTGACAAGTTATGTGTCCAAAATATATATTTTTTTAATCGTGCATGATATTCGACACGACCTTGTAACTGCCAGTGCAGCTCCCCTTGTACTATCGTGGTGTTAATATAAAAAAAATGAGTTAATCATTAATACTCATTGATATAGACATATTGACATTCTGATAAATATTTTTATAGATTTATTTATATAGTGAGTTATGTACTATGATGGCAGAATTAATTGTATAGTTATCATTTTTTTATGTTGTGGTGGCTATTGAATTCCTACTTTTGCTTTCGCCTTTCACGCAGTACCTGCGGGCATCGTTAATACCAACGTCATCGCGATCTCCGGCCTCACCGCAAACAAAGAAAATAGGTTTCAGACATGGTTTTTATAGCAAATCTTTAGAAAAACATGACTTTAGAGAATATTGTAAGAAACCCCTAGTGTGTAAAATACTGTAGTATGTGTGAATATATGTGTTTTAGACTTCATGGAAACGGCATGATCATCATGGTTAACGACCATGTGACGTCTCAACTAACCGCGAAAATGTAAAATTGACCTGAGAGATGGTTTTTAAAGACACTTAGGGACTGATTACGAAGGTCCATCACCGACAGCCATGCGGTGGCGGTCCTTCCGCAATCGGACCGCGATATTCCCTCCGCCGCAATACGATGGCGGAGGGAATCGTGCATGGACTGTGACGGATGCAAAGTCCGTCCGCCATGGGACTGCCAAATGCCAAAAGCAATCGCACAAATTGCTTGGCGGACGGACCACATAGCCTACAATGGTGGCGGTGCCTAGCAGGCACTGTCCACCAAATTAGGATTCTGGCCAGTGCAGGCCTGTCCATGGCGGCGATGCCGCCATGGAAAGGCTGGTAGGGTCTAGTGACAGGGGCCTGTTGCTGGCCCCCCTTGTGGGGGGGGCTGAGGATGCTCTTGAGGGGTACGCATGATACCCCCTACATTATACAACACTACATGGCAGGCACCGTCCGCCATCCTAATGAGCCCCTTAGTACAGAAATGTGAGTTTAAACTAGGGGTGGGCGGAATTTGCGTAATCGCGTTACGCAAATATCCGCGAAACGGTAAAAAATCTCCGCGAACATGCAGAAAGTTCCGCGAACACGTGGAATTGCTTGTTCGCGATACTTTTTTCCTGTTCGCGATCACTGTTTGCGTGCTCGGGGTGAAATATCTCGCGAACACGCATATTGAGAACGCGAACAAGCAAAAATTTCGCGAAGTTGCGGAACGCAGATTTGTTTGCAATTTCGCGTTCTCCGCGGAACGCGAAATTACCCAAATTTCGCAAATTCCGCGAACGGAACGAAATTTACCGCCCAGGCCTAGTTTAAACATGCTTTGAAACAAGTATGTATATAGTAATATGTGTAGTGCAATGTTCAGAATGGGTATTTTTTTACATATTATTTTAGGATGTGTTTGGTCTGGTGAGCCAATAAGCCCTCCTTTTTAGTTAGAAAAACTGCATTCTGCCTATACAAACTAAACTTAAAGTACACAAACGTTAGAAATACTAAACGTATCATTATATCTTAAATTTATACTTTCCACACCACCTTTAAATTACTATAACTTTATAAACCATATAAAAATTTAGAAATTCTAAAGTTATACATATACATACAATTTATAATTTATCCAACATCTTTAAATTATAAAGTGTGCAACTCCATTCACATTTCCTTCAACTCTGTAGCAATAATACATTAACTCCCGCCTTCTCCATGCACTGCTTATACCCTTTCATATAACAGTGTTCAGTGGAGTAACATAGAGTGTAGTGGCAGAGAGTGGTATGGCATACTGTGGAGTGAAGTAGAGGGTAGGGGCATACACTGTAATAGCATGAAGTGGCGTAGAGCAGCTTATAGTGGAGTGGCACACAGTGTAGTGGCATAGAGTTGAGTGGCATGGAGTGGAATAGCATGTAGTTGAATGGCATATAGTGGAGTTGCGTACAAAGGAATATTGTGAGGTGGAGTAGCATAGAATGGAGTAGGGTACAGTGCAGTAGCATAGACTGGAGTGGCGTAGGGTGGAGTGGGGCGTAGAGGAGAATAGCTTAGAGTGGAGTGACATAGAATTGAGTGGGGTAGAGTAGAGTGGCGTATGTGGTGTCCTCCCCAACCTGGGTACCCACAGAGGACTACACCACACATGGAGTTTAGTAATACATGTATTTATTCTTCTGTGTGTAAACGCAAAACTCAGCATTATAAACTACTCTTCAGTGCATTCTACCCTAACACTTACGTCACAGTTCTATAGAGTCCATCTGTATCCAAAAGTGTTCCGTCATTTCTAATTCCCAAGACAATACATCTCCCCCTCTGTTAAATAAAATTTTAGAAATGTCCACAAAATATTGATATAGATAGACATATGCATTCAAATCTCTTTAATCAATCTGCTTGGGGCTTTAATTGTTCAGCCTGATTTTGTTCTGGGAAACTGAGAGGTTTCAGCACTGATGTACAGGATCTGCGTCAATGGTGTAGAAGCAACAGTAGTTGCTGATGTTTCAGACACAGTCCCTCTTTTGACTATTAGATCTGATGAACAATTGGTCAAGTGCCTGAAATGCGAAGAGCCTCAAGTAATAGACTTCCCAGGGTGCTGGGCTGTCACCATGTGTCCTGTAGTATACTCCACTTGGAAAGGTTCTGCATCAAAAGGAGTATCAAATTTTCTTTTCTGTATTTGTCCTACAAGCACTGAATCTCCTGTCTTAAAAAAGATGTTCTTTGCATGTCGTCTTTTGCATGCATTTTCATCTTTTGCTTGTAAACCAATTTTCCCATGACTTGTCCTTCCATCTTCCTTTCTCTGATTGGTCCATTGAGGAACCTTGGTATTCCTTCGCTCTCGAACATCAAAGTCTTAGTAGTGTTACCTGTGGTCAAGTGCGGTGTTAAACGATAAGCTCTCAAGGTAGAATTCAATACAGATATGAAATTAGGATTCTCAAGAGTGGCATGCAGTACTGATTTCTTTAGCAGACTCATAAAACACTCAACAAGTTTGTTGGCTTGTGGCCACAAAGGTGTTCTCTTATGATGCTTTATTTTCAAATGCTGCAAGAAATCTCTGAACTCTCTACTATTGAAAGGTGGGCAATTATCAGACTTCACTATGGCTGGACCACCCCATGTCGCTAAGATGCCATCTAGTTTTTCAGTTGTTTCACTGTAGATGAAATATAATCAAATAGTGGAAATCGTAGATATTCATCCATGATTACCAAAAGATAATGTCCATTGTGAAGTGGACCGAAAAAGTCAGTGGCTATTCTCTCCAATGTATGCTTCGAGAGTTCCGACATGCTCAACTTGTAGTTACCAGTTTTTGTAGAAAGGCAGTTGCATTAATGCCTTTTCAACCCTGCCATCAAGGTAAGGAAACCAAACTTGGTCTTGAAGAGCTCGTTTTGTGACAACAATTCCACGATGTCCTTCATGGGCTATCCTAATTGTTTTCTGGCATCTCCGGAATCAAATTTCTCAACCTTCTTATATAACTCCTTCCTGAGTTATGGACTGTGCACCCTTAACATATTTGTAATTTTGATGTTCACCATCACTGGTGAGCTGTCGTGTGTGTTGGTCCCATGAATGATGTGTAGTTATATCCTTCCACTTTAACATGTCACTATCATGGCTCATGGCTGTAATTATCTGGGCTAACGAAATGGCAGCTGGTGTATTGGATTTTACAATTAGGTTTATATAGGCCTATGATGTCTTGGATGGAGAACTGTGACTTTGTATAGGCACTCTGAAAAAGTTGTCAGCAGGGTTGTGTTTCTTCCCTGGATGATTCACAATGGTATAGTCATACTCTTGTAACCACAGTCCCCATTGTTCCATGCCAGGAGTCAAGCTTGATAATCAGTTGCCATCCTAAAATGTTTTCCATACAGGAATACATTGAATTGTTCACAAGCCTATACTATAGCAACCTTTTTTTTTCAGGTTGTGAGTAAACACGTTTGGTTTGGGACAAACTTCTTCTTGCATATTTAACAATATGCCTTTGAGCATTCTGGTGTCCACTGTGCTATATACAGATAACCCACCTTGGCTAGCATCAACAACCTCTGTATGAAACTTAGGCTTGAAATATGCCATTTCAGTAGCATTCTCAATGGCTTGTTTGATTTTCTTAAAACTTTTACCACATTTGTGTGACCAATGAAATTTTTAAAAAAATTGTCAAGTCTCTGAATTAAGTACTTACTGTGGCCAAGTCTTGTATGTATCTGGAACAGTAACTGGTGATGCCAAGAAATGAATGCACCATGGAAACGCCTTGTGGGGGATTATCATTAGACAGAGTTTGTACTTTAGCAGGCTCTGGTGCCATACCCCCATCAGAAAAGATATGGCCAAAGAATTTTAGCTTGTCTTATGGAACTCACACCTGTCTGCATTCAAAATCAAACCTGCTTTGACAAGTAAATACTTGTGCAAGATCTTAATCGTGTTCCTTTGTGTAGATACAAAAAACAATATGTCATCACTGTAATTGAATGCATTCGTGTCAGTCTGTATGATACGTCGAATAACTTTTTGACACAGTTGTGCAGTGCCATCATTTGTAGAAAAGGTTTTAAATTACCTGCAATCTTTTTCAAGTTCTAACAGATGATAACCTTTATTTAAATCAAGACAAGAGAAGACCTTTGCACCATATTTGCGTTATCATATCAGCAATGTGTGGACCTGGATGCCATTCTCGTTCAATTGCCTGGTTAGCTTATCGCATGTCAACACATATGCATGCAGCTCCTCCACTGTACTTTTTGGACATTACTACTATGGGAGAAACCCATGGCATTGGACCAGTGGATCACTCTAAAGTACATGCTTCAGTAACGATTCAAGTTCTTCCTTAACAGCTTCTTGGAAATGAAAAACAAATTGTCTATGTCTTTGAGCAACAGGACAGACGTCCTCATTAATATGCAGCTTTACTTACATAATCTTAAGTTTTCCCAAACCATGAAATAACAAATGGAACTGACTTACGATTTCATGGTGAGCATTCATGTTATAATGCACAGAAATCAGTCCAATATCAGCAGTTGTGCTGAAACTGAACAGACATTCACTGGACGCTGTGTTGTTAAGCACATGGATGAGTGCTTGCATATTCGCTTTCTTGTCTTTCATTGTAACTACAAATGAGCCTTGACTTTTTTTATGGAGTCGATGCAGCCCATGTATACACTTTTGCTTTAGATAGCATAAGTTGTGATAATGGAGATATTTCATTATATTTCTCCTCAGGTATGATGTTTATCAATGCACCAATGTTGATAATGAAGAATATAGAACACATATTTCTCCCATGTTGAATATTGAGAGAATGGTGCTTTCTGGGTCACGAATATGTCACACCTGGGTGGCATCCTGTATCCCATTGGTCAGGGGTGCCCCCTTGCTTGATGCCCAGAAACTGTTAATAAATATAAGAGAGATGCATAGCTCCTCAGATCTGCTGCCTGGAGAAACAAAAAGAAGGACTGCCCTCCTTACTCCCTGTCCTGCACCAAGAAGACTGCACTCACCAGGACTGCACATTCTGCATACTGTGGGACTCAGTGCACCAGAAGGACTTTGTCTGACTCTGAAAACCTAAGGAGTGGACTCCCTGCAAGCTACAGGTTAACAGAGCACACCTGCATCATATCCACCAAGAGTCCCTATCCTGGAGTGCATCCGGTGGACTTGTAAGGATTTGGCTAGGTGCATTGTGAGAATTTTAGTCCAGGCATCCCGGGGACCATCTAGGAGATTACAGTCCCTTGGATTTGTATTATGGCCACTTTGAACACACACAAGGAACTTCATGAAGAAGTTTCAGATGTTTGTAGCAACTTTTGAAAAAAGCTCCATAATGTGATTGACCCAATGTCAAGAGTCAAGCCAGTTACCTTCAACCACAACCGAGTCTGGGTTTCAGGTTCATTATGCTGAAATTTGACCAGGGCATTGCAGAAAGCCAAGCCAGTGAACCCACACTGAATCTGGCCTGGCGAAGTGCCTTGCTCAACATAGTCATCAAGGGAAAAAGCTACAGAAGATGACTAAGTGTAAAGGTAAATTGTGCCTAAGGCCTCCCGCTTAGTGTATCTAAGGGCTCCATCGCGGTTGGTCTCAAACTTTGACTTTGTCCCAGTCAAGCTTGACCAGATGTACCAAAGAGGTGCTATATGTTTTTAAGCATTAGAAAGTGTTTATAAGTTAAAAATTCATATTTCCGGTTTGCTATATTGAATTACTCTCATTTAGGTGTCTAAGTGTTCATGAAAATAAACCAATTTTTGTAATTTGGAGTTGGATTTTTATTATGTGTTGTGGTTTACTTATTTAATGTATTGGTGTTTTTCAATGCTTTACACACCTGCCTCCTAAGTTGAGCCTGTTTGCTCGTTGTTAACTACCAATGGTTGTGCAAGGGATTCATTTTTTGAGACCCTTACTGAACAATTCATTGTGTTTGCGACCTTATTACCAGTAGTAGGTCACTACTTATCACTACTAATAATCCAGTTTTGAACAGTGTAAATAGCGTAAGTGTGGTTAAAGTTCTAAGTGTTAAAATACTTGGTTATATATTGTACCAATGTATACCACATTAACTTTGAGATATACAGTGGTACATGCTGAGGAGTAGGCAGTATATGATTAGCTAATGGATGTCTTTACAAAATGCAAAAGGCAGCCATGTAATTTTCCGCACACTTTAGTTGCATTCTGGGTTGGGACCTTAGATGTATGTTTTTGTTTTTCCCTACCAAGATGTAGGTTTTTGTTGTTCCCTTCTTTTTGCCACCTTGTTAGAGTGGTATAAGTGAAAGAAATGTATTTATATTTGTCTATATATTTTTACAGCACTTTATGGAGAACTGCACTTCTTTAAAAAAAATGTTTTAGGTTGTTCGGTAATTTGTACGTACTACCGCAGTAATCAGTAGGGTAATTTGTAAAGAATTAAAAATGTAAAAAATTGAAAACACACTGCAGTACACTATATTTGTAAAATATCATGTAGTACCATGTATTTCTTCCAGGAAGTACTGTGGTACTAAGGTCGTAACGCAGAACAGAAACAAAGTGTACTCAGAACAACATGGTTGCCTTTACCTTTTGTATAGGCAGTCGTTAGCCAAACTATAATGTCTTGTCAGCACAATGTACCACAGAAGTTTCTTGAAATACCACAAAATACCACAAAATTTCACAAAACTCCAGCGACAACAAATAGCACTAAGTTATGTTATGTTATTTTATTGAATTTTGTATAGCGCGACAATTACCCGGAGGTGTCCTGGCGCTGTCTAGCAAGTTCCTGAGGATCCTCAGTCAAAAACAAAGAATGGAAGGAAGGCCGGGATTATTCCATACGGAACAGCCAGGTCTTAAGTTCCTTTCTGAATGACAGCAGATCCGTCACAGTCTTGAGATACGGAGGAAGTTCATTCCAAGCATTAGCAGCCCCGTAGATAAATTTCTGCCTCCCCAGCGAGCTTTCCTAATGCGTGGGACCTGCGCCAGATTGGCTCCTTTAGATCGAAGGCTTCTACCTGGCACGTACCAGTGTATTCTGTTCTTTAAAAAATCTGGACCTAGGCCTTAAAGGTCATGGTCAGAGCCTTGAACCGAATACGACTATTGACCGGTAGCCAGTGCAAGGTTTTTCTTCCTACGGACGCTGAGGCAAATCTCGAAGCGCCCGTAAGAAGACGGACTGCAGCATTCTGCAGAATCTGAAGTTTTCTCAATGCCCTGCATTGCGCATTTCAATACAGACCGTTGCAATAATCCAATCTAGCAAGTACCAACCCCCTGACCACCGTGTGTCTGCAGTCCTGGGGTAACAGGGGTAGCACTTTCCTCAGCATCCTAATGGTATACCTGGTTTTTGATGTCACCTCCTTGATGTGATAATCTAAAGTCAATCTATCATCCTGGATTATGCCGAGGTTTTTTGCTTTTACAACTGGGACTGGAAGCGTGCCCAGAGAATCCGGCCAGCATGCTGGGGTCCAGAAATTGGTGATATTTCCGAACAGAAAATATCTCTGTTTTGTCTGAATTCAATTTAAGGCAGTTCTTCGCCATCTAGCTCCCCACTGCTAACATACACTCCCGCAGGTGTTTTTCCGTGTCAATCTCCCCTCCTGGGGTCAGAGAGACCACGATTTGAGTATCGTCTGCGTAAGAAGTGATCCCAAATCCATAGGCACTAATAACAGGTGCCAGTGCGCTCACATAAATATTGAACAGCGTGGGGCTAAGTGATGACCCCTGAGGGACGCCGCAAGGTGTTATGTTATGTTATGTTATGGGAGCTTATATAGCGCGCAGCTTCCTCCAACGGAGGTGTCCCGGCGCTGTTACTAATCATGTGGACCTGAACGGAAAAGAGCTGTGACCAGTGAGGAGATGAATCAATGCAAAAGAAAAAGCCAGGTTTTCAAGGCCTTTCTGAAGACATTTTCTTTCTCAAGCGCTCTAAGATCCTTCGGCATAGAATTCCAAATAGTGGGTGCCCGGACAGAAAGTGACCGACCGCCCATTCTGACCTTTCTAAATTTAGGTACCTTAAGAAGATTCAGATTATTAGATCTTAAAAGTCTATTCTATGCGAGTACCTTTGAATTCTAGCTCTAAGATATAGAGGGCCGATATTATGCAAGGCACGATGGATTAGTACCATAGCCTTAAAAAGCACTCTTTTCTTTATAGGTAGCCAGTGTAAACTGGCCAGATGAGGGGAGATTCTATGGCGGATAGGGATATTTCTGATTAATCTAGCTGCTGCGTTTTGGATTAGCTGAAGCCTGGCTGTCAGATAGTCTGGAAGTCCAATAAATAGACTGTTTGCGTAATCCAGGCGTGAAGTGATGGTGGCATGCACCACCGTTTGACGACAGTCTATAGGCAGGAAGTGAAGAAAACGGTGCAGCATTCTAAGCTTCCAAAAACAAACTGCGGAGAGCTGCGCAATGTGATCCTTTCCAGAAAGCTCTGTATCCATCTTAACGCCTAGGTTGCGAGCCACCCTGACTGGAGCCGGTGCAGGATTTAAGGTGGTAGGCCACCAACATTCTGAGGACAATGGAGATTTGTTATTAAAAAATAAAACCTCCGTCTTTTCTGTGTTCAACTTTAGACAGTTGTCCGACATCCAAGATACTATATCCAACATACAGCTCTTAACACTCAACATCCTTCCTCCATCCTTTTCATCAAAGGAGAAAAGGAGCTGGGTGGCGTCAGCATAGTTGACATCACGCAGGCCGTGTTTCTCAATTATAGGGGCTAGGGGAGCCAGGTAAACATTAAAAAGTGTCGGGCTCAATGCAGAGCCCTGAGGAACTCCGCATGGCAGCAATTTTATTTGTGAGGAATGCGGACCCAACACCACCTGTTGCGAGCGTCCCTCCAAAAAAGTCTGAAACCACGACAAAACTGCTCCTGATAGACCAACGTTCTCTAATCTGTGCAGTAGGATTTTATGGGACACAGTATCAAATGCCGCAGAAAGATCTAATAACACAAGCATTGCACAGTGTCCTTTGTGCACAGTTTCTCTCAGAATCTCCGTAGCCTCTAGGAGCGCGGTCTCAGTGCTAAATGTAGCTCTAAAACCAGACTGGGAGTCATGCAACAGGTTGTTGGAATCCAGGAACCTCGAAAGTTGCCTCTGAACTTCATTCTCCAAAACTTTAGCTGGAGCTGAGAGTAAAGAGATAGGGCGATAGTTTTTTAATACCAAGGGATCAACTCCTTCTTTTTTTAAGACGGGTCTAACCAAGGCTTTCCTCCACTCAGCTGGATAGTTTCCAGTTTTCAGCGACTGGTTCCAGATAATATTCAGGACTGGATTTAGCCCCTGAGCAAGAGTCTTGTAGAACCTGGCAGGCAAAGGGTCTGCCGGGGAACCCGATTTTACAAGTTCAAGGTCAACCAGGGATTGAGTGTCTTCAAAGACAGCAAAATTAGTCCAGGACTGATTTCCATACCCATTGCTCATGGACGGATCTGGTTCTTTGCAAGGAGGAAACGGAGAATTAATTTCTGCAATTTTCTCATAAAAAAAGGTTGCCAGATTCTCACACAAAATTTGAGACACAGGTATGGGACTTAGGGAGGCCAGAGGATTACTGAAACCTTCTACAATCTTGAAGATTTCTTTTTTTGAATTGTTAGCAGCTCGAATCTGATTAGCGAAATGGTTTCTCATGGCTGACCGCTTAATGCGATGAAAAATCCTAAGGGCGTTTTTATAGATGAGTTTGGCTTCCAGGGAATAGTTCCGTCGCCAGACTCTTTCCAGCTTCTTACAGGCACTCTTTCTAGCTTTAAGATCATCCATAAACCATGGGGAGGAAGGACGATTTCGAACAGTATTCCTCAATACCCCCGGAGCAATACTATCTAGAGTTTGAATTACTTGCATCTTAAAAGCTAGAGCATCCTGATTAACATCTCCCGTAAGATGGGAAGTAGACATTCCCCAGTTATTAGTGAAGGTAGTTAGAGAAACCTTCCGCCAATCTCTAGTCTCTATCATAGAGTGGGGGCCTGTCTTGGGTTTATAGTTTCTTTTAAGAGTAAAAGGAACAAAATAATGGTCAGACCAAGTAAATTGTTGAGGAGAGCTCATTACCAAGGTCTGGTCATTTGTAAAAACCAGGTCCAACGTATGACCTCCTCTATTGGTGGCACTCTGCACCTTCTGTAAGAGATTCAGCCCCTGGAGCGAATCAATAAGTTTACTGGCTTCCACATTTTCACTATCATCCACATGGAGATTAAAATCCCCTAAGACCGTGAATGAAGGGAAATTCAAAACTGAGCTACTAATCCACTCATACATATCTGTTAAGTACCTAACAGGAGATGAGGGTGGCCTATATATAAGTAGGCCTGCCATTATGGGGTAGGAAGGGCAGGAGATATTGAAGGATAAGGCCTCGATGGGACCAAACTCCTCCAACTTCTTGAAGGAGACGTCCCACTTATCCCGTACTATGATCGCTACCCCGCCTCCCACTCGATCCATAGCTCGATTCGCAGCCACTAGTCTGTAGCCAAAAGGAACTGCCAGCGCAATATCCGGCTGATAACTTTCTCTCAGCCAAGTTTCCGTCAGAAAGACTATGTCCCAAGGTTCACATTTCATACTTAACCATATATCGTCAGCATGTTTGGGAAGGGACCTACAGTTAATATAACCCGCTTTAATACTGTCCCCAACTCTCTGTTCCGGCTGTTGAGTGGGTACAGCTGACTCAGAAGGCTTCAATAAAGGCATAATAACAAAGTTGCAGTACTTGCAACTCTTTTCCCCCCCTTTACCTTTCCCCTTTTTTCCAGTCTCAACATTCAGATTGTGGCGCATTGGACAGTTGCCCACCGAGAGGGCCCAAAGTTCCTCTCTCGTCCAGGAGATTCCCCCGTTTGGTGCAGGTTGAGCAGCGTGGCTAGCGCTAGTCGCGATCCGGTCGCGGACGGGCGCAGACGGGCTTGCCTCTGGCGTGGCTCCGGCGCGCCCGCTGCGCCAGCGCGCTGCGCACTTGCGTCTCCAGCCTAAAATAGACAAAGGCGCGAAAAGGCTAGAGCGCTAACCTTCAAAATGGCGCTGGAAGCAAAAGAGGCAGCGCGGTATGGTGACGTGAGAGTAAACAGGTAAGGTTTACAGCACACCCCAAATTCTTGAGCAGCGAATAGCGATACAGTTTTAAAATATTCAATTCAATTTAAAATATTCAATTTAAAAAGAGAGAGAAAGGAAAGCCCTTTCCGATGTGCAAAAAACTTGTTTTTAAAGTGCAAGTATGAGCATGAGGCTGCAGCAATTCACCCCCCGTTAAACTCTTATTTCCGACTGATCTCTACAACCAGCTAAACACTCTATCCACAAGGTCTTCTAATAATTAGGGCTGCGCACTTGCGTCTCCAGCCTAAAATAGACAAAGGCGCGAAAAGGCTAGAGCGCTAACCTTCAAAATGGCGCTGGAAGCAAGAGAGGCAGCACGGTATGGTGACGCGAGAGTAAACAGGTAAGATTTACAGCACACCCCAAATTCTTGAGCAGCGAATAGCGATACAGTTTTAAAATATTCAATTTAAAATATTCAATTTAAAAAGAGAGAGAAAGGAAAGCCCTTTCCGATGTGCAAAAAACTTGTTTTTAAAGTGCAAGTATGAGCATGAGGCTACAGCAATTCACCCCTCGTTAAACTCTTATTTCCGACTGATCTCTACAACCAGCTAAACACTCTATCCACAAGGTCTTCTAATAATCAGGGCTGCGCACTTGCGTCTCCAGCCTAAAATAGACAAAGGCGCGAAAAGGCTAGAGCGCCTTGTGAGTGTGGAGAAAGGTTTACACTGGAATTCCCCCAAGGTGACCACTTGTTTCCTGTCTGTAAGAAAGGATCTAATAAGGTCCCAGGCTATTCCGCCAATACCACACTTTTTTAGACGATTCAGAAGTATGGAGTGGTGGACGGTGTCGAATGCTGCCGACAGGTCAAGCAGGATCAGCGCCGCTTTCCCTCCCTGATCCACTGCCTCTCTAATTTCTTCCGTGGCTTTAATTAAAGCAGATTCTGTACTATGACCTGGCCTAAGACCATATTGCGTGGGGTCAAATGCTTGAGTTTCGGCCAGGAAGAGACTAAGTTGCTTATTCATAAATTTTTCGACCAATTTGGCCGGGAGGGGAAGTCTAGCAATCGGGCGAAAGCTATTAGGATCATTTGAAGGCAGGTTGGTTTTTTTTAGGAGTGGTAAGATCGAGGCAAGTTTCCACAGCTTTGGAAAGATGCCAGTTTCGAACATAAGATTAAATATGCTCGTAAGCCTTGTTCCTATCGGGCCCAACGCCAGTTTAGCCACCCTGCTGGGACAGGGATCAAAAGGGGAGCCTGAGTTGATTTCCCTCAGGCCTCTTTGTGTGTCTAAAATAGAAATTGTCCGGCCTTCCTTCCACAGTTCCAAAGTGCCAGTACATCCCTTGCTGAAGACGTCAACAATGTGTTCTACCTTGGTCAAAAAGAACTTGGCCAGATCTTCACAAAGTTGTTGGCTAGGTTGGACTGGGCTTGGCTTTGGAGAAGTACACAGCGTGACTGTCTTGAACAATTCTTTTGCTGTATTTTTGGATTCTAAAATCTGGGCTGCAAAATATAATTGTTTTGCAGATGTAATTACATGTTTATAGGTTTGTAAGCTGATTCTATACGCTTTGCGCTCAGCCTCCTTGTAATTACTCCTCCAGGCACGTTCAAGTTTCTTACAAATGGCTTTTTGAGTTCTAAGTTCCTCCAAATACCATGGGGCGGATGGCCGTGCTCTCTTCGGCCGTAGTACTTTGGTCGGCGCTAGACTATCACAAGCCCGCTGCAGCCAGCCCGTATAATGTTGGCAAGCGCTATCCACGTCATCCAGCATGCAATCTGTTGGAGACGATAGCATTTTGTTAAAGGAGACTTCCTCCACCTTTTTCCAGGCTCGGATTTTTATATCGTTTTTTCGATTGGCGATTTCCTTGCCAAGAATGTCTAGCCGTATCTCAAACTTAACTGCAGCATGATCGGACCAGGCCAGTGGGAGAAGGCCCTGAAAAAGGAGATTACTAAAGTTGGAAAATATCCCATCCAGGGTATGCCCTCCCCTGTGCGTGGGTCCCACCACAAGTTGCCTGAGATCTGCTGACAACATAAGATCGTGCAGGGCAATGGTGTCCCCATCTTCTCTTGCTTCAAGGTGAAAATTAAAATCTCCCAGGTCTGTGAAGGCTCGGGAGAGCAACCCCTCCTCCAATAACGTACCAGCGGAGGCCAGGAAAGAATTCCGGCTCCCAGGTGGTCTGTACACCAGACAGCCCTTAAAAGATTGGTGATGGGTAAGCGTAAAATTAAAAAATAGTGCTTCGCACGAATCTAAGAGGATGGGTTGGAAGGATCCTTTAATGGAATGGTGATATATCACCGCCAAACCTCCACCTCTTCTTAAAGGCCTATCCATATTATAGGAGAGGAAGTCCGGGGGGGTAGCCTTCACCATGTCAGGTCCTGCGGATGGGTCGGTCCATGATTCCGTAATGAAGGCTACTTTTATCTCCAATTCCTCCAAAAGTCTAGCACACTCAAGACTGTGCTTGACTAGTGACCTAGCATTTAACAAAATGCATGCTAAAGAATTATCAGTCTTAGTTTTAGTCTCTCCCATCTTCCCTTGTTTAATGTGGATGGGAGAGTAGAGAATTTTCGGGATGCGGGTGTCGCAACCAGAACAGTAATTGGGAGGAGATGAGGGGGTCTCTTTCAGCACCAAGCAGTGGCAGGTAGGGCTGACCTCTTTTCTCAGATTCAACAAGGTGCGCGCGTCATATCTAAGGATTGACTGAGCACCCAGAAAAAAATTGACAGGGTTTCTGCCGCTGGGTGCTGAGCTGGCATGGACGGACGCAGACGGGCTTGCCAGCGGCGCGCCCGCTGCGCGCGCTCGCGCCAGGACGTCTCTTCATACGCAGTCAGGGGGACTAGCCCGCTGACCTGCGTACACCTAAAATGGCGGCTGCAATCATGAGGCCGCCTCTTATTTCAGACGTGCTCCTACCCGAGTATGTAAAACCACAACAGAATACCACTTCAGGTTTATAAAAAACAGTAGCAGCAAGTAATTATATTAAAAGCAGTGTGCAAGTTAAAAATGTGCAAATACGCAAAGCTCACGAGTCTCAGGTTAATGCTCCCGGCTCAGGCCTCAGGAGTTCTAGACGCTGCGCGCTCGCACCAGGACGTCTCTTTATACGCAGTCAGAGGGACTAGCCCGCTGACCTGCGTACACCTAAAATGGCGGCTGCAATCATGAGGCCCGCCTCTTTTTTCAGATGTGCCCCTACCCGAGTATGTAAAACCACAACAGAATACCACTTCAGGTTTATAAAAAACAGTAGCAGCAAGTAATTATATTAAAAGCAGTGTGCAAGTTAAAAATGTGCAAATACGCAAAGCTCACGAGTCTCAGGTTAATGCTCCCGGCTCAGGCCTCAGGAGTTCTAGACCCAAATTCTAGTTCAAATTCCGTATAACTTAAAAATACTTACCCTGCTTACTATACATATATTTTTTTTTTATTTACTTTCCTGAGGGGAATCCAGACTTACAGACTCTCAGCTTAAACAGCAGTGGCAACGCAAGTGCCTCGATACCACACTATGACATTTATGAGGAGCTTCCCTCACTCTTTGTTCAAGATGAAAAAAAAGCAAGCGACTCCTGGCCTGTGATTGCTTAATCCAATTTATTGAATAAGGCAGAAGACATGAAACGTTTCTACCCGGATGGGTCTTGTCAACAGTATTAGCGAGGAGATGCTAAAAGCTGCTGTGCATAACTAGACTTATGGACTGAATATGACTTTGGTGGTGCAGCATCAGGTCCGCCCTGCCTCTGCACCACCAAAGCCATGGTCAGGCCGCCCACCAGATTACGAATGTAACCTGTGTCTGGCATGCTTTTGACATTCTCACAGTGGTGCCCTGGAAATAGGTACCCAAGTGCGAATGCCAAAAACAGTTCCTGCACGGCATGGACTGAAAAGTCAATCCCGTTCAGAAACTGGGATGCATGCACACAAGGGGACACATATTGTGCCGTCTGCAAGCACCCCAGGGAGAAGAGGCAAAAGGGGGCTCAGTAGGGCCCCCTTTGTTTCCTCCCCACTAGGGTTTTCTTGGAAGAGAAACCCCCATAAAAACCCTGGAGGAGAGAAAGCTCATAATAGTCTTTGCAGGACCGCAGCGTGCCCGGCAAGCATATTGATTGATGCCTCCTGACCACACCCACACCCAAGGGAACGGCAGTTCCCTGATTGCTGCAGTGGGGCACTGGCAGTCCGACCGCTCTAATCGTAACAGCCTGGTCAGGGACCGCCACACCCCCACGAGTCTGGTGGTACATGGACCACCAGACTAGTAATCATGCCCATAGACTGTATAAGTTCCACACCAGATTGTTTCAAGAATCTAAAGGAGTTGAATGAAATGAGAGAGGACACATGCCTACATGTTTGTACATAGATGGAAGTCACCTCATATTTTCCCCAATGTATACACAAAACTAACAGAGTACACTTATTCCTTGAGGTGGGTGACTTCCCACCCCAAATAATAATCCACTTTCTTACAGTATGCAATTTATCTGCCTAGATCGGTTTGCTCTGTACTCTGTGGTCAGTCCTTTGACTTGTCTCCAAAACGTCCAGAAGTGACCGTCAAGATTTTTTTTTAAGCTGAATGCCAAGAAATTGCATCAAAAATCATATTGGCCGATGCACTAACTGTGACCGAATCCTATGAGGATCACCCGCCTTCTACCAGTCCCAGTTCACCAAGATTTGCCTCTTTCTGCACAAATATATGTGTGCTCCTGCTCCTGCTTCAATCTATTTAAATTATTAAGAAAACCAACCAATCAATAACAAGTAAATTGGAAGTTTTTTTTAATCATGATTTTGAGTTGGTGCTCACTTGGATCAAAGTGATAAAACGCTTTTTGTCAATTTACTTGTCATTATAAAGTCACATGGGTGAAGGCGCACAATTGTGCAGCGCCTTGAAAGCACCCGCTCAAGCCTTAGTCAGTCAGTCAAAAGCTTTAATATCGGCTGAAAACCATAAAAGCACATATATACAATAATTGAAATACAAACATAACATTATACAACAATGCTGGACGCTCAAAATACAGACATTACTCCTAAAATGGCTTACAATAGAATATTAAAAACGTAATAAAATCCTATAGCTAATAAAATAGAAAAATAGGTCAGTCCCAGTGCTGGATAATGTTAAGGGTACCTTCTTAATTACAATAATTACAGTGGCTCAATTCGGACAATTTAACTTTTTTTAATTTTGACGCCTCTTGCGCACCACATAGAGAAGAGGTATCTGGAGGTAGCAAACACAATCAAGGGGGTAGTATCATATTTTAAAATTCTAAACACCTCCCTATAATCCCTGAGACCCCTAGTCTTACATAGTGGGACGATCCATTTAGCTCTGGCCTTAGAGTAGAAAGGGCAGAAGAGCAGAACGTGCTGATCCATCTCCTCTCCACTTTCACACCCAGGACAAGAGCTCGGTACATGGGGAACATGCCCGCACTGGAAGTGTTCCATGTCTAAATTGGACATATAACTTCTTTGCCAGTAAGGGGTTGATATCATCCAGGAGTTTCTCAAATAAATAGTTTTCCTTGACCTCCAGAAATCTATTGGTCAACCTACCCAAAAATGGATTTGATGTTATAAGAACCATTCGATATTGCTTGAGTGCGGCGACCAACAACCTCTTGGTGGTCAGGGCATAAGTTTCCATGGGGAAAAGCCACATGTCTCCCCTACCCAATGCATAACAGAGCTGCTTAACATGTTTTAGCCAGGGTTTTTTTCCCAGACCCCTTATGGTCAAAAAATCCCTTAGGTCCTCCCTAAAACTCAGAAGTTCTGGGGTAGACCAGAGTCGCCTCCAGTACAGCAAAGGGCGATTTGAGGTGATCTCCTGTATGGGGGCCAAACCTAGATCTAACCGTAAAGGGATCAGGGGTGTGCTCTGGGGAAGTCTCAATAGGCGCCTGATGAAACTATTCTCAGAAGTAGACAGGGAGGTGGCGCTGACATGGCCCCATAGCTCTACTCCATAGAGCGCCCCACCTCTCGCCTATGCTTTATAAATTTCCACTGGCGGACCCAAGGATTTAAATGAACACTCATTATAAACCTTTAGTATACAGCCAGACGATTGAGCAAGCTTCATATTTGCCTTAGCCATGTGCGACCCCCATTCCATCCTGTCGTTGAGTGTTACCCCAAAGTAGTCGAAAGTGGAGACTCTTTCCAACACGGAACCCTCCAAACGGAGGATGTGGCAATTAGATGATTTTGCATTAAAAACCATGTATTTGGTTTTGGAGAGATTAATCTCCAGATTTCTCGATCTACAAAAGGAGCAAAACGCCTCCAGTGTTCGCTGAATACCCATAAGGGATTTTGATAACAAAAGGGTATCATCAGCGTACATCAGGGCCGGTATCTTGCGGGCTGCTAAACTAGGAGAATCTAGATCCCTTGCTCC
This sequence comes from Triturus cristatus, assembly GCF_964204655.1. Taxonomy (NCBI): domain Eukaryota; kingdom Metazoa; phylum Chordata; class Amphibia; order Caudata; family Salamandridae; genus Triturus; species Triturus cristatus. The sequence goes on from NC_140589.1 coordinate 1,568,372,288, forward strand.
CATTAGATGTTCGATCAAACCGTTAAGGAACAAGGAAAAAAGCGTATAGGCCAGCACGCACCCCTGCCTCACACCCCTTTCCACCGCAAAGGGAGCCGAAAGCTCCCCGTTCCTCCCATACCTCACTCAAAAGTGCCTTGGTGCAGACATTTGAACAAATGGCACAGATATATCGGCGCGCCCATCTCTAACAGTAACGCCCAGAGCTTATCCCTCTGTACCAAGTCCAATGCAGATCAAAGATCCACAAAGATCAAGTAAAGACTACCAGCCCCCATGGTCACCGTCTTCCAGTGGACCAGCTGGAGTCTGAACAATTGATCGATTGTGGAAACCTTGGCACGAAAGCCCACTTGAAGGGAGGTTAGGATGTGATGTTTGTCCATCCAGCACTGCAACCTTGATAATAAAAGGTGGGCAAACAGTTTCTGCAAGGTGTCGATGAGGCTAATAGGGCGGTAATTAGCCGGGTCGAGTGGGGAAGCCTTCTTATGGATAGGAATGATTTCTGCACCCCGCCAGGTTGGGGGATGTCCATGCCATGTAAAATGGCATTAAAGTAAAGCAGAATATAGGGAACCCAAACCTTCTGTTCACTCAAAAACAGATCTCCAGGTATCCTATCCAAACCGGGAGCCTTCCCGGAAGAGAGACTTCTAAGGGCCGCCTGGATTTCGAGAATATTGCAAGGTTGATAATCAGAATCCTTTACATCCGATAGCGCTAAAGCAGATGTATCCTTCATTCGTGAAGCCACGTCTGCTAGAGATGCGGTGTCCATGTGGGTGAAGAGCGGCTTAAAGTGGGCAATCTAAACCTCCTCACTCAGGTTAGGAATTATAGCGGACGACCCCTCTACCGAGCCTGATCTAACTAGGTTCCAGAAGACCCTATAATCGCGTCCTTCCAGGGCTTCTTTTATGCTATCCCATCTCAAGGCCTCCCATTCCGACTTGGACTCCAAGATTATACATTTATAGGTGTGTCTAACCCCTCTAATACTCGACAGAGAACCTGTTTTAACCTCCCTAACAAGAGCACGTTTAGCCGCCATACAGTTACTGTTAAACCATTGGGCCTGGATTTTTGCCCGTGGCTTCTTGTTCGCTGTAGTATAAAAATAGTCAGCCAGGGAAGAGAAAAGGTTGGAATGGATATACTCAAGCTCCTGGAAATAGGAAAGATCATAATTATCAACTGGGAGTTCGAAGGCCTCTGCTAGAGAGCTAGCAACATGTTGATATAACTCAGTTATTTTATCAGGAGATAGCACAAACTTGACCCACCTAATGCGTCTGCCCCCCGCCACTTTGATTAGATTCGAGTCGGCGAAAGTCTCCAACACCCCCAGTTCATGTTGGCGTCCCAATGTATGTTTTAATTCTAGTGACAGAAGATTATGGTCACTATCTACCCTATTAATTACAGTGAAGGCCCTCATTTGGGACCAAAATTCCACATTGACAATAATATAGTCAATGGTTGTGCTTTACCCCACTCTATTATAAGTGCTCTTCCCAGGGGCATCCGGAGGGAGTCTACCATTACAGGCTCTGAGGGAGTGAGTTACTAAAAGCTTATTGATCTGGAGAGCCAGAGGCGTTAGGCGCTTTGCCGAGTGCATAGAGCACTCCTGAATGTGCCAAATGGCGTCCTTATCTAAAGTTACAGAGGGGATCCCGATCAAGGGTTCAAAATGGCAATTAAAGTCGACCCCGATAATTCTGTGTGACGGTGATGGGAACATAGAAAGAAGCTTGTCAATAGCCTCTAGCATAGATAACCCCAACCGTTGGGGAATAGGGCGCAAATAAATATTAATAACCACCACCGACAAACCATCCAAGTATTTAAGTACAATGCAGAGAATGTCCGGAGAGTCAGAATCTATTACTTTGACTGAACACCCCAAATGTGTGGCTACCCAAATACACAATCCCCCCGAAGGTCGTCCCCTGGGTCCCTGCACAGCCGGGATGTGAAATGTTGCATAGCCTACCCTTAAGGGGGCAGTCAACAACAAAGTTTCTTGGAACAAACACAAATCATATTTGTTCACCAACTCACCCCAGTCTGGATTAGATAACTTAGAACCTAGCCCTGCTATGTTCCAGGACCCAATTAAAGATCTACGAAATTCACCCCTTGCGGGCCTAGGTATAGCGGATTCGAGCACATTAAAAGAGGGAGATCCTATATGGGTCTCCTGCTCCGATCCGTCTCCTAAAAGGCTGGTGTTTGAGCTTGAGGATGGTGAGTTTGTTGTCATTCCAACTTGCTTAGCCCCAAAAGCCCGCTGGGGTTGGCCCTCTTCAGCCTCCCACCCTCCACCACAGGACAAACGTCCACATTGGGGACCATTTCGATGGGCCCCCGTCGATAAAATAGTCAAGCCACGTTATTCAAAACACTACAGGTGTTAGCTACAGGTATGTTGTATTCTAATTCATGTGGGCCATGATGGAGATAAGTTGGTACAAGCCCACCCAGTACTAAATCCTGTGAGTAAAAATACCCCAAGGGGAGAGGATTGATTGGTCCCGGATTACACGGGCCTCCCCACTCAAGAATGTGATTGACCACTCCAGGATCCCTGAAATTAACAATCACACAATCCCCTCCAATAACCTTGGGTTTGGTCCCCAGCCAGCTAACTCTTCTAGCAAATAGAAGTTCCCCCTGGCCCGATCTCATTAATGGTCTGTGTCTGTTCAGCCAAAAAATAATTTTGTTCTTCAACTCAGGGAATGATTCACCTCGCTCACCCGACAACAAAGGAACTCCTGTTAAAACCACCACATACGGAGAGGCCTCAGGTGGTAACTGGGGGCAGGGTGGAAGTTGTAGCAATCCATTATCTGGATTCCTTCAGAGCAGGGTTTTGAGGCACTAGGCCCCGGTCCGCCCGCTGCTTACTAATGACTTTAAGAGCAGGAGGTGGGTTGCGGGGGGTCGAGCTAGCTGTAGCTGGGTGCACCCTGGGTGTGAGAACAGGACCAGGCACGGTAGTGTCAGCGGTTCGTTTGCACATATTTTTTGGAACCAATCCCTGGGCCAGGTTGTCTAGTAGAGAACCAACATTTAGGCTATGGCCTTGTGTGGCCTGCTTGATATTACCTGGGACCACTTTCGCAGTAGCATTCCCAGTTGGAATAGGCAGCTGTTGTCCTCCTCCACTTTTGTTATTGTTTATCAGTGAAACTACTTTATCAATTCTACTCAGCAAAATTTTAAAGTGAGAATTGATAAGTTGTTCCAATTGGGCTTGGAAATCAATTATTAAATGAGTAGCCCATACCGGAGGTGCTAAAATGGAGAAGGGGGGGCCTGACTCTGTCGCCAGAGCATCTGGGGTAGTTATAGTGCTCTTAGAAGGCTTTTTGGGTAATTTCAGCCACTTAGTTCTAGAGCGGGGTTTTGATGCCTTTGTCGCTATCTGAGGAACTAAAGGCGATGCGGGATTAATAGGAGAGCTAGCATCTATAACAGTCTGCGCACATGGAAGCTCAACATAAGAGGACATTAGCATCGAGTCCGGAGAATCGGCAATGAGTGTAGATGTGTTCCCGGTTGGCAAGGAGGGAAGCAAACCAGGTGTAAGTGAGAGACGTCTTTCAGTATTCTCTATAGCCGACGCAACCACTCCTATTGTTTTTTGTAACATTTTATCAATGGCCGTTAAACTCGGAACTGGAGTAGTTGAGGCTTCTTTTTGCCTTGTAAAAGGACGAGAGTTTGAGGGATTGGTGGGATTGGTTTTGCCCATAGTACTCAATATGGGGATCTTAAAAATGTATGGTAACAGAGGCTCAAATTAACAGTTCCAGGTCAATTGAATGAAAAGTAAAAAATAGTCACTGAAAGATAATAAGGTCCCAATAGACAATTCCAATAAACAATATACTAATATCACTTTAGAGCAAAGCTTTGGCTGAATGATAACGTAGTTACCACAGCGATGAAATCCAGTCCAGTGACTGCTCGTCCAGCCAAGAGGGGTAGCCCTGCCCGGCCACCATCGGCCCCTGATGGCCTCAGACGGCCTGCCCTTTGCCCGGACTTAGCCCGGCGACCACCCGCGCGCGTCCCGCGATGCGCAAAGCTGAGGATAAATAAAGTGCCCCAGCAGGTTAAGTGGGAGGGGTTGCCGGAATGCTCCACGGCCCCCGCTGGTTCCTGGGTTCTGGAGTCCACAATTGGCCGCCCATAGCAGTTCTCAAGACAGCGCATCGTCTCCCGCGAAGCGGGAGGCACAAGGAGTGGATGTAGCCCTGCAGGTGAGGTGGGAGGGGCTGCCGGAAAGCTCCGCGGCCCCTGCTGGTTCCTGGGTTCTGGAGTCCTCAATTGGCCGTCCACAGCAGTTCTCAAGACAGCGCAGCGTCTCCCGCGAAGCGGGAGGCGCAAGGAGTAGATGAAGCCCCACAGGTGAGGACGGAGGGGCTGCCGGAATGCTCCGTGGCCGCTGCTGATTCCGGGGTTCTGGAATCCTCAATTGGCCACCCACAGCAGTTCTCAAGACAGCGCAGCGTCTCCCGCGAAGCGGGAGGCACAAGGAGTAGATGTAGCCCCGCAGGTGAGGTGGGAGGGGCTGCCGGAATGCTCTGCGGTTCCCGCTGGTTCCTGGGTTCTGGAGTGCTCAATTGGCCGCCCACAGTAGTTCTCAAGACAGCGCAGCGTCTCCCCTGGCGGAATGTACTGACAAGCTCTAGAAGAATTCACGAGGACATTGGTGTGAAAAGTTTAATCAAAGCGTTCATCTGCACTTGAGTTCGGCAGACGCCCTCGTGGAAAACGGTTGCACTTTCTTTTCTTTTTTCAGGGTCTGCATTACTCAAATTCCTGTCTGTTCCTGTTCAACCAGGAGAAAAGGCTTCTTGCAGTTGAGACCAGCTGGATCACACATGCAAGGAGATCGGATGGAGGGCGCTGGATGGCTGTTCCATCATAGGCAGAGATTCTTCTGTGGCTCTGGATGAAGGTCCACAGCGTCACACACACGTTCTTCAGTCTCTCTGTCAGAGAGCGCAGGCTGTCTGTCTTCAGATCATAGTTCAGAGCACAGAGCTGCTCCACCGCTTCCAGAATCAGCTCCTGGTGTCCAATGCTCTTCACACCAAGGTTCTACAGCTCCAGGGAAGAGAAGCCTTAGTAGATCTAGGCCCAGATGTACTTAGGTGTTTTCTTTTCAACAGGCATCTTCGAACTAAACTTTCTGATACTGCATTTTGAGGAGAAGAGACTCAGAGTTCCTTTATTCGTAGTTGCTCCAATGATAGCTGATTTTGTTTATTTCCTTTGTATCAGTTGGTCTAGCTGGCACGTTTTTGAATTCGGTTGGTACAATAATAGGAGGGGCAGGAAAGAAGAGGACGTTTCAGAGTATTGGAACACGGTTGATCTGAAAGTAGATTGATTGTTTGGAGGCTGATTTGGCAAACACTCTCTGGGTAATGTAGCTTAGATACGTCTTGGCTCTACATTAGTGTTCCTTCCTTGCTCGTTGATGCTGGTAAAATGCAACTTGAGCGGCTCCGATTTCTTCAAGTTAAGATTTTTTTTTCAAGACAAGTTAAGAAAAACAAAAGCGTTCCAACCTCCCCTTTCTCCTGCTCTTTCATCTCCTCGCCCTCACGCTGAGGCTGTTTCCACCCCCCCTCTCAATTTTGAACTGTTATCCAACTTTAGTTTGTTCTGCATTGTTATTGATCAGTGATCACCTTTAAACTATGCCCACTTTCTCATTGAATCCCTCTCTGTAGAAATGACACACCTGCCTGCAAGAGATGGACTGAAATAGTAAATTGGTTACATGTATGTTGCTATTAAGAACAAAGGGGCATATTATCAAGCCAGGCGATAAAAAAAACGGCGATAATGGGCTTGATAATATGCTCTATGGAATTCCAATTGAAGCCCATGTTAGATGTGAAGGACATCTAACATGGGCTTCAATTGGAATTCCATAGAGCATATTATCAAGCCCATTATCGCCGTTTTAGCGGAAGTTTTATGCCGCTAAAGCGGCAATAATTTTAGCGCTTGCTTTGATAATATGCCCCGATGCTAGTAACAATGAGCACACCTTTATTAGCAACACACATCATAGGTAATGTAATAGTAATAATCATCATCATCGTCATCATCATCTAGTCATCATCATCATTATCATTTTTGTTATTATCGTTAATATTATTATTACTAATTTTAGCATTTTTATTACTATATCTCACAATGACGTTGCGAAATTGTAAGCTGAGAAATGACATCAAATGTCATTTTAGAGATGCAGTGAGAGCGCTACAAAAAAGGTTCTATCGATTTCGGACATCTCGAAGAAACATTGATAAATTGTGTGTAGACTTTCATGGCATGAAGTGTTGGAATTCAAATACCGTATTGGCTGCAATTACTGCGCCATTCTGAAAAGAATAGGCTGCCGGCACGTGCTGTGCGTGGCCATTGTTGTGAGCTATTAAGTATAAGTGGGAATTTAGATTACTGCGCCGGTACAAGGACAGCAGTGCGGCCCCGCATTCATGAAGGTGGTGGCCCCAGGGCTTTCTTTCTCTAGGACTGATGACAGCACTTATAATTATAGTTGGACTCAAATAAACCTCTAGCTTTTCCGTGCAGTTGCAAAGGGACTACACGCATAATTATTTTGATTAAAATTCATTATGCAATCAAGAGTTTTGTTTTTCCACTTTTCTAGTTTATTCCCAATCCACAGCCCTGCCTACCACAGCATATCATATTTGCTCATTAACGTTGAAAAAACATTGTGAATCCATGAACATTAAATGCAAGTTAAATCAGAAAATCGAAAACCCTATGTACACCACACAGCAATTATATTTCCGAAAAACTGAATATTTTTAACTGAACCACAACTTCAAACATCCGAATAGTTTAACGTTAGAATACCCATAATTTTCTACTATCCGTAACAAATTATACTAGAAAATAACGAAGCTTTTTTAAATCTTCAAATATGTTTAAACATACATTTATTCAAGATATAGAGACGATACTTGGAGAAACATAGCCAGAATAAACTTAACTTGATTAATTTTATCCTTACTTAACAGTCAATGTATTACAGAGCTGTGGCTTGCTTCTCGTTTTGATTTATGGGTTCTTCACATAAAGATGTTCCCAATCATATTTAAGATCACTAAGCAAAACTATATTAATGCCTGACTTGGCTTTGAACCAGCTGTTTCTCTTAATGAACAGAAACCTTGCCTCATATACATTGTGTTAAGTTGTAATTGCATTTATATACCACTTACTACACCTGATGAATGAACTTTGTAGTGAGTAGCCTGCTACTCTGGAAAAAGGGTCCGTGGTTAATCCAGTGCTTATTGGTTATTGTTAATTATTGTTGGTTTGCTTTGTGCTCCCAAGGAAACAATACCGTGCATTGAAGACAGTTTCTTTGTGATAGGTCCGATTAATATTGGCGTGGTCATTAGTGGTGGGTATGTGAGTTGTAAATGGTTGGTGAGATGAATAGACAGGTTAGAAGAGATGATGTAGAATAAGTTAGACAGTTGTGTGACAGAGTAGGCTATATCCAGGGAAATGAGGCATGGAGAGGCTGGCAAGGAGAGGGTCAGTCTACAGAAGGAAAGGAGAGAAACAATTGATACTTTTAAGTCAGGGTACATTTTCATGCACGGTTTTATGACTATAATGAGAGAAGGCTTTTTGGCATCACGTGACCATGAGGCTGTAAAATTGTAGAATGTGAGATGAAGCATTGTACTGCAATACGAGTATATTGTTTTCTAGCCATACATAGGGCACCAAAGAGCTTATTCACAGCAATATCCCCTTTTAACATATGGATGTGTGGTTTTATGTTACCTTTGCTTTCAGCGAATTTGTAAAACATTTCCATGGCATGCATTATGACCACTGAGTTGCGTTTATTTGTTATGGGATGCAGCATTGGCTGAGTGATAGATGAGGAAGTGCGGGAGATAGAACACTTCTTTTTTTATAGTTTAAGGTATGCTGACATCACTGGTAAGGCTGTGCAGGTCACTTTATTGTGTTTGTACTTTTTATGTTCTCAATCCCATTTCATATGCTGGTTGTGACAGGTAATCCACTCTGAGATCTCATAGAGCTGGATGAGGTAATAGGTGTGGAGAAAGAGTAAGTGGGATTAAAATCTGCCCAGAGACACTGGACCTGATCTCGATGGTGGATGGTTCGACTGCCACCTGCTATTACAGCCGTTAGGAGACTGCCCAACAAGCAGGTGGTGGTCCGACTGCTGCATTGCGATATGACTGCCGTGCTGGTGGTCGGCAAGTGCTCCATATTACGACGACTGTGGCCAAGAAAAAGGGCTGCGGCACAAGTTACCGTGGTACTGAGCAACTCCTGCTAGTTCATGGCCCGTGTGCCATGCACCATGCTGTGCATTACACACAATGCATGGAGTTGAGTGGGGGGCTCTACAAGTGTCCCTTTCTAACAGCCGTTTCATAGCAGTCTTCCCACCATGAAATCGCTGTTGGAAAGAGATATCATAAACCTACTGGCAATGCCTGCCTCGGCACCACCACCATTCAGGGATATGACTCTGCCACTCCATAGGGATCTCTGATCCTGGCAGAGGTGGCAGTCTTCCCTCCGACTGCTGTGAGTCTGTCGCCCGTAATTGTAATCCGCCATTCGGACCGAAGGACTGTCGGTGGTCAGACCGCCAACGAGGACTGGCCGGTGGTGGTCCGACTGCCATTATAATCTGGCTCACTGTGTTACAGTCTTACTGTATATGATTGCTACTATGAAATCTCAATTAAGGAAGTTTGGAAAGATGCACTGCACTATGATTTAAACATTCCTTTATCATATCAAGTTGCTGGTCTTTTTTTTTTGTACTTGTGACTTTTCTCTTGGTATCTTACAAATCTTAGGAAATAGATTGCTGGGATTGTAAACAAACTTAAAAAAGGTGCTCTGTTTTATACTTTAAAGTTCAGAGTGCGGGTATGGCATGCAAGGAGGCCAAGGGCTCCAAGGTACCAGACCAGCTAACCACCACCCTCGCCCAGAGCCCAACCACCGACCCCACTGACCCCGACACCGCCGCCCGCAACCTCAGACAAGTGGATCGACGACTGCGCCAACACCCTCGCCCCGCTCAAGACACCCTCCAACAGTCACTCCAGTAAGAGAGCCAGATGGTTCAATGACGACCTCTAGACCTCCAAGCAAACCTGTCGAAAGCTTGAGAAGAACTGGCTCCGTGAACGAACACCGGGCAGCTACACAACCCACAAGAATGCCACCCGCAGACACCATCACCTCATCAGATCAGCCAAAATAGCCTCCTTCAAAGACCGGCTAGACAACAACGCACACAACAGCAAGGAGCTCTTCAACATCGTGAAGGAACTCACCAACCCCAGCTCCAACACCAACGACATCCCACCTTCGTAAGACCTGTGTAACTCACTGGCCACCTTCTTCCATCGCAAGATCGCAGACATCCATGACAGCTTCAATGCCACGACCAACCCGACAACCACTGAGACCTCCACCCCCACAACCGCCATCCGCACCAACCGCCTGCTCTCCTGGACCAACATCAACGACGACGACACCATCAAGATCATGAACACCATCCACTCCGGATCTCCATCAGACCCTTGCCCACACCACATCTTCAACAAAGCCAGCACTGGCATTGCACCCCATCTCCGGAAAGCCATCAACATCTCCTTCGAGACAGCAACCTTCCCGGAGGGCTGGAAGCACGCCAAGATCAACGCCTTACTCAAGAAACCCAAGGTGGACCCCAAGGACCTCAAGAACTTCCGGCCCATCTCCCTGCTCCCGTTCCCGGCGAAGGTCATCGAGAAGACCGTCAACAAACAACTGACCCGCTACCTCGAGGAGAACAGCATCCTGGACCCATCCCAGTCTGGGGTACGCAGCAACCACAGCACCGAAACCGCCCTCATCACAGCCACCGATGACATCAGGACCCTGCTAGACAATGGAGAAACTGCAGCCCTCATCCTCCTGGACCTCTCAGCCGCCTTCGACACGGTCTGCGACCGCACACTACGCACATGCCTCCACGACGCCGGGATCCAAGAAAAGGCCCTGGACTGGACCACCTCCTTCCTCTCCGGCAGAACACAGAGCGTCCGCCTCCTCCCCTTCTGCTCCAAAGCCACCAAGATAATCTGCGGCATCCCCCAGGGCTCATCCTTCAGCCCAACACTGTTCAACATCTACATGGCAACGCTTGCCCACGTCGCCCGACTGCATGACCTCAACATCATCTCCTACACCGATGACACCCAGCTCATCCTCTCCCTCAACAAGGACCCCCACACCGCCAAAACCAACCTCGATGAAGGAATGAAGGCTGTCGCCGACTGGATGAGGAACAGCCGACTGAAGCTGAACTCGGACAAGATGGAGGTCCTCATCCTCGGATCCACCCCTTGGGCCTGGAACGACTCCTGGTGGCCGACTGCACTTGGAACAGCTCTAACACCCACCGACCACGCACGCAACCTAGGGGTCATCCTTGACTCCACCCTCTCCATGACTAAGCAGGTCAACGCCGTCTCTTCCTCCGGCTTCAACACCCTCTGCATGCTCCGCAAGATCTACAAGTGGATCCCCACCAAAACGAGTAGAATGGTCACCCAAGCCCTCGTCAGCAGCAGGTTGGACTGCGGAAATGCCCTCTACGCAGGAGCTTAGGCCAAACTCCTGAAACGGCTTCAAAGCATTCCAGAACGCCTCTGCGCGCCTGATCCTCGACATCCCTCACCGCAGCCACATCACTCCCCACCTGAGAGACCTGCACAGGCTCCCCGTCAACAAGAGGATAACCTTCAAGCTCCTCACCCAAGCACACAAGGCACTCCACAACACCGGACCAGCATACCTCAACAGACGACTCAGCTTCTACACCCCCACCCGCCAGCTCCGCTCCGCCGACCTTGCCCTAGCCACAGTCCCCCGCATCCGAAGAGCGGCCTCCGGCGGAATATCGTTCTCCCACCTCGCCGTCATGACCTGGAACACCCTCCCCATCCACCTATGGCAGACCCAAGACCTGCTGACCTTCAGAAGATTCCTCAAAACCTGGCTTTTCGAGCAGTAGCACCCTTCCCTACCCCCCAGCACCTTGAGACCCTCACTGGTTACAAATGCTATGATTGATTAATTGATGGGCCATGTCGGTTGTTTTCCAAATGACCCTAGTTGATTCGCTTTGATGCCCAGGTTATGGGCTAATGAATTGGATGGAATCAATGTCAGCCAAGCTGACCCTAGCAAGTGATGGTATCTGATTTAACAGTTTAAGGATATTGTATTTGATAAGTACATTATTGCTTCCCTTTGAGCAATATTCTTATCTTTTTTTCTTCTGAGAGGATGACCAATTGGGCTGTGCTAGGAACATAATTAACTTCAAAGGATACCTACCCTCTCACTGGCATATGTTGCTCACACCTGGACCTACCTCACTTTTGTCTTCTTGGCCAGGCAGTCTCCAATCCCAGTGGGAGAGGAGCTGCTGCAAGAAACAATTTTGAGTGACTACAGAGGATGGGGTTCTCATTTCCCTGAGCAGAACACTAGAGTGGGCACAAGAGCTCTGTACACTAGAAGATAGGTTCTGCCATTTTGAATTCAATTAGAAAGGGGGTAGAGCACACAGGAACTGCTACAAAGGTCGGCAGGGTTACACCTGGGTACTTTTTCCTAGTGGTTAGGGAGGGACCAGGAGTCATCCCCACCCAAAGGCTAATGCCGGGCACAAATTTGGCATCTCAGGGCACCCTCTTCAGAACACCACTCCAGCTGTAGAAGACGGAATAAGGACTGCACAAGCTGTTGAGAAATGCGAGGAAAACGCTAAGGGCTGGCCCTGCCATCATATATACCAGGACTAACCAGTGAATTCCAACGGTCAGTTGACTGACCTCATGTTAAGCAACAGTGACCCAAAACTGTAAGAAGCCTACTTTCCCAGCAGAGCCCAGCTAACCAATTTCAACTGGACTTGTCCTGGACCCTGCTGGTGGCTTCTTTTGAAATGAGTCCTGAACTTCAAGTCCTAAGGTAATGGAACCCTTGGCTGGGGTCAATACACCACAAACAAAGATTAGAACCTTGAAAATGCCTACTTTAAAGCATGATCAATAACCAAACTTCAATACACTAACATGATACTGAAAATTCTACAATATTGCTTAAGCGTAACTTCTTTACATTTAATAGCACAGTGTATTTACAAAATCAGGGCATTGCCATGGGAACATCACTTGTTCAAAGATACGCTAACCTTTTCATTGGGTGAAGGGAGGAAAAAATTACCTGGTTGGATGCAAATCAGGACATGATAGATCATGTGGTTCTATGGACATGGTTCATAGAAGATCTTTTCCTTATCTGGAATGATGGATTTCAGCTCAGCATCCTTTATCCATGAATTAAATCACAATGACAGGCTCCATAATTAGCAGCAAGATTGATTACCTGACTGTCATGCTTTCCTTAAAAAAGGAGGAACCATGGGCCCGATTCACAGAACTAACTTAAGACAAAATCCTAAACTTACTACCATTTTGGTATTCACAGAAGGCACTTACTCATTTTGGTATTCACAGAAGGCACTTACTCATTTCGGTATTCACAGAAGTTAGGAGTCCTAACTTTAGGACTCCTAAATGCCTTCTGTGAATACCGAAAGTCTTAAAATTAGGATTTTTCTCAGTTTAGGAGTAGTAAAGTTCACAGAAGGCATTTAGGAGTCCTAAAGTTAGGAGTCCTAACTATACTACTACTAAACTGCGAAAAAATATGACTCAGGCCTGCTTCTGCTTCCTGTACTGCAAGTTTAAACCTCAATTTCAACCTGGGGAAAAAAACTTTTGCCATGCCTAAGCCTTTCTCTTTAATACTCATATGTCATCTCTAAGGTGACATATGAGCCATAAAGGCTTCCAAAGCAGAGTATGTCCTGTTTAAAAAAATGGGACATGTGTGTTTATGTTTTACATGTCCTGGTAGTGAAAGACTCAAAGTTGTTTAACAGTTTTTCAAGGCCTATTTCTCCCACAGGATAACATTGGGTTACCATAATACACTTACTAAGTGATAACATAAGTTTGAGAACAGATAAGAAAATGTTTACACTAGGCCTGGGCTAAAATTTCGTTCCGTTCGCGGAAATTGCGATAATTTGACATTTTCGCGCTCCGCGGAAAGCGCGAAAATGTCAAAATTTCCGCATTCCGCAGCTTGGCGATAATTTGTTTCTTGCTCACGCTGTAAAATAATACATTCTCGCGCGCGATCGCCTTACCTGAATCCCTGCGTTCGCCGACAAGTTTTCTTTATCCGGTCGCGTTCTCCATGAGATGTTGTATTGTTTTTAGCCATTTGCGCTGTCTCACGACAGTTCGCGCCCGCAGTGACGTCATGCGTCGCGCGATCACGTCTTTCTTCTCGCGATCATGCACCACGAGACAACTGAAAACAAGATGGCCACGCCCGCGAGCAACCACATGGGTAAGTTGGCGAGCCGCAACCATGCAGAAAATCTCGCGAACATGCTGGAAAAAAACTTCCGCATCTTCGCGATATTTCCGCGTGTTTGCGATAATTTTTAACATTTTCGCGATAATTTGTGAAAGTGGATTTCGCAAATTCCGCCCACCCCTAGTTTACACTCAGATTAATTACAATTGAATTTCCTCATTAATGGTAAAGTCAGACTTTGTTACAATTCTGAAAAAGCCAGTTTTAGATTTGCATTCTTTTCCTAACCATGTGTGCCTTCTGCCAGTATCCTGGGTCACATGACTCTAAATAGCTTAGTTGTTGGCCTTTGTGTATTCCTCCCAGATAGTAAGACAAAGGGGGGGATAGGTGTTGGCAGGATGGGGGATCCTTCCAGAATGGTTTTGGCGGAGCTGTTCCCTACGCCACTTACATTTCAAAAGTCTGCCCCCAGGACACACAAAAATGAACTTAACAACAGTCTTTTGTCATCCTAGCCTACTTAGAGCCTTCACAGGGAAAGGGAACAACTTTCAAGAAGCAGAGATGGGGGTAGTATTTGGAATTCCTCACTTCAAAGGCTGGCACCAGGTGTAAATAGTGGACCTCTAGAGCCACTCATCAGGTCACATCGGGACCTGTGGAAGACTCAGAAGATGGACTGATCTTCTGCCCGCCTGCTGGAACGACTGTCCTGCTGCCCTGATGCCTGAGGAAGGAAGACTGGACATTTTCCTTGAACACAGAACCACCCGAGTGACTCCAAGGGCTTCCTGGCAGTCACCTGTGTGAGTTCTAGGGATATAACAAGCTCCAATGACCTGTCCTCCATCTGCCCAGTTGACCAGACCCAACTAGGCCTGTCTGTGCCCTGCTACTGGCCTCTGCCACAGTGATTCCTGAATTCCAAGAGGTGCCCCCCAGTCTTTGACCCCTAGGTGGCATCAGAGTTTACTCTTCCTTGTCCAACTGAGGGTTCCATCAGAAACAATGCAGCGCAACGCAACTAGATGCAGGACCTCGCATGCAGTACCTTACAGGCCCTGATTGCTGGTCTCATCAGAACTGACGCAGCGCAACCCAACTTGACTCACGATCTCACATGGTAGCACCTCATAGCTCCTTATCGGCAGAATCATAAAAATTGATGCAGTGCATAGCAAATCAACTCAACATGAATCTTGCATCTCAGCACAAGGACAACCAGGTACACCTTCCAGCGGATCAATCTCAGTCCTGTAGCGAGCCTGTGCTTCATCATGGTCAGGCTGGACTTGTGACTTTGTCCCAGTCCGGTATGACCCAAAAACTACAGTTGGCGCTTTGTACTTTTTTGCACTACTTTTACTTTAGTCTTTCAAAGGGCATCACTCCAGTTCTACTGATTGGATTTTTGTCATTCTGGTAGCATTTTATTTATTAAAAGTTACTATTTTTCTAAATTGGTTTATAATGTTTCTTGTGTGGTGTTGTGCCTTTATTACTATTTGTATTCTGCAAAAATACTTTACACATTGCCTCTAAATTAAGTCTAACTGATTTGTGCCAAGCTACCACAGGGCTAAGTATAGGTTAAATTGATGACTTTGGTGGTTCACCCTGACCAGGATGGTATTTATTATTTTGGAGGTCTCCTGCCCTACTCAAGTAATAGCCACATTTATTTCCAGAAACCAATTGCAAGTAACAGCAGTTTGCATGCAAACAGCACCTACTACAAAGACCTCAAATGGAGCATCTCATATGGAGAAATGTTAGGGGCATGAACAATTTGCTCCACAGATGAAGACTTTGCTATTTTATTGTTAAAACTGGCATCCTTAGGGTGGTCTTCCACCAACATTTTGCCTGCTTCCGTCCACTTTTTGTTGTAGTTTTTTGTTGGCTTTAGGACTCTGAGCACTTTACCACTGCTAACCAGTGCTAAAGCACATGTGATTCTCCTCTAAACATAGGGACATTGGTCAAATAGAAAATGGAAGATGGCAGTGGTAATAACAAGATGCTAGCACATCCGCTAACAAGGTATGGTAACTTCAAAGTATGTGAAAAAGACATCCCAGCACCATTTTTTGCACTTATTTCTAATTTAAACATGCATCACATCGTAGCCTCATCTTAACACCAAGATATGTAGATATCAAAACCCTGTACAATGGGTTAGAGAGAGGCCAATGAACTCCATTGTGTCAAGATCAACCACACATACATTATACATTCATTTGCATAAAGGATCTCTGGAATGAACAGAGGTTATGATACTGTAGGAGTTAAATCTTTATAAAGTACAAATAGTTCCCTATCTATATTTAGGCCATAATCCACAGATCTGAGTTTAGAAACCCATATTGCTTCGAGTGTCCTCAAAATGTGTGTGCTATCACCACCTCTTGGATGATCCTTGGCCACTACCACTCCTTGGAATCTAATCTGAGGTAAATCTCCGGTATCATGGTATGTATGAAAATGGACAGCTAAAGGGTAGTGACTGTTACCATTCCTGTTACCATTCCTGATTGCATGGATATGCTCTGGAATCCTTTCTTTTAACAGCCTTATAGTATTCCCAATATATATGCTTTTGCAAATGCATATTATGGAATAAACAAAAAATTTGGTGTTGCAATTCATGAAGGTTTCTATCTTGTACTCTATAGCCGTTTTGTATTTGAACTGTTTAATCTTATCCACTGTATGCTGGCAAATGTTACAGTGGCTACATATGTAAAAACCTACAGGTAGAGGACGTAACCATGTCAGGTCTTCCTGTTATTTGGCAGCGTTATAGAAACTGAGGCATAGGATGTTGCGTAGGGTCTTACCTCTTCTGTAAATAAACCTAGGTTTAGCTGAAATTACCTTACTCAAGGTGGAATCTAGTACACAAAGGGAGTCACTGTTCCTTAAGGAACAGTGACTCCCTTTGTGTACTAGTTACTTTTCGGGAGCAAGGGTTACTGGACCTAATAATTAGCTCCTAGTGTCCCCTCTCTCTATAAATATGATCAAGGTGGGATCTACCTTCAAGATGTGCCAATGTCTGCGGAAGATTTTTTGTAGTACATGTAGTACATAGAATTGTACACTGTAATTAGAGAAACAGTTTGTTTATTATTGTCAGTTGATTTCACTCTATTCTTCAGCAATTGCTTGCGATCAGTGTTTAGTATCCTGTTTCTGGCCTTTTTGGTAATGTCAGACCTATAGATTCTGGCAGAGAACCTCCTTATTGCTTCATCCATTTGTGTTTTAAACACAAAGGGGATGGAGTGAATATGAGATTGAGGATGTGATGCAGGCTCTTTCATTGAGTTCTTTAAAAGTTTTTGTGGGTATCCTCTTTTCTTGAGCTTTTGTTGCAACACTTCTGCATGCATGAAATAATCATCTTTTCTCATGCAATTCCTGCGTGTGCGGAGAAATTGCCCGGAGGGCAAGTTGTCACGTAAATTTCTCGGGTAGAAACTTTTATAGTGGACAGATTTTTTTTTGTCCGTTGGCTTGTGGCATAAGGTTGTATACAGTATATCATTGCTTGATCGAACTTGTACATCCAGAAAAGTGAGCCATGACTTGCTTTTGGACATACTAAAATGGATATGTGGATTTCTGTTATTTAGCCGTTTGTGAAACACTTCCAGTTGTTATTTGGTACCTTTCCAAAGGCACCAAACATAATTGATGTATCTGAACCAGTGAAGTATTTGGTTTGAATGAGGGTTATTGTAGGTGATGTATCTTTCTTCAAACGGTATCATGTACAATACAGCTATTTCCCGCTCACAGGGATAAGCAATGGCTGTCCCTTTGACTTGAATGTAGAACTCATTCTTAAACATGAAAAAATTCCTTTTCATGCCAATTCTGCCAGCTTCAGTATGAACGATGTGGGCACTCGATGGGGTCTTGAGCGAGCCTCAAGGTAAGCCTTTATTGCTTCGAACCCATCATCGTGAGGAATTTGGGTATACAGTGAAACAACATCAAATGACACAAGCCAGTGGTCTTCCATGGAACAATGGTGGCCATTGATTTTGGTGATTAAATCCATTGTGTCTCTCAGGTCTGATGGTACTTCCTGGAGGAATGGTTTGAGAAATATATCTACATATTGGGCAATCGGCTCAAGGACCGAGTCACATCCGGACACAATTGGACAACCAGGTGGGTTTTGGGGAACTTTATGAAGTTTAGGCAGAAAGTATATGACGGGCTTTGTTTTAACCAAATAGGCAAATTCCTTTGGGACCAAAATGTTGTTGTCGAAGCCTTCCTGCAGCACCTGATGTATCTCCTCTTGGATCTCCCTTGTGGGGTCATTTGTTATACGCCAATACAAGTTCCAGTTGTCCAAATGTTTTTTAGCCTCCGAGATGCAACCATCTTTTGACCAAACAACGACTACGCCCCCCCATGTCTGCTTGCTTAATAACTACAGACTGGTCCTCTTTCAGTTCCTGTATTGCTCTTTGTTGATCACGGGTGATGTTGAGCTAAGGAATAGTTTTTTGTTTTCTAATTGAACAATGGATGATATCACAGCTTACTCAAATGTTACAAATTCTTTCAGTATTGAATGCGGAGGGGGACAGAATGAAGATTTGAGCTTGACTCCTGATGGTTCAGCCTGGACGGTGTCATCCTTATTGTGAAAAAAAGCTTTTAGTCTCAATTTCCTAAACAATTCGAGGGCCTCACTTCTGAGTTTGCCAAAATCAGTAGGCTACTTTCAGAAAACTATGGCCTAGTTCCAGGACTTTCTCATGGTCTCATGGTCTCGAGAAATATTTCTTTCTGATAAATTCACAATTCCTGGCTTGGTTAGTTCTGTAGTATTGATGCCTCGTGAGCATCTTCCAAGGTTGGGTTTCGAACTGGTTTTGTTGTTGACCATTCTCTAAAAAAGGATTTTCTCTGTTAGGGTTCGATGTATTGGATCTGCTACTTTAATCAGAATCCCCAGCTGATTCTGATGAGGATGTGTCTGAGAAAGTCTTAAAACGATTTTTGGATCTTCCTATATTAGGCAGACATGATAGCGCCATTCTTGACATAGAGTTTCAAGTCTGGAAAGGAGATCTCATGTTTGTTATATTGGTGTGTAACCATAATATTGCAATGATTTTGAGTAAAAAACCTGGAAAAGTCTTATAATTGATTCTCCCCCTCAGTTGAAGTCATCGGAACATCATCAATATAACGGCCCCAGTAGACCACATGATTGATTAATTCCCCTGGACAGGTCAACCAAATATAAGTCTTTTCCAGCCAACCCATAAACAGATTAGGGAACGAAGGAGAACATTTCAATCCTATCGCTACTCCTTGGTGTTGGCAGACCCATGTGCCATTATGCAGAAATATATTGTTATCAAGAACTAGGGTAATATATTCTATCAACATAGACGCATGTTCCCAAAGAGTTGCATCCCTGCTGGAGAGAACATGTTTTATAGCTTTAATCCCCAGGGTAGTGGGAATGGATGTATACAAGGAGTAAATATCTAAGGTGACGCAGTACTCCTCTGACCAGTTAAAATCCATTAATTGATTTAAGAGATCCTTGGTGTAACATACAAA
Organism: Triturus cristatus; assembly: GCF_964204655.1. Lineage (NCBI taxonomy): Eukaryota > Metazoa > Chordata > Amphibia > Caudata > Salamandridae > Triturus > Triturus cristatus. Next base: position 1,568,391,425 of record NC_140589.1, read on the forward strand.
AGATGGCATATTACATACCAAAGACTGGAGAACAAAATTCATATATTCAGAAATATGCTCAGTGGGTGACCCAGTTCCCGAGTTGATTGGTCTACCCGGTGGAAAGTTGCCTGGTTTGTGTATTTTTGGCAACGTATAAATGCAAGGAGAAACAGGTGTATGCATATATTTAAATTCTAGATCATTAGTTATGGCCAAGATCGTTCCACTGCCTCAGTTTTTTCTCCAGCAAATCTGTGACATCTCTCATTGGATTGTGGGTCAATTTCTAAGACGCAACCATGTCTGATAGTTGCCTATCCATCTCCGTGATATAATCAGCAGTATTCATCAGGACAAAATTACCCCCATTATCCGATTCTTTGATAATGACCTTGGATAGTGAAGTTAACTTAGTAAGAGCGTGTCTTTCGCCCACCGTAATTCTGAAGGTGGTTGATTTCAGAGAAAACGCTAATCTTCAAAATTCAAAATCTTCGAGCAAACCCTCCGCTGCGACACCGACCGGATGCAACTCCTCCTACGGCCCGACACAGCTGCTTGCTATTAACTCGATACCTTGAGCGAGTGCCGGTTTGGCGCTCGGCTTGGCGGCTGACATCTCGCTCTCCCAGCAACATTCTCTGCGGCTACAATAAACTGGCTGATTTTCGAATGGCACCTACAAGAAGCGGCCAAGGAGCGAACCGCCAACCAGCGGAGACATCTGCGGCAACAAATTCATCGTCCGCGGTGAGTGGGAGCGATAGCGGCAGCACTAATACGGGCTCCGGTGATTATAGAGTTCTGGTGGAAGGGGGGTCTGCTGTGAGACTACAGGAGAAAATGGAGGAAACGGAGGCCCCTGCTGACACTGTCCCTCCGAAGCTTGGTCGACAGGTGATTCAGTACTTAAAATCTGGAAATATTTCCGAGATTACGGAAAATGTGCCACTTTTTGGGGATAGCGACTTGGCAGAGACAATAATTAATGCTATAGCCAACAATTCTAAACAAAGCAGCGCTGATTCAAAGCTACAAAAAACTACTAGCCTTGGTATTCAATGTATTCAAGATACCCAATACCAATCTAACTCTAGAGGTCTCAATACGAGAGCCAATAACATTAAATCACAGCCTGAAACTGATCCTAAACCACCACTCGGTCTGCTTATCAAAGAAATAAAGGCAAAATCAAACAATGACGGCCCCAGCGTACTAAGGCGTAATAGCGCTGACAATGGCAGCAATAGTCAACAGCCTCTCACTCCTCTAGATGGACAAGATACTAATATACTAGAGGTACAGACAGAGAGTCTAGAGGGTTTGGATGGCTCTATAAAAATAGCGGACAATGCAGTATTAAACAATGGGCATATGTATCAAGTACCTACATCTTCAAGAGAGCAGCGCCTGCCAAGAGAATCTAAGAAGAAAACAACAACTAAGATAGATCCTCTAAAAAAAGCCAAACATATTAAAGAACTTAAAAGGATGCAAGGCCCACTCAATATAGGAATATCATCTGAAAAATACACGAAAGAAGATTTGAAAAATAGTCCAATGAGGAAGTGGGTTCAGTCCAAAGGCGGGATCAAGAAAACCATCGCCAGGCTATCAGGAGCGGGGCTTACGGACTGGAGCATATCAGCCGTCTCTATACCAGCAACAGAAACATCGTCGATCGACAAGGAGGATTATCTATACTCTGGTTTGGCACAAGATTTTGTGAAAGAACCAAACACTCAGGACCCTGTTGCTAAGCAGCTTCCTACTCCTGGCAACAGCGAAACTACTTTCTTTCTTCCTTCATCTCCACCAACCTCATCTACAGAACTACACCAAGATTCACCTCTGGCTTCTTGCTCCCCTTCTTTAGAAGATCAAGCTTCTGCAGGACATGGCCATTATAACGCTCAGGACCAGGGCCAGGGCCAAGAAACAATTATGCTTGCTAAGATATTGCAAGCTATAAATGAACAGAGGGAAGAAACAAGGGCGCTCTTTTCACAAGTCTGAGCTGATAATGGAAAAATCCAGCAGACTATGAAAGAGGTAGTGGAGAAAGTGGGATGTGTGACGGAAGAAATGGTCGAGCTTCAACAAAGAGTTGCCAATATAGAAGAGGCCTCATCTAAAAGGGATTGCTCTGTGGAGAGACAAGAAGTACAGCTAAGGGAAGTACAGGCTAAACTGGAGGACTTGGAAAATAGGCAGAGACGACAGAATCTTAAACTATTTGGTATTCCCGAAGGTTTGGAGGGGGCGGATTCTAGAGCGTATATCGTCCAGATTATGCAGAAGGCTTTCCCTGAGCTTGGGGATTGGGACTGGGATTGCCAGATACAACGAGCACACAGACTACCAATAATACAACGTCAAAAGAACCCCCGATATTCTAGACCATTTCTAATCTATTTTGGCAATTATCTATTGCGCCAAGCTGTCTCCCTAAAAGCTGGCCCTAGGTCGCCCGTGGTAGTGGACTCTCTTTCCCTGGTCTTCCGATCAGATTTTTGCAAATTCACGATGGATAAGAGATGGCAGCTAAAACAGCTGATTGACCCGCTAAAAGCACTTGGTGTCCAAGCTTATTTGCAGGAGCCTGCCCGGCTCAAAGTTATTAAGAATGGGCAGAGCTACCTCTTTTTCTCTCGAACGGAGGCAGAGGAGATATTGCAGAAATGGAAAGGGGAAGGTTCTGGCTAAAATAGACTGAACTAAGACCCCTGAAAATTACCTTTAATGTGTCCTAACACATACATATAGCTTATAGACTTGTTTGGTCTCTCTATTTTCTATTTTCTTTTATCTATTTACTACTTATTATTTCTTCTACTAAAAAGGCTGGGGGGGGGGTTTCTAGACCGGGGGCTGGGGGGCGGTTGAGTCCTAGTTGACTGCCATACCAGTGGCAGTTACTAGAAGAGGACGACTCCTCCTTCAAAGTATAGGGTGGGTGGGAAGGGAGGGAAGAATGGGAAGGATGATAAAGGTGTTAGGGGTTTGGGGTGGTTTTTTATGATGCATAAAATGATTGCTGTTGTAAAGGATAAAAAAAACAACATGAAAGTGATTTCAGATGATTTTGGCAATATACTGTGTGCTACTGATATAATACAAGCAAGGACGGGTTTTCTTTTCTTTTCTTTTCTTTTGAATGGCTGAAATAAAGATTTTAGCCTGGAATGTTGCAGGCCTTAACGGTAGGAATAAGAGACGCTTGGTGGCAGAGGAACTGCTGATGTATAACCCGCATTTAGTCCTATTATCAGAAACTCATATTGCATATAAAGATAAAGGGCTCCTTAAACAACTGGGATATGAAACTGTTATAGCTTCGGACCAAGATACTTCAACTAGAGGTGTAGCTATCCTTAGGCACAGACATCTAAAATGTATAATTGAAAAATCACTGACGGATAAAAGTGGTAGATGGGCCATTGTGCAGGCACAGATTGAAGGTACAAAATATGTTTTATGCGTAGTATATGGCTCAAACAGCGATAACTATCAAATAATTGATAGATTGAATATTGAACTGCTGAGCTGGGAAGGTGATAAAGTTGTGATGGGGGATTTTAATTGTGTAATGAACTACGAGATAGATACTACAAGACGTCATGCATTTCAGAGGATGAAAAAGACACGTACAGCAATCAATGAGCAAGGACGAATACACGTTCTCAGAGATGTTTGGCGGACAGTATACCCCAATATACCAGGCTATACCTATTACTCTGCTGCGCATAAACTTTGTTCTCGCATAGATATGGCCTGGGCATCAGAAGAGATTATAAAACTGTGTACTATGGAGATATGCCCTAGGGTCACTTCAGACCATAACCCCATTCTTCTGAGCTTCAAGACACCAACAGCAAGGAAACAGATTAGGGGCTTCTCATTCCCTGGATATCTCTTAACAGATGAAACTTATTTATTTAACATTAAGCAACACTTGAGGGAATATCTAGAAATTAATAATGGCTCTGCAATACCAATAATAGTCTGGGATTCATGTAAGGCCAGCATTAGAGGATTCACACAGCAATATATTTGGAGACAGAATAGGCAGCATAAGATAGAGATAGCTGAGATCCTTAAAGATGTCAAGATCATAGAGAATCAACACGCAGAAGCATTACTAAACGGTTCTTCAAACCTAGAATCTATAGGATATGAACTAATAAACTTAAAATCAACATTAAAACAAACAATCAGGGAGAAAATAGCGGTTAAAATCAACAAGTATAAAATAACCCAATACGAAAGTGGGGAAAAAATTGGGAAATTTCTAACCTTTAAAGTAGCCGACGAACAAGCTAAGACACAAATAAAGAAACTTAAAGGCTTAAACAGCAAGATATACGAACAACCAAATCAGATACTAGCGCAGTTTGCCACATATTTTCAAAACCTATATACACCAGAGGCTCAGCCACAAATGCTTGATATTATAAAATATGTTAAGATGTATGTTAAAAAAACACCGGTAGCTAATGAAATATCAGAAATACTGTTGGATGATATCCAGCACGACGAGATCAGAGCAGCCATCTTTTCTTTGCCATCAGGAAAAGCATCTGGAGATGATTCAATCCCCTTAGAATTATATAAAATATGCTTAGATGAGCTACTGCCAACTTTTATCCAACTTATTAAATATATCGAAGCAGGGGGGAACGCTCCAGACTCTTGGAATATGACTCGTATAATAAAAAAAAAAAAAAAAAGAATAAGCCTCCAGAGGAATGCGGGTCTTATAGGCCGATATCACTTATAAATACGGATGCGAAAATCTACGCTAAAATCTTAGCAACTCGCCTAGCACCAATAATGCCGAAACTTGTTTCATCTCAACAACACGGGTTTATCGTAGGACGGGATACTACATCCCATGTAAATACGGCTATAGTAGCGTTTGATGTTGCCAAGGTCAAAACCACCCCACTCGATATGATATTACTAGATGCAGAGAAAGCATTTGACTGAGTGGGGTGGGATTTTCTTTGGGTAGTACTATCTGCATTTGGCATCAAAGGTAAATTTTTACATATGATTAAATATCTATATCACCATCCTACAGCCAAATTAGCTTATGCGGGTTTACAATCTGATGTATTTCCAATATCACGGGGTACCCGTCAGGGGTGCCCTCTCTCACCTCTCTTATTTGCACTATCAATAGAGCCATTTATATTAGCATTACAAATGCAAACTCGGATTATACCTTTTATACATAGCCTAAATGAATTAAAAATTACGGCATATGCCGATGACATCGCTGTATTTTCAACGGATGTTAAAACAGCATTATTTGAGGTGGTTAAGGAAGCGGAAAGTTATGGTCTGGTCTCTGGCTATAGACTTAATATTAATAAAACTCAAATATTAATGAATTATAAAGACGCTGGAATAACAACAGGGATATGTAACACGGCTACTTACCTAGGGGTTAAGCTAACTACTAGAATAGATAAAATAATAGAAATAAACTATGAGACTCTTCTTAAGGAGACTGCAACATTGCTCAAAAAATGGCATAAGGTTCCTATAGGTATTGGGGGCCGCATAAACATAATTAAAATGAAAATACTGCCTAAGTTTATTTATTTATTTCGTTCTATTCCGCTAAGATTAAATATGTCCTTTTTCAAACGATTAGATGGTATTTGTGGCAGTTTCATATGGGGCTATAAAAAGGCTCGCAGAGCTATTCGATTACTTAAATTACCATATAATCAAGGGGGTCTGGACTTTCCGGATTTCAAATTATACTTCTGGGCAACTTTTTTTAAGCGGCTACGAAGCTTAATACACCCCGTAGGATGTAACGCACCTTTTTTCTTTAAGTTTATGCTTGGTAAGGAACATGAAATGTTTCTGTTCAGAATCAATGATCCAAACTATTTCAAGAGGGTCAGATTCAAGGTTGCACGAGATGTTGCTAATATATGGCTTGCAATTATCTCTAACTGTAATACATCATTTTACCACGATAAATTGCCCATATGGGGCAACCCAGGTTTGCCAGAAATTTTTCAGGATATGGAGGGTAAACGATGGGCTAGCCTGGGTATAAAACACTTGGGTGATATATATGATCAAAATGGTTTTATGACCTTTGAGAAAATACAGACTATATATAAGATAACGCCAGGCATGCAATTTAAATATTTTCAAATTCGAGATTATTTTATTCGCAGCATGCAATTGACAAATATCTCAGGCTCGCTTATATGGGATTATATGCATAAGGATAACTCAAAATCAATTATTAGCGCTGGCTATAAAGTTTTATGCACATTTAAGACAGATGACTGTCACAGATTAGCTGAGCGCTTGGGACATAGCGCAGGGGCATTAGTGACAGCTAATACCGTATCACGTGCTTTCTCTAGGCTTAACAACTCTGTATACTCTTCTAACCTTAGGATACAACAATTCAGAACAATTTGTCAATTATATTACACTCCAGAAAGGATATCAAAATGGTCTCCCCATGGTTCCTCTAGCGAGCGCACAAAATGCCCAAAATGTAAGCTACAGGCTGCTGATTTAAAACATATGTTCTTCTTATGTCCTGTATTAGAGAATTTCTGGTCAACGATAACTGATCTGATTTCTCAAAAAATAGGGAGCGCAGTGACGGTCTCAGCAATAGAGGTACTAGTTGGAGCCCAGAGTATTACAAGCAACTATGCGGATTTAATCTCAATACTATTGGTTAGCGCAAGATTAACAATCGCTCGTGCATGGATCTTACCCACACCTCCGTCGGCTATAGAATGGTGGGGATTAGTTAAAGAAACATACGATATGGAATTAGCACAGGCAAAAACGAGAGGGACAAAGGCACTCTGTAAATTAAATAAGATATGGGGTGTATTATTCTGAAAGGTTCAAAGCATAATATACATGTAGAGATGAAGAACCAGATATTTATAGAACTGATATACTTGCCTGTTCCAATGTTTGTATTTATCTGTTTACAATTTATCTAATTGTACAATATGTACTAATCTTTTTTTTTTCTTTCTCCTTCATGTTGGCAATAAAGAATATATAAAAAAAAAAAAAAGGCATGTCTGTGGTTTACAAGTATCCTCCCACATATGTAACTCTCTAGTGACAATTTGATAAAATGTGTCAATAGCACTGCCACTATGTATTGTGGGCAAAAAAGTCGACTTGGGTTTGAGGCCAATGTGTATGTTTAAATCAGTTGGAATATCAAGGTCGCTCAAGATCTGTGAGACAGATGGGGTTGCTATGTCTTCTGTATCTAAGGATAAGAGTAATTGCAAGTCCTATATATCCCGAATGGTCTTATGACAACGCATGGTTGCAGGAGCAGCCAAACTGTTACTTTTTTCAGGAGTAAGTACAAAGATCTTAACTTACGGATACATTTGAAAACATCAATATGCATTTGATTGAAATCTGGTCTGAAGGCAAGACAGATATTCAAGCCCTTTGAAAGAAGTTTAGAGGATTTTGTGGAGTGTTACCAATAGGGATAGGTTTCCTATAGATCCTGATGAAGAGCCAATAGGCGAACGGCTCGAAACATGTTAACCGATCAATTCTGAATGGAACGGACTCATCATAGTTTACCCCTTCAGACACAACCCTGATTCTAACCATACCAGCTTGACGCGGGAATAAAACAATAGCCCTTCTAGTCGGGTATTTTTAACCTACCAGCACTTAATTTCCACTCCCTTCACCTATACTGTCTTTATCACATACTGCATCTAAAAAGTGCTCCGGCGTAACCATTTGGTCGTAGCAAGCCTCAATCTGCAACGGATTGGGATGAACCCGAATGATGGAGCATGCCACCAAAGGGCAACCCTGGTGGGTGAGGGGTCTCTAGGAAAAACTATTTTTTCCTATTAACAATCTCAGTGGAGATCTATTACTTCATTGCACACTCTTCCCCAGGCTGGGTTCCTTTTGATTTTTTTGAATACATATTTACAAGGAGGACAAACCTAGCATCTACCTCTTTCTCCCTCGTTTTTTGTTGAATATATTGACAGCGCACAGCTGTGGGAGGTTCCCTACCCCTACACAAATACGAAAAAACAACACAACCATCATGGCCGAAATCACAGGCCTGGCCTTCTCAGAAGAAGAGGTTGAGAGGATCCTATTAACCATTTCTCCTTTCAATGGGACAGCCATCTCAGACACAAACACAGCAGGGTCCAGTTGGGATGCATTAACAGAACCTAAACAAGCTCAAATAAAAACAATGATCCACGGCATAATGATGACTGAATACCTCCGAGTGAATGCAGCACCTCAAGGTCTCATAGTACGCAATGAACCATTCATCTTTCAAAATGATAAAACCTTTAAGAGGAACTGCACCCTTATATTGTGGCATTGCACAAGGGGCTGGTTGTTTTTACATTTCACAAGAAATTAAAGAAGAAATACATACGATTGAAGTACATATGAAATCTTATCAGACAGTGGCGAAGTAAAAAAGAGACTGGAGGAACTGTATAAGACAATGTGAGAATTCAAAGACACTCTCAAGGATACTAAGTTTCAGAAATTTAAAAAGGATGCCAAAAACTTCTCACATAAAAAAGGTATACCCCTAAATCAGAGAAGACTACAACACCACGGGAAGAAATCCAGGGTACAATACTGACACAGATGGTTCAGGCTCTGGATCAGACAGCTTGGATTCTAACACCAATAGAAGGGCCTACCAGAAGAACAGGAGGAACTATAACAGGAGAACTGGAGATCCAGGTTGACAAGGATAAGGGTTGCATACATTCCAGAGTCCACAGCCTTTTCCAGGACCTTTTTATTATGGTCCTCCGCCTTCATTTCAACAACACCAACATTACTTCGGTCCAGACACAACCATGGGGATTCTCTGGACCACATATGCCTTTTTATGGGGAGGCTGTGGACCACAGAGAGGTTGAATGAAGAAAGGTCTTCAGGTGCAGTGATCCGACCCCCTAGAACATACCAGGATGACTACGAGGAGCATGAACCCAATCAACCACACAGGAATGCGTAACCACCCAGCCTAGTGGTGAACCTGACCAACAAAACCTTATCTGAAACACATGTCAGTATTTTGGAAAAAGGTCTAGGCTTTGTACCAACAGCAAGCCTCGACAAATTCAAATTGAGTTGTGAGATCAATACATTTATCCAGAAAATAAAACGTAAGGGTTTCTTTGCTTATAAACCAGCTCAGGATGATCATCCAAATGAAACAGGCTTACATCCAAAACCCACTTTCACACCGCCAAGCTCAGCACTCCTAGTGGAAATCTTAGCCTTTAAAAAGGTAGTTTTGAGAGATGTGGGTGAGATTGATCCCAGGACCATCAAGGTCTTCCATAATACCAAGAAGGGAGAACAAGCTGTCATTCTTGAATTATCTAAATGACAAAAACATGGTGATATAACCAGAGGATAAGGGGGGTGCCATAGTCTTACAAACAACTGACGACTACCGCAAGGAGTTTTTAAGACTATTGAATGAAGAAAGAAACTACAAGCGCCTAACGGAAGATCCAACTGAAAGATTGCGGATACAGATAACTAGCATGGTAGAAGAAGCCATGACACACGACTAGATCACAAAAAAAGAAGGGGAGTTCTTGATTAACACCAACCCTATCACCCCATTGTTTTATACCATTCCCAAGAACCACAAGTCACTAAAGAATCTTCCAGGACAACCGATTGTATCAGAAATCGGCTCGATTTTAGAGCCCCTTTCAAAATTTGTCGATGCCTTCCTGAGACCTCTGATCCAGAGTACCAATACATACCTACAAGATACAAAGGCGGTCTTGTATCTCTTACGGATTTACCATTTAATCCCAACACCAACATCATGATTTGACTTGATATCAAAAGCCTCAATACCAGTCTACCCCATCAAGAAACCCTTGATGTCATTGAAGAGGTCCTTTTTGAAGCAAACTGGACCTACCATACGCCCAGTTGCCTGGTCTTAGAATGCTGCAAATGAGCTCTACTGGAAAATGTCTTCCACTTTGAAGGAATGCTGTTCTTCCAACAACACGGGACCAGCATGGGGAGTACGTTTGCCCTGAGTGTGGCGGGGTTGTATGTGCATCATCTGGAGACACAAAATTCTGAAACTGAACTGAACTTAATGACTTCAGAAGACAGGCAGACCAACTAACCAAAAAATTGATAGCAAGGAACTATCCCAGGCGAATAGTGTCAAAAGCAATAGAAATGCTTCTTAAACAACCATAGAGATAATCTACTTGAACCCCGTCCAGCACAAAACGTCCAAGAAGAAAAGAGACCTATCAGTATAACTACATACAATATAGCCTCAGACCGAGTTTCCAAAGTTATACAAAAACACTGGTGGATTCTGAATAGTGGCAATCTGAGCATACCAAAACCCATGTTCCCTCACAAACACGAGACCAGTGAGCCAATCTATTTGTGGAACATCACCAATGGGCCATTATCCTTGTGGGAATTGCAGTGTCTGCCATCTCACTAAGATCACAAAAACTGTGTATTTTACCAATGGAATGAAATGGAATTACGTAATCTTACAAATTGCAACACTGCAGGAGTAGTTTATTTGATTACATGCCCCTGCAATTTGTATTATGTCGGCATGACCACTCGCAAAATTCGAACCAGAATATGCGAGCACCGCAGTAATATAAGATACCAACATACCACAACAAAGATGTAATCCCATTTTTTGGTACTGAAACATACACCACGAGATTTGAAATGGGTGATCCATGAATACATCAAGAACACAGACAATTGTGAACGACGGCTTCTAGAAAAAGAACAGAGATGGGTCTTCAAACTCAGAACTGATACCCAAGGACTTAATGACAATATTCCCTGGATCTTTTCCTTTGATTTCTCCTTGATTTTACATCTTCCAATAAATGTATACATTAATAGTCCAATTGACTAAGTCTTTTAAAAGACCCACACTGCAGTGTGTAAACACAGGATCAGTGTTTTTCTAGAATTTTTGAAAAATGTGAGATCACCAACCTTCTGGTGTATTACGCCTCGCAGTGGTTCTACATCACAGTGAGCAACTCCATATCAGTGCTTTTGCATTTTTTACAAAAAATACTCACTTAGAACCATTTAAAATAAGCTATAATCTGAGGTGCCTACACACGAATACCATTTCCATCTTGGAAGACATGCTCCTTCCCCATTGTTAGTAAATGCAGACAAACAAAAATTTCAATATGTCCCCGCTTCCAGCCTGTAGTGAGCGGCCAAGTGTCAAAGACCACTGAACGGTCTAGTCTTTCTACAAGCAGGTCACATGTGCGCAAGGAGCCGGTGTGCGTCAGTTGAAATGTGAAACCCGAGACACACACCGATAAGATGCGGTCCCCAGATATTCTAATTAGGCACAAAGGCCGAGGACGGCCTTGACGAAGTAAGTAAGCAGGGCGGTCTCACGTGGCATATCTCCTGATAGCCATGAGTGGAGGTACTCAGTCTCCTAACTTCACGTTTTTCATCCTTGTCGCTTAATGCTAGTTACTATTGGTTGATGATTCAATGTTCCATCTTTTCTTTTATATAGGCTTTAACTACAGGCTAGATTGGACTACATTGACCTCTCTCTAGCCCACTTGTACAGGGTTTTGATATCTACGTATCTTGGTGTTAAGATGAGGCTATGATGTGATGCATGTTTAACTTAGAAATAAGTGCAAAAAATGGTGTTGGGATGTCTATCCCACATACTTAACACGCAAACAAAAGATTGCCATCTAGTACTACTTTTTGCTAATTTCTCATCTGTTCTACCAAGGATGTCAATTTACACACTGACTATGGGCTTCCTTTACCTCTGTTTCATCCGTTGTTTTCTGACTGTTTTTTGTCTTTTTCTTGGTATTACAATATATCATGTGCTGTAAACATCAAGTTCTAGTTTCTACTGTTTTGTTTGTACTATACTGATGCACTTCTGTAACCTAACGCAACCGTGTTTGTTCTGGTAGAGAATACCTTCTTTAGCCATTCCAAAATGGCCCCCATTTTTTGATTCATCATTTTATTCAATGTAAACCGCTTTCTTTGTTGGCCTGCTCACGCGCTACACCTCATCTTCAAATGGTTGAAGGTGTGCTTGTCAGTAGAACAGCGTGCACATTGGGAGTTCAAGGTAGCCGCTACGGGTGAGTTGCATGGCTTTAAGTTCAGATTGAGCCACGTTTTTGGAGGGGTGATATTGTCATAGGTTGGCTTTTGTGATGTATCAAATCTTCAACTTAGGTTTTGATCTAAACTTTACAGGCCATATTGGGCCGACTTTAGCCCTGCATAATATTCGATTGTTTACTGAACTTTTGTGAATTATGCTGCCATATTGGGCCAAATTTAGTCCTGGATACTATTAGATTTTTTTCTGCATTTTCGTACAATAAGCTACTATTCTCAGAGGTACGTGTGGACTTATTTCAATTTAATTATCACAACCAACATGTCTAAACATTCTACCTCCATTACTAGCCTACCTAATGGTTTGGCTAGTGACTGACTAGTTTTCTGTCTTTGTTTAAGGTCTTGATCTCATGCATTTCACCTTAGTAGTACGTTACATAGGCTCACTTTGTTAGGATCAAGTATTGGTGCTACTAGATTTCTTACAGACCCTTATGGGATGTTTGGTTGTGCCAAGGTTATATTGGTATCACAATACACCTATGAGATGATACTGATTCTGGTTGCTCACAAAGCTCTATTTACATATTGTCTTTATATAATCGAGCTTGGTTGCACCTTCGTTTGCTGGTTTCTGATGTACACGTGACACATTACTTTCTTGTTTCAACAAGTTTACTCATTTCTGATATTGCACCATTAATTGACTTAGAGGGCATTCATAACGAAGACCCAGTCATTTTGAACAGCTGATGTCTTTGAGGCTCCAAGAACCTTTCACTCTGAAATACTATTAAATGATGGTCTTCAAAATTATTGCATCTTACTACAGAATACATATGAGGTACTCTCACATATTCTTTATCACAACTCACTGGGCAGAGAGGTGTTTTCTCTCGTGTTATTTTTACTTTGGTCTTTTGTATCTGTTGACAAATAAATTGGTGGTAGCATTCGGGTCAATTTCAAGAGCATGTTGGAATAATGCCACCCTTTCTTCGCTTGGTTTGGGGTTCTTCCTCTTTGGTTCTTCTCCTCGTTATTTACTCTTTTGCGATTGTTTTTGTTGAATTCAGCATTGCACTTTCATATATTTTCTAGGAAGATTTGACACTTATGTGTTACGATTGTTTTTTAAATGATCATCCTTGAAAAAGTCGTCTTCTCGATTGCTGTCATCTGATACTGGCCTGTGTGTCAACAAAAGTTGTGATTTATGCTTAAAATTAAATGATGCATTTGCTACATTGCCAGACCAAAAAACATAACATTTGTTTAGTGCTCTGGATTTTGTGTATAAATTGAGAAATTTGTGTACACCTGATTGCCATATTTCATTTATCTGTGAGTCCCTTATAAAGTGGTCTACCATAAACCCAGGGCCTGTAATATAAATGCTACTAGTGGGCCTGCAGAACTCATTATGCTACCCACACAAGCACCTTTCAAACCTGTCTCAGGCATACAATTGCAGGGACTTTGATGCAGTTTACTGCCACTTGGAGTTGTCATTTAAAACCACGTTCCAAGCCTTAAACTCCCCTTTTATTACACATGGATCACCCCTAAGGCAGGTCCTGGGTAGCTATATGGGCAGAGGGCAGTGTAACGAACAGGTAGGACATGTACTAATAATGAAAAACAGCTAAATACATGTTTCACTACTTTGACCTCTACTCCTCTCATAGGCTAGCATTGGGAATTCCTTAAAATACTTTAAAGATGCAATTCCTGATTCAAAAGGAGTAGCTTAATCATGTTTAATATCTTTGGAATGGTAATAATAAATCTTATTTAGTGGTAAATTTGGATTTGACATTACTATTTTAGAAATGCCACTTTTAGAAAGTGGACATTTCTCTGCTCTTAACTTTGCTCTGTGTACCTACAGCCTGTCTCCAACTCATGTAGGGGCCGGGTGACAGCTACACTTTGTGCGTTTCCTCTAGATAACCAAAAACACACAAAGGGTGAGTGGGACAGAGAACTCATCTGCATTCAACTGCATTCTAATAGCCTTCCTGGGCAGTAAGATGGAGAGACAGCTCATAATTACATCTGAATAGGCTGAGCCTTGTCCCCACACAAAGGACTGACTATCCCCCACCTATAGTCTGGCAGACAGGACTAGGATGAAAGGGGCCCTGTGCACTTGAAGGAGATGCTATGAAGTCATCCCCCACTTCAAAGGCACACTTAGGTATGAGTACTGGGCTCTGACCCTACTAAATCAGTACACTACTGGACCTCGAAAGAACTCTCCTGGAGTAGAGACGGCTGTGCTGTAAGAATTGCCACTTTGCCTGGACGGATTGTCCTAAGGAACTGCTTCTTTGCTTTGCTGAGCTGCCTTGCTGATCTCTGCCCTGCTGAGGACTGGACCCATCTCACTTGAACCCAGACTGACCTCAATGTCTTGCTGGCTTACCTTCTGTTTTCTGAAATCTCAGGGATACATAAGACTTCCTAAAATCCTGCTGGTGCTGCTGGACTCTGGCATCTGAGCCCTACCCCTGGTTGAGGTGCCCCATCCAGTAGTTGGCCTCAGATGTGGTTTCTGAAGCTGTTTTTCTCCAAAACCGACTCATCGTCACCACTGTCCATGTCAGAACCAATGCATCGCCCTTCAATGCTGACGCAAATGCTGTTTGACGACAGCAGTTCTACAGGCTGTGCGGCCTGATGACAATGATTTGCGTGGCCTCAACAATGACTCATTGCCTTCATCTCAATGGAGCTCGACGACGTGGCATCGACCTGACTGCGTGAAAAAGATTGGCACTTCTTGCCCTCAGCGTCAACAATTTGCTCCATCTAAAGTATTTTTTGTGCAGGACCTGCATGATTCTCGTAGCCAGTCTGCCCTCCATCGTGGTCGGTCTAAACTTCGGATTTAACCCCTGTCGCTCGCGAACTCAGGTAACATTTTAGTGCTATTGACTTCTAAGCACTGTTTTTGCATTTATTCTTTAAAAGTTCATATCTTGACTTCTATTGATTGGATGTTAGTTGTTTTAATCAGATACACATTCTGTATTTTACTAAACCTCTGTGAAGTCTTTTTGTGCTGTTGCATTGTGTTATTGTGTGTGTGATGCACAAATATGTTACATATTACCTCTTACGAAAAGCCTGCCTTCTCTGTGCCAAACTACCAGAGGGTGAGAACAAGTTCATTTAATGTGTGTATATAGCATACTCTGACTACAACTGTGGTCTATACTTGGACAGGGTGCAAACATCTGCCAACTTTAGGCCCAATTGACATTGGTAATCAGTGGTGAGGATAGGACTTGCGTTCGTGCAATAACATGTAGTAATTCAGTGTTCACTACAACTCTATACCTAAGACCAATTCAAACCTTTTTCGATTTCTCCTTGATTCGCCTTTCTGATTTTTCTGGTAAATTATGTCTAAGCCACACCTGTACTTTCAGGAATTGAGTTTGAGCTGGCAAAGTTAGAATGCAATACTGTGCAGCAGCTGGAAGATTTCCACAAAGGGCTCTACCAAGAATTTGCAGCTGCAAAACGTTTGAGGGCTTGGACGGAGACCCAGGATGCAGGGAATGACATTTCATTGGAGGAGCAGGAGATTCCAGAGGAGGAGGTTGACCTGATTCTAGAGTCTGAAATGGCTCTGGCTCTGCCTGTGGAAGGGGCCAACAACTTGTCATGAGCAGAAGTGGTTACCAGAGCAGGGAGAAGTGTCTCCTCAAAGAGCCTGTCACCAGAGGAACTGGCAGACAAGAGGGAGGAGAGTAAACTTAAACTGGAGCGAGCTTGCCAAGTTATAGCAGGAGGAAAAGCTTGCCAAACTAAAATTAGAGAAACAACAAGTTCTGGAGGAAAGGAGGTTGGCTCTGGAAGACAAGAAAATGTCCCATGAGCTAAACCTCAGAGAGAAGGATATAGAGCCCACCAAGTAGGGTCCAGCAACAGTAATGGTGGCAGCATACCTACAGTGGCCAGTGGTGAGCCCAAAGTCAGGATCCCAATTGATTTGGTGCTCATTTATGGTGGGGGTTGACAAAAATATATGGGGCAGCCACAAGATCTCTTCACAAACATGGGTGTATTTCTTGGAATATATCAGCAAGGCACTGAAAGGGTGGGTGTGGGGCAGCATGGTTGAAGATTATTCAGGGCTGTACAACTTGATTTTGAAGGAGCACTTGCTTGATGTTTGTTTTCCAGAACTGTGCCAACACCTTGTTGATAGCAAGTTAACTAACCCCATGAACCATGCTGAGGAGGCAGACATCTGGGTCAGTACCAGAGTGTGGGACTCCCAAAAGGGTGGTCAGGGTTTCCACCAGAAGAAGGAGGAAGGAGATAAACAACTCTCTAAAGGCCTCCAAAAGATACTCACAGGAGAAAGGGTCTGGTTCACATTCCCAATTTGGACACCAGAAGAAAATGTACACTAACAAAGGTCAGCAGCCCATGTCCATTAAGTGAAATGAGTGCTACAAGTATGAATACTAGAAGGGGGAATCCCAAGTGTACAAAAAGAGTACCACCTCCCACTGGAGGAAAGAATCCAGGTGTGGTTCGTGCAGTGCTGGAGGCGGAGTTTGTACTAGTTAATAGGAGTAAGTTTAGTGGAGTTTTCCTAGTATTCCTGGGTGACAGTGAGATGGTCCCTAAGATCTATGTGTCCTCAAATACTACTAAGAATAGGCAATGGGTTACCACCAAAGGGCAAAGTGTTGAGGCTCTGAGGGACACAGTTGTCAGCATGACTATGATAAAGAATCAGCTGGTGTCCTCAGAGTAGGTAATCCTTATTGAATTCCATCAAGTTGTGGTGGCTGACTACAGAGAGGGTCACTATCTATTGGACCTTTTCCCCTTTGAGTGGGGGCAGAGGGTTACAGGTCTTCTGAAATTTACTGTGAGACCTGCTAAGCCTGTGGACTGTTGGGTAAGTACCTTGAGCACACTATCTGGAAGAAAGTGGAGCTCAAGACCCATGTGGAAATGTTGGGTTTACATGAATTTATCTATTTATAAAGTTTTATATAGTGCAAACTAGACCCTTAAAGGGTATCAGGACGCTGTACAAATGTTACATCAAATAGAGTGAGAACTAGGAACTTAAATATGAGTAGATAACAGGAAAACGTAACTGTTGTCAGTACCTGTAGATCCGGAAGGTATTCAAGAGTTTGTTAGCCATTCACGCTGAGAGTTCAGCGCAGATCCTGGTAGGTGAGCTGTGTCTGATTGGCACACAACTCACTCATGAACTGGGATCAGGGTAGAATTTTGTTCATCAAAAGTAGTTTGACTGCTTTTTTGAAGGAAGTGATTGAAGGGTTCATTCTGATTGCCGGGGGCAGGGTGTTCCAGATCCTAGGTGCTAGACTGGAGAAGGTACGGTTGTAGGTTTTCCTTTTCAAAGTTTTTGAGGTTTCAATAGCAAGGTGCTGGTGCTTCTCATAGTTCTGCTACAGCCTGATCATTACAGTTTATTGGCTAGATACTTTAGTGTGTGGAAGCGCAGGGCTTTGTGTGTCATGCAGGCAGTTTCTTGCCTCATAAGGGAGCCAGTTCAGTGCCTTTAGATAAAGCGTGATATGGTTGTTCTTTTTGGAGCCGGAGACGAGTCATGCAGCTGTGTTGAGTGAGGCTCTTAGTGGATTCAGACTCTATCTCGACAAACCACATACGTTTGTATTCCCATAGTCTATTCTGGGTATCATAAGAGTTTACATGGCTGGTTTGAGGTCGCCGGCAGTGAGGAAGGGTTTTAGTTTTCTAAGAATGTTCATATGAAAGTTTGCTCTTCTGTTGGCTGTGCTGTTGTGTTCCTGCATTGTGACATTCTTATCAAGTGTTATTCCCAGTGATCTTTTGGAATCTATGATGTGTGGTGTGTAGTTGAAGACTGTTAAGTGTTTCATCCCGTTTTCAATGTCGCTGTGTCCTTGTGGTGGGGAAATTAGGAGAAAGTTGGTTTTGAGCGCATTATGTTTGAGGTGGTGTTCTGTCAGTCAGTTGTGGGTTTTTTGCAAAGTTGTGTTGAGTAGACGGATATCAACCGGGCATAATGATATTTTTAGGTATAGCTGGAGATCATCCGCATACATGTCTTAATGAACATTGGAGAGTTTCAGAATTTCGGTTAAGGTTTCCATGAATTGATTAAAGAGGGTAGGTGATAACCTTGAGGGACTCCCATGGTGACTGGCTTGGTCGTAGACAGCGATTGGCTAATCTTGATTCTTTGAGATTGGTTGTCTAAGAAAGAGGCGAACCACTTTAGGACTGCCCTCGATAAACACATTCTGTGTTCAATTAAGTCAAGGAGACTGTTATGTTTGACCATATTGAAGGCTGAGGATAGGTCTCGGAGGATTAGGAGGCAAGATTCATTATTATCTAGTATTCTGAGTGTGTCATCGACAGTGTGTGTCAGGGTGGTTTCCATGCTATGTAGGCCTGGGTGTAGTGTGTGGAGTTTTGCTACGCGGAACTCCGCAAAGTTACAAAAAAACTCTGCGAGGTTACGCGAGTGGTGGAGTGCAGTGTGAACTGCAGGTTGTGCTGGTATTCCTGCAGCTCGGGTAGAAATTCTACCCGAGCTGCAGCTCGCGCTGGCGAACTTACCGTTCGCGATCGCGAGCGGGGAAAAAACTCCGCTGCACATTGCAAAGCGGAGTTTTTTGCACTCCGCGAGCTCGGCGGAGTACGGAGTGCAGAAAACTCTGCAAACTCCGCAGATGGAGCGAAGTTCACCACCCATGCCTAATGCTAGGATTCTGCTGGAAGCCTGATTGGTACTGGTCAATGAGGTGGAATTGAGCTATATGGTTGCATAGTTGGGAATGGGTGCATTTCTCCTGTAGTTTTACAAGGGCGTGATTGTGTGGCCTGATTGGTGTGGTGGAGCGTGGTAGGGCAGGGGGAAGACTGTCTGTGATGGTGAAGCTATGGGCATATAAAACTTGGGACTCCCGCTGGTCAAGTGAGGATCTTAGGTGGTCTGGTGAGGGGACTGACTTATTATTTATTACGTCCTGTTTGAAGATAAGGAAGAACAAATTGAATACATCAAGGTTGTGGTTAGATGCCTGTATGAGAATAATCCCATTGTTAAAAATGGAGATGGTTAATTTTGCATTGAGGGCTTGTGAGGGGGCTACCGAAAGTTTTAGGCTGTGAGAGGTTTTCCTAGATGTAGAGCTATGTAGGGATATAGGACATTGGACGGTAATTATCTTGGATTGTGTGGTCTGATGAAGGTTTTTTAGGGTTACATGTCCTGTTTTTAAGCAGTTTGGAAGGGTTCCTTGCAATAGTAAGGCATTCACTATCTTTTACCAGAGAGGTATTAAATAAGTTTTGATCTCACTGAAGATGTTGGCTAGAAGAGGGTTGCAGAAGTGATTTGATGGTTTAAGTGTTGTTATGAACTTGATGATGGCATTTTCGTCAAAGATTTTGAAAGTGTTCCAAGACGCTTAGTTTTTTAGGGTAAGTCCATGTTGGTTAGGGGTTTGTAAGCGGTTGACATGTGCGGGGATAATTGGAGGTAACACTGTGAGTTGGTCCTTTGCTGCATGGAGTTCCTTCTCTATCTTTTTAGATTTTTCCAGGAAGCAGGAGGCAAATCTGTTGCAGTTTGGCTGTGAGTTGGGACCTAATGAGGAGTCGTTAGGTTGTTGAGAGCACTGAAGTTTGATAATTTCGAACAGTTTTCTTGGTCAATTTTTAGCATTGTTAAGTTGATCTTTGAATAAATTCGATTTTGAGATTCTAATGTGTTTGTTGTAGCTGCTCCTCCTTGATCTTAGTTGCTTATGGTGCTCTAGGGACAGTGAGGATCTCCATGCCCATTCTGCTAGTCTTAGGTTGCGTTTTTAATCATTTAGGCTCCCATTGTACCATGGTTTGGAGTCTTTAGAGGACAGTCTTTTCAGTTGAAAGGGCGCAACTGTGACAAGAATGCCAGTCATCGAGTTGTTATAGTGAGTTGTGAGGTTGTGGACATCTATCATGTCCTCTGGTGGTGTTAGTACTTGGTTGCTGAGGGATGTCAGGTCATTGAGGTTAATGTTGTGAGTGTTCATTTTCCATTGTTTCGGTTTATGTGTCTTTGTTGGTTCGGTGATAAGGAAGGTGATGCAGTTCTGGTCCGTCCAGTCACATGGGAAGATTGATTCAAGTGTGATGGAGTTTTTCCGAGCAATGACAAGATCCAGTGTTGCACCCAGGTCGTGCGTTGGGCTGTTGCAGAATTGGACAAGTTTGACTTCAGTTAGGAAGGTTTTTAGGCTATTAACTGTGCGGTCATTATAGTCGTTCCAATGAAGGTTGAAGTCCCCGAGGAAGATTTGTGGGCAGTGTTGCCCCTCGTTGGAAGAGATGATTTCCATGATTTGTTCGATGAATGCGAGGTTGTTGCCTGGAGGGTGGTAGATGAAGTGTAATTTACATAGGGGACTGTTGTTGCTCGCAATATTTGTGCATAGGTATTTGCACGTGGTAAGGTCAATGGTTTGTGACTGATTCACCATAAGCTTAAAGCGGTGTATGTAGGCTATGCACACCCACAGATCTTTTTGTTCTGTCTGCTCTTATGATGTCATAGCCTGGAGGGATTAAAATTAAAATGTCAAGGATTGGTGCAGGGTTGTTCTTTAGCCATGTTTCAGTTAGAAGGACAAGGTCAAGGTCATGGGTGAGGATATGGTCTGCTATATCTGCTGCCTGTTTTCAGGCCGATCTGCAATTTAGGAGTATGCATTTCAGGTAAGGTTTGGTGTTCGGTGAGGTGTTCTCTGTGATGGGTACTGGTTTGAGGTTGGCCTTGTTCACTTCTCTGGTGTTTGGTCTCTGTTCTCTGTGTGGGTTCAAGACAATTGTTAAGATGGGATTCAAGCCATGTGGCAGGTCATGGTTAGCATTCTTGTACATGCGGAGAAGGGCTTGGATGTCATTGTCTGATAGAGAGTTCTTGGTCCTGGCCAGTCTCGAGGAGGCGTTGTGGAAGGGAGTGGGTCACCATCTTGCAAACCAGGGTGTCTGGAATTTGTAGGATTTTAATGACAGGTCAGAATGGTGTATGATATTATGAGGGACGATCGGCCTATGACTCACAGGTATATTTGAGGGCCACCAGTTGTAGGCCTGCTCAGTTGTGGTGCTCATTAGCTTATGTATGCTAGATTTGAGTTGTTGTAGTACCTGTGTAATTTTCCCCAGTCTAGACTCAAACTTGGCATGGTAACAAGAGGATGGGGATTGGGGCATGGTGTACTGAGGTGTGTGTTTTTCCTGAGTCTTGTTGTTGTGAAGAGTAGGAGGGGAGAGGAATGTGTTGTGGGGGATTTAGGCTTATACTCTGGACTAGTATGTGGGGAAGAGGTGGTGGATATACTTTTGGCATTGCATCGCTCTATGGCCCTTCTAGTATTGGTGAGAGCACATGGGTTGGTGTGGGTAGAAGGGGATGTCTCTACATCATCTGGAGGAGTGGCTGAGTTGGTAGAGTGTGGCCTGATTGGTGTGGTGGAGCGTGGTAGGGCAGGGGGAAGACTTTCTGTGATGGTGAAGCTATGGGCAGATAAAACTTGGGACTCCCGCTGGTCAAGTGAGGATCTTAGGTGGTCTGGTGAGGGGACTGACTTATTATTTATTACGTCCTGTTTGAAGATAAGGAAGAACAAATTGAATACATCAAGGTTGTGGTTAGATACCTGTATGAGAATAATCCCATTGTTAAAAATGGAGATGGTTAATTTTGCATTGAGGGCTTGTGAGGGGGCTACCGAAAGTCTTAGGCTGTGAGAGGTTTTCCTAGATGTAGAGCTAGAAAGCGGAGAGGGTTTTTCTGAAATTGGGCTCTTTTTTGTGTGCAAAATATGAGATCATAAGTTCTGACTACTTTAGATGTGCAGAAGTATTGGTCGGATATAAGTGTTTCTGGGTGCTGTTTGAGGAGTTAGATTAGGTGGGTAATTGATTTTCTGCACCTTGCGTGCGTCTGAATTTAGGATGTCGTTGTGTGAGAAGTATGACACAGGGTCCATGACTAATGGGAGACCTTGTGATCCTCAGAGGTCAGTTGTGGGGAAGTGATGCCTAGGATATGAAAGTAGTTGGTAGCTTGTCAGAAACGTGTCAAATTGGGAACAGTGTCAGCTTAACCTTAGAAGGTGAGTATTCCATTAGTATATAGGGAGCTTCCTAGTTGTGGAGGGATAATCTTACTTGCAGGTTTGTTGTAGGTAATGCATTCAGAGTGGGAGCAGTCAGAACTTTTCAAAGATGGCCGACGCTTTAGCCCAGGAAGTTTCTGCTTTGGTGGGGTGCTAGTAGTCCTATTTCCCTTTTTATTTTCCTGATTAAGATCTTCTTTCATGGTGTGGGATGGACCAGTCCTCTTTCACTTTAGTTTGAAGGGAGGGCCTCCATCTCAGATTGAGGAAGCAAAGAGTGGTTCTAAAATAGCTGCTTTGAAAAGAATGGAGCCTGGACAAATGACTTTAAAATTGGGCGCTGTGATCAGGGTCCGCCACCCGATGTGGACTATGGACCTCACTGTGCCGGCCCCATAACCATGCCTCAATTCTCCTTGGTTGATCCTGCTGATCGTTACCTCTTTTGGTGGACAATTGAACGTCTACTTTGTATATACAATTAAAATTAGAAGCAGGACTGACCTGCCTGGATGATGCATCCGCCTCCCTGCCCCTGGGACGCTGGATCAGCAGGACACCAGCGGTAGAAAGACAACACCTGGGGGTGAGTTCAGGTTGGAATCAGTCTGCATTCCGCCTCCCTCAGAGATTTTCGTGTAGGCTTGCAAGGAGGACTCACCGGTGCAGCCGGGGTTCACCCTCTTGGTCTGGTGCATAGCTGGCTGGCCGGAAGTATCGTATGACGGCCCCATCTTTGGGTGTCATCAACTCCGCGGCTGAGTCCCAGCACCTCTCTATTGCAAAGAGGACTCACCAGTGATTCCGGCGTTCGCCATCCTAGTCCAGGGTGCAGCTGGCTGGCCGGGAGTAGCGTACGATGGCCCCGCATTTGGGCATCATCAATGTCCCAGCACCTCTCGTGGGCCAATGGAGCCCCTCTTGAGCCAGGTGTTGTGAGGTTAATCGGTGCTATGCAGATGTGCCAGTGAGAGGGCAGCTCGTCGGTGTTTTCCCGAGCTGATGCAGTACCCGCCAGGATCGATCGTCCCGTTGGCAGCCTGGAGGTCAGAGGCCCACTCACCTCTAGCAGCTTATGACCCTAGGAGGGAGAGATGCAGCCTAGACTCTTGACGCCGCGAGGTGAGCTTATAAAGGCAAGAACTGTTATGGTGTTTTGCTGCTTGTTGTGAGCATGGATGGCAGGGTATAATCTGGATATTTGAGGATTAAAAGAGAACTACAAAAGGGCTGGAGCCTGGAAAAATGGTCCAGCCAGCTGCTCGAAAGGAGAAAGGCAGAGGGTATAGTAAACCAGCCCCTGAGTGTCTTCCTTGTGAGGTGGTTGGGGCACCTGCGCTGGCTGCCCCTGAGCTGGCTCAGGATGGCATTTCTTCCATTGGTGACATGCCTACACTTGCTGGATGGCTTGTAGAAGGAGGACCCACCAAGGCAGAGTTTTGTAGGGCGCAGGGGGAGTGCCCAAACCCTTGAGGGCCTAAAGCCCAAGCAGCAGGTGGCGTCTCTGAGAGTTATCACATTTAATGGGATGACAATATCTTTACAGTGAGCCTAAGGCTCCTGTGTATGGGACAGCAATTGCCCTGATGATCCTCCAATGCTACAGGGCCTTCTTACTGGAGCTGGCCCACAAGATTCCCCTTGCAGGACACTTGGGCCAAAACAATATCTTTGTCAGGCGTATACCATATTTCTTTTGGCCCATGGTCAGGACATCCTGAGATGCATCCTGCAGGGCCTGTGTAATCTGCCAGGCTAGTTGGAAACAGGGACCCCCTTAACTCACTGCCAGTTGTTGGCACACACATTAAGCGGGTGTGCATCAACATTGTAGGGTCTATGGATGCCTAGACTGCTTCAGGCAACAGGTTCATCCTGGTTCTGCTGGATCATGCCATTCAGTACCCAGAGGCATCCCTCTGAGGACCATGACTGCACCTGCAGTAGCAAAGGCCCTGATGAGGATTTTTACCCAAGTAGGTTTCCCCAAGGATTTTGTGTCTGACAGGGTTACAAACTTCATGTCTGCTTATATGCAGTCAATGTGGATGGAGTGTGGAGTAATTTACAAGTGCTCCCCTCCTTGTCATCCACAAACCAGTGAGCTTGTTGAGCGATTAAATAAGACCCTGAAAGGCATAATTAGAGGCATGACTAGGGCCCTGAGGAATAAGTGGGGCATCCTCCTACTATGCCTGTTGTTTGTCTACAGGGAGGTACCACAGAAGGGAGTGGGCATTAGAACCTTTGAGCTTCTGTACGGGTACCCTGGAAAGGTTCCTCTGAGTCTGATGAAGGAAGGATGGACGGAAGCTCCCAGGAAGACTCCGTAGGATGTAGTGAGCTACAAGCGAGCCTTGTGAAGCCGGGTGGCGAAGTTGTGGAAGGAACCTTCTCACAACTTGTGTTATGTTCCAGGGTTTGGCCCATGTAGCTAAGCTGCTCATTTCTTATATTTTCCTTTTTTCACAATAACATTTCTGCTGTGATCTTTTGCACATATTTGCATGCATGACAATGGTGGATTAGTTTCTCTGAAACTACTTTGTTCTCGCATTTAGCTTTGCATAACTTTATCGTAATGCCTCAAACATCAAGTACAAGGCTTCTTTAAGCACTATATACAAATGTTGTTCTATCTTCATCCACGGTGCAACAGGGCTATCTACATGTCCATAACATCGCTAATCTATACGTACATCGCAAGACTGTTATCTATTATAAATAATGAGTATCCCAAAAGATTAGCAGATGAGGCCTTTCAGCTGACACTGAGGTTACCTGCATGCTGAGACTTCACCATGCAGTGGTCTGACATCTCTTTTAGGGGGTGTCCTGTTCATGACCAAGACGGGCTCCTACATTCTCTCCCATCAGTTAATGGGGTTGGATCGTCCCTTTGGGGGATTTTTGGCTTCACACGCAAAAACATTCTAGGTACAGTCAGAGTAGGGTTTGCATAGTAGGAGTAAGCCTGATTACTGCCTTGTTTATATGCCTGCATATATACACAGTTTTAGCACCATGGTAGAACTATATATTCTATTCACTCTTTTGGTGTTTGTAATCACTTTCATCAGCTTCTGTCTACTGATAATTGCAGCAAATGTGTTCTATACAAGAATAACGTTGGTTCAATAAATATATTTAAAACGTCCCGCTGTGTATTCTGTATATTTCTCTGAGTACAAGTAAGCACGAGTGACTGTGTCCACGATCCCTGAGGGGTCACAGTTGTCATGTTCAGTGGTTGCCAGAAACCATTTGCTCCCTGGTAAGGTTAGGGGGCTTATGGTGGCACTGTGAGCTAGCAGAGTTCTAGGCCAACAAATCCTATGGGCTGCCCCAAATCAGTCGAGGCACCTCGCCCAAAGTTTTTGTTGTCCAATAAATGTGCAGGTTCTACGGATTTGTTGGAACTACACAACACTTAGAAGCGAGTCAGGATCTGATGAAGGAATGGTATGACCAAAATTTTACAACTATGGAAATACAGCCAGGGAAGACTGTATGGTTTATGGAACTGGACTGTTGTACTGGGCCTTATGAGGTGATTGAAAGAAGGGCAAGGCTACTTACCCGGTAAGAGAGGAGGAGAGTGAACTTCTCCTTGAACTCTTGGACTCAAAGGAGAAGGATGGGTCTGTGAAAGTAGTAATCTTTTTCCCACTCTAAAACCTGAACAGCAGAGTAACTGCCACCCAGCATTAGGGCAGTACTCTACTCTTTTCTCCCTTACTCCTGGCACTACCCACCTGTTTGATGTGGACTAAGGGGACAACGTCACTGTTAAGAATACATCTTACAGATTGTTGGATAAGGTGAGGGCCAGCATCAAGAGTGAAAACTGTAATATGACAGAATTGGGGGCGATAGAACCCTCCAGTAGCGCCTGGTCTAGTCCTGTGGTTCTGGTACCAAAAGCTGCCCCATCGGGCACCACACCTGAACTGAGGTTCTGTGTGGATTGTAGAGGGCAAAATTCTGTGACTAAGACTGATGCTCATCCCATTCCCAGGGTGGATAAGCTCATTGACAAGTTAGGGGCTGCCCAGTACTTAATTACCTTTGATCTTGCGTCAGATTTATGGCAGATCGCCCTAACAGAAGGTCCCACAGAGAGGTCAGCCTTCTCCACTCCAGAGCGCCATTATCAATTTAGAGTGATGCCCTTTTGACTCAAGAATGCCTGTGCCACCTTCTAGAGGTTGGTGAACCAGGTACTTGCTGGTATGGAGGCCTTCTAAGCTGCCTACCTGGATGACATAGCTGTCTTGAGTAACAGTTGGAAGGACCACCTTTTTCATCTCCAGGAAGTTCTTCAAGCTCTGCAACTGGCAGGCCTGACTATCAAGGCCAGTAAGTGCCAGATAGGGCAGGAGTCTGTAGGGGGGTACCAGGTACACCTGGTGGGCAGGGGTAAGGTGCAGCCCCTCTAGCCAAGATACAGACTATAATGGCCTGCAAGCCCCCCAAAACCTGAACTGATGTCCGAGCATTCTTGAGCCTCACTGGGTACTACAGGAGGTTGATATAGGGATATGGCACAATTGATCCCTCTTGAAAGAGCTGACTTTTAAGAAGCAGTCCAGAAGTGTGATTTGGACGGAGGCATGCCAAACTGCATTTGACTCCCTGAAGCAGGCCACGTGCACTGCCCCTGTGCTCATAGCCCCTGACTTCTCCAATGTATTTATCTTTCAAACAGATGCCTCAGAACATGACATAGGGGCAGTCGCAGTGCAGCTATATAAAGAGGGCCCGGACATCCATGTAGCCTTCATCTCCAGGAGGTTGCTCCCCAGGGAACAGAGGTAGAATGCTATAGAAAGAGAAACGTTTGCTGTGGTGTGGGCACTGAAGAAGTTGAGGCCATACCAGTTTGCCACTCACTTCCTGATTCAGACTGACCACAGGCCCCTCAGGTGGCTTATGCAACTGAGGGGTGAGAATCCAAAATTGTTGAGGCAGTCCAATTCCCTACAGGGTATGGACTTCAGGGTGGAACACAGACCAGGGGCAGAGCACGCCAATGCTGATATTGAATCCAGGTTGTCCAAACTTAGTGATGAGAATTTCCTAGAGGTTGGATAGATTTCCCCACTTTCAGCTGTGAGACACACCTGTTAGACCTGTAATCCTCAGGGTGGTCTTCTCCCAACATTTTGGCTGCTTACCTCAACTTTTTGCTGTATCATTTTATTGGCCTTAGGACTCTGGACACTTTATCACTGCCAACCAGTGCTAAAGTGCATGTGCCTCTCCCCTAAATATGGTAACATTGGAGTACACCTAATTGGCATATTAAGTTTACGTATAAGTCCCTTGTGAAGTGGTATACCATATACCCAGGGCCTGTAATCTAAATGCTACTAGTGGGCCTGCAGCACTGATTATGCCACCCACATGAGTAGCCTTTCAAACGTTCCTCAGGCCTGCCATTGCAGGGCCTGTGTGTGCCATTTACTGCCACTTTGACTTGTCATTTAAAACCATTTGCCAAGCCTTAAACTTCCCTTTTATTTACACATAGATCATCCCTAAGGTAGGCCCTAGATAGCCCTATGGGCAGGGTGCTGTTTAAGTAAAAGGTAAGACACGTACTGTTAAGTTTTACATGTCCTGGTAGTGATAAACAGTTAAATTAATTTTCCATCACTGTGGGGTCTACTCTGTCATAGGCTAGCATTGGGATTTCCTTAAAACACTTTTAAGCTGTAAATTCTGATTAGAAAGGAGTAGCTTAATCATTTTTCATATCTTTGGAAAGGTAATGATAAATCCTCTTTAGTGGTAAAGTTGGATTTGACATTATTATTTTAGAAATGCCACTTATAAAAAGTAGACATTTCTCTGCTCTTAATTTTTTTCTGTGTGCTTGCAGCCTGCCTCCAATACACATCTGGGCTGGTTGACAGCTACACATTGTGCTTTACATCTAGACAGCCACAAACACAGGAAGGGTGGGCGTGACAAAGGACTCATCTGTAATCATCTGCATTCTGTGAGGGAGCTCACACATACATCTAAATAGGCTGTGTCCTCTCTCTACACAAAGGACTGATTACTACACCTGGGCAGAGTTCGCAGAGTTCCGCTACACAGAACTTTGCAAAGTGCAAAAAAAACTCTGCAGAGTTCTGAAAGTGGCAGAGTACAGTGCAAACTGCAGTTTGAGATGATCTTCCTGCCGCTTGAGCAGAAATTCTACCCGAGCAGCAGCTCGCACTTGCCAACTTACCGTTGGCAAGTGCGCAAGTTAGGACAAAGCTCCGCTGCACTACGAGGAGCAGAGATTTCTGCACTCTGTGTGCTCATCGAAGCACAGAGGGCACAAAACCCCGCAAATGGAGGGGAGTTCACCTCCCAGGCCTATTGATTGCCACCTACTGATTACCACCCACAGATAGCCTGGCAGATGGCTGGAATAAAAGGGGACTTGTGCATATTAAGAAGTTGATTTGAAGTCACCACCCACTTCAAAGGCACATTTGGGTATAAGTACTTGTGCTCCGACCCTACCAAATCGGTACACTACTTGATATGGGAAGAACTTTTATGGAGTAAAGACTTCGATGCTGTAAGGATTTCCACTTTGCCTGGACTGACTGTTCTGAGGAACTACTTCTCTGCTAGGCTGAGCTGACCTGCTGCCTGCTGATCTCCGCCCTGCTGAGGACAAGGCTTGGACCCTTCTTGCTTGTACCCAGAGTGACCCCAAGGGTGTGTTGGCTTGCCTACTGTTTTCTGAAGTCTCAGGGACACAAAATACTTCCTAAAATCCTGCAGGTGTTGCTGGACACTACCATTTGTTAGTCCTACCCTTTCCTGAAGATCCCCCTCCGGTTCGTGGCTGCAGAAGTGGGTTGTGCAGCTGTTTTTCTACAAAACCGATGCATACTCACTACTGCACCGGTCAGAACTGACGCATCACCCTTGGAAGCCAATGCAGAGGCTGTTTGACTACAGCAGTTCTACAGCCTGCACAGCCCGACCCTGCCGCTCTGCGTGGCTCGACGACAATGCATTGCCTTCATCTCAACTGAGTTCGGCGACAACACAGTCACCCAACTGCGTAGAAAAGATTGATGCATCGTGCCCTCAGCATCAACACTTTGCTTAGTCCAAGGTACTTTCTCAGGGGGACCTGCATGAGTTTCGTAGCCTGCCTGGCCTCCATCATGGCTGGTCTGGACTTTGGATTTACCCTGGTCCCTCGCGACCTCAAGTAACCTTTTAGCACTATTGACTTCTAAGTACTGTTTTTGTATTTATTCTTTAAAAATTCATATCTTGACTTCAACTTATTGCATTTTTGTAATTTTGGTCTTGTTACTGTGTGTATGTTGCACACATGCTTTACACATTGCCTCTTAAGTTAAGCCTACCTTTTCTGTGCCAATCTACTAGAGGACGAGCACAGCTTAATTTAAAGTGTGTGTCTAGCTTACCCTGACTAGGATTGTGGTCCCTACTTGGACAGGGTGCAATCCCCTTCCAAATAGAGGAATAATTTCTAACAGTTATGTTATATTATTAGGATTGGTATGGCCCTGCTAATCACCAGTGGGAGTATCCAGGCACTTGAGCAGACACGTAGGTAAAGGACTAGTGTGTAGGTTGTCCGCCCCGCAGAGTTAGTCGAAGAGCCAGGTCTTCAGCTTATAGGGAAATTCAAGAAATGAGGGGCGGCCATGATGCATTGAGGGTGGTGATTCCAGATCTTGGGTAGGAAAATGCTTGACCTTACACTCTGCTTTTGTGGATGAGGTGGTGTATGTGAGTGAGAGTCTGACTGAGGGCAGGTGTCTGGTTGGTTGGTGAAAGTGAAGGCAGTTGTTCAGGTATGTTGGTCCGATGTTGGGCAGTGCCGTGTCTGTGTGTGTGAAGAGTTTAAATTTGCTGTGTTTGTGGATGGGGAGCCAGTGAAGCTCCTTGAAGGTGTGGTGAGATGTGGGTGTGCCTTGGGAGATCAAGACCGAGTCTCGCTTTGGTGTTTTGGATGGTTTGGAATCATTGTAGAAGATGGTTGGAAATCCTTGTGTAGAGTGTATTGCCGTAGCCTAATCTCCTTTTAATGAGGGTTTGTGTGACCAAAAATCTGGTCATAGGGGTAGCCATTTCAAAAATCTTGTAGAGCATGCAGAGAATGTGGAAGAAGGAGAGCTATCCATGTTCCATGGGTCTAAGCTCTGTTGGCCACCAGGTGGACTCCCATGGAGAGTTCTTGCTCCCAAAGATCAGCACTTTGGTCTTGTTGAAGTTAAGCTTCAGGCAGTTCAAACTCATCCAGTCTGCTACATTGATCATGGAGTTGGAGAAGTTGGTTTTGGTGGTGGTAGACTTGTCGGTCAGAGAAAGGATGAGTTGGGTGTCATCGGTGTAGGATATGATGGTGCTGCCTTGGTATCCAATGATACTGGTGAGTGATGTCATATAGATGTTGAACAGGGTTAGGCTGGCTGATAAACCCTGAGGGACTCCTCCAATCAGGTCCTTGAATGTGGATCAGCAGGGTGGTAGTTTAACTCACTGTCTTCTTCCTATAAGGAAGAAGTTTATCCATTTGCGGGCCAGACTTTGGATGCCTATTTCATGCAGTCTTCTGACAAGGATGTGTTGGGAGACTGTATCGAGGGCTTCGGGGATGCTGAGAAGGATGAGTGCTGTGGTTTCTTCATGGTCCAGTACTATGCATATCTTATCTATGGCCTCAATGAATGCTGTTACTGTGCTTTGGTTGCTTCGCAATTGTGATTGGGTGTGATCCAGTAGGTTGTGGAGTTCAAGGTGGTTGGTGTGTTGTTTTTTTATGGCCTTCACTATTACATTAGCAGAGTATGGGAGCAGAGAGATGGGTCAGAAATTGCTCAGATCACTTGGGTTGGCCGATGTTTTTTGGAGGAGGTGTTAATTGCGGAATGTTGCCAGGCTTCTGGGATGGTGATGAATTTGATGGATTTGTTGATGATGTGGTTGATGGTGTGGCTAGTTAGTGGTCCTCCCATGTTGAAGATGTGGTGGGGCAAGGATCTGTTGGTGCCCATAGTGTATCGCATTCATGATCACTGCTGTGTCTTCTTCGTGAGTGTTATCCAGTCAGTCATTTGTCCATTCTAGTAGGCGATGCTCAGGTAGGCAATGAGATCTTTGGGGTCTGATTGTTGAACAGAATTGCTTTAGATCTTTTCTATTTTAATGTGGAATAAGTTAGATAAATAGTTGTAGAGTTCCTGTGATGGGGTGAAGGTGTTGGCTATGGCCTTGCGGGTAGAGAATTCTTAGAGTATTGAGAAGATCTCCTTGCCGCAATTGGAGCTCACCTCTAAGTGTTTGGTTAGTGTCCTTCTTTTGGTACCTCCCAAGAGTTGGTGGTAGAGTCCAAGTGCGGCCTTGTAGGTGGCTTTGGCATCGGCATTGTGGCAGTATCTCCATTTTCTTCTTTCTAGCTGCTTGTAGCAGCACTTGGATTCCCGGAGGTCATGCATATTCCAGCTGGCATGTTGTTGGTTCTTCTTCGTCTGCTGTATTTGATGTGCACAAGAGTGTCCATGCAGTTGTTGATTCATTCGTTGAAGTTGGTGATCTTTGTTCAGGTCATTGGTGGTATTGGGTTGGGTTGGTTTGGGGTGTTGAGCCATTCTGCCTCTGTGACTTTGCTACAGTTCCAGCTCGGCAGATTGATGCTTATGGGTGTGTTGACTTAGTTGTGCATTGATGTGGAAATGTATGATGGAGTGCTCCATCTATGTGAGCGGTAGGTGGAGTTGTATGTGATCCTGTTGGGGACGCATCTGTTGGTGACACTGGGGAGGAATTCATCTCCCACAAAGCCCGGCAGGGTGGAAGGAGAGGTTCTTGATCTGCACCAATCGGGTGACATTAAAGGAGGATTCTCACCCGTGACACAGGACGTGCATGTTGGTGACACAAGGGAGGACTACATCTCCTAAAAAGCCCTGTAAGGAGGAAGGAGGGGCACTTGATGTGCCCAAGTTGTCAACCATAAAAAGAGGACTCTCACTCTGCGGTGTCGGATGAGCCTGTTGGTTGCACTTGGGTGCACTGCTTCTCCCACAAAGCCCTGCAAGGAATAAGTAGGAGCTCTTGATCTGCACCGGTCAGGAGCCATAAAAATAGAACTCCCACCATGCAGCGCGGGAAGTGCCAGTTGGTGACAATGGGGAGGACTGCATCTCCCACAAAGCCCTGCAAGGAGGAAGGAAGGTTTCTTGATGTGCTCCGGTTGGGCACCATAAAAGGAGGACTCTCACCCCACGGCCTAGGATGCATGCAGTTGAGCCCAGCGGCCTTCCTAGGTAAAGACCTGGCCAATAGCTGGCCTGTCTGTGCCCATCAGAGTCCAGAGGAGGCTGGACTCCATTGCTTTGATTTCACGTTCAGAAAGTACTTCTTGTTTTCCATTTATCATTTTGGGTTTTATTTAACTACTTTTGAGCGAAGCCAGGTACGTTAATCCAACCCTGCCTTCCTTGCCTACGGAACATTTCCCCCACAGCTTAAAATGGGAAAGAGGAAGGCCACTGGAGCTCTGCCAGCTTCTTCTCCCCCTGTGAAGTGTACATCCATTGACAGGACATTGGAAAGGGCTGTAGGGGTTTTAGGCACGGAAATTGTCTTCACTGAAAGAAGGCTGTTTCTGAGCATGGGTATTGATATGCTCCCTGTTGGGGATGTTTCACCTTTGGGCTCCTTTTTGAGTCCCCCGGTTAATGTCTCAGACCTGGTCACCCGTAGGTGGAAAATATTGTTTCTTAGGGTGTCTTCCAAAAATAAAAAGGTAAAGCAGGGTGCTGTGACTAATCTGGCTGAGGCATACACTCGAACAGGCAACCTTGTGATGCTGGCTTTGACTAACCCGACATTTCCCACTATGGGAGAGGCCGTGGCTGTCACTGTCCCTTTCCCTGTAATGTTGAGCACTTCCTGGAGGACTGTATCACTGGAATCAAGGCATTTTTACAAGCCGAACTTTCTCCCTTGCTGCTTCATTTAGAAATTATTGAATCAACTCTTGCTCCCTTCCTGATACAGCAGTCTCCACCTCAAAAGGGTTACTAAAGAGGTCTCTGCATTGGTCATGTTGCAACAGAACAGCTGCCACAGCTTCCTATTGTGAATATTGCAGCAGAGCTGAGGGGGGCTTTCTTGTCTAGTAATCACTCCTTCTCTATGCCACAGATGCTACAAGTACCTGGGGTCACTCAATTGGCTGGGCAATCACAGCCCTCCATTAGGGAGGGGTTATTTATTTCAAGAGGGACTAATCCATGAGTTCTTTCAGTAGAACCAGGTGTGTTTGGTCAAAAGGTTAGGGAGTCCATTCTTAACCCTATTTGGACAAATATTAATCTTTCTCCACGCTGCTTGCCCTTATGTTATGGTTCTGGTCATAGTCCCCCTTTGTGGATGAATCAGGAGTCCTATGAGGAGCTCCGCAGCAAGACTTGGCCTTGCTTGTTTGCCATAGAGGATTCTCATTTTCTTTTGTGGAGGATATCCTGCTTAGCAGCAGGATAAGATGGATTGGCCCAGGTCCAATTGAAACCAGAGGAGATTGTGTTGTTATTAAATGTAAATCACCACAAGTGGTTCAAATTTTATTGTTTGGGAATATGAGTAAAGGTGATACTAGGAGTTCAATTATCACAGTCCCACTCAGCTTGTTTTATAAACCCTGCTCACTTTTTACCACATAATTAGCAGGCAATCTTATGTCTAGTGAAAGAGGTATGATGAAAAATCCATCTGAGACTCTAGCCACACAGTTGCCAGATTACCTATCATCCCCACTATTTTCACTGGTGATCAGTTTAATGTGTCCATAGAGAACCGATTTGATATTTTATCTGAAATAGATTGACTCAGCCTAACACTTTCACTTATTCACCTTTTTAAGGGGTCTAATGCTTTGGAGAATAAGTGCAGACTAGGGGTAGGAGAAGAATTCTGTTCTGCCTGTGGAGTTCGAGGAGTTTTGCCCACTCCACACTCTGCGCGGAGTTCCGAAAAAACTCTGCAAAGTGATTCAAAGCAGAGTGTTTTCTCTTGAGCGGCTCACCAACACTTAGTTGGTGAAAAAATCACGCGCTAGTCCTCCTCCCGGTGAGATTTCTCAACTAGGACATTTGTGACAGGTCGCTGCTGCTCACATTGAGAAATCTGCCGCTCGTGTTAAGGAAGCTGTGGCTCAATTACAATGCCTACTCGAGTGGCATGAAGCAGCAGCACCGTCTTCCGCGATGTTTAATGCCATTTGTGCTGATTTTACAGTGAAATACAAGCTCCCTGCACTAAAAATCAACGCAAGCATCAAGATTTAACAGACCCCGCTGCTGGTGGATCTCAGCAGAGCGTGGCAGAGTTTTTCTGGTACTTTGCAGAGTTCCACAAGTAAAACTTCGTAAACTCCATCCATGCCTAGTGTATATCAGTGATAGTGTGTTCTAATCGTCCCTTTTCCCTACTGACCTGAAATGTTGCTGGACTCAAGGACACGATTGTTATTCCAGACTGGCTCAATTTTGGGGACAGATTTGATATTGTTGTTTTACAAGAAACCTGGACTACTACTCCAAATCCATATACTCATTTTTCCTGCTATTCTATCCCTGCATTTCCTTCCCTGCAAGGTAGGGCCAGGGGTGGTCTTTCCATCTGGCTACAACTGAATCCTAATGTGGAGGTGTCGATTGTGGACTCAGGCAGGTCCTGCTTTCCATGACCTGCTCAAAGATAACCTGAGTTCTTTTTATTTTTATTTGAATATATTATCTATGACAGTGATTTTACCAATTCTATTTGTATCCACCCCAAAATACCTTAGCCATGTGGATTTTAAAACTAATCTAGCGGTCAATCATGAGGAGTTGGAAAAGGAGGGCATTGTAAATCATGAGGGGCTCCCAGATAACAGAGGGAAAGAGCTGAGATATTATCTAGCTATAAACAATCCTGTGGATATGGTCAATATTTTTCAAGGTGATGGCCCTATCTTACCCTCTTTTATGGTGTGTGGGCAGCTGTCTATCATTGACTATGAATTTGTCACAAGGCATTTTCTACCGTGGTTCTCTCAGGGCTCGATTTCAGACTCTCAGTGGAAGAATAACAATGCACTCACTGTAGCAGAGCATCTCCCCATGTGTAATGATAAACTCCCTGCTGCAAAGGACCAAGGGGCATGCTTAGCATCCTCATAAAAAATAATTTTTCAGCATTCGTGGAATGTCTGGCAGAGGAGAGTTAGGACATTCTTTCAGTCCATTACCATTATTTAAGTGTGTGTATTGAGAATTATTTGCTGAAACCAATTTGGCCAGTTCAAGAATGTTTGCAGTGGTTTGAAAAGCAATGTTCTGTGGCCAACTGTTGCTTGAAGAAGGCACTCTCTACTCACCCAAAGATCTCAGTGAAGTACTGGAGGCTAGGGTACTTTATAAAAACACTGCGTAGTGTACAAAAGAAACGTTGTACAAAAGGGACTGGAAAAATCAGGAAAAATCAGGAATTAGAAGCCATAAGGCAAAATAGTAATGTGATTTGGGATTAATAAGCTTTGTCAGAGGGATGCTACAGCAAATTCCCGCCTGGTCTGTAATATATCTGGCCCTGACTGAATCAAACACTTTGCCACTATTTACTATGAAGTGGATGTTAAGCCTCACAAGGACTTACTTCCGGATCATCTGGTTAACTCTTCCTACCCTCCTGGCTTCTTTTTCAGAAGTAGAGGATGTTTTTAGGCAAAGCCCAGGCAGGAAAGGTCCAGGGCCAAACAGGATACCCATGGACCTTTAGAAGTGTAAAATCGACCTTCAGGGCCCCTTGCTTACTGACTTATTTACCCACTCTACGGGGAGCTGAATACCTTGCTCCTGAGCACTTTCAGTAACAGATCCAATTTTTTCAAAACTCCCTTATTGATAGCAAGTAAAGATTTTAAGGAAGGCAATTTTCAGTCATATGAGTTGGAGAATTAGTCAAAGTAACATTCGGTCCCCACATCAGTAAGGCTTTTGTCCCAGGCTAGGTACAGTGGAGCAGTGCCTGAATCTGCACTTAATTGTGGGCAAGCATGCCATGCCAGTCACTGTCCACTGTACTTGACATTTATGGATCTATCTGCCACATTTGATCACATGAATAGGAGAAAGCTATGGCTTATTTTGCTTGACTTGGGGGTTGAAGTCACTGTGGTAAATTGTCTGCACAACTTGCATGAGAACTTAGCGGCTGGAGGAGCAGGATAAACGTATGATACTTTTCCACTAGCCAGTGGAGAGCGACAGGGGTGTATTTTGACACTTTTGTTATTTATCATTTATATGAATACAATGAGTTTGTAATGATATCCTAAAATTGCCAATTCACTAATGCTGGAGTTACTTTTCGATAATGACGATGTTCTAATGACAAGGACCCCGAGATCTTTGTGAATTTTTGTAGAGTCTTTAATTTCTTTCATGGGCAGTCTAGATCTGTCAACTAATGTTGTTAAATCTCATAAAATGGCCTGCGGTCCATGGGGGAGGCATATGGTGTTCCTGCCAATCAGTTTTTATACAGTTAAAGTCGGATTCTTATCTGTCTTACCCTCACCAAGAATCCTCCCAGGTCGCCAGGATCTTTTTATCTGCCATGTAGTGTAGAGGGGAGGAAATCCAAATTTTAGTACATAACCAAACTAATCAAATTTGAACTCTAAAGGACCACTGACTCCGAATCTCAAATCTTAAGGATTTATTACAAAGCCAAAAATAATTGCACATACAAGCACCTCAGCACGAGGTTAAGAAAATAAATGGGCACTAATACAAAAAAGAGTCTACACAGGAGTCTCATCCGACTCAGAATAAGTAGAATAGTCAGTTCTAAAAGCATCAGGCAGGCAATAACAACTCCAATTTCTATATTAGAAGTCATTAACCTAAAATAAAATCAGTTAGTCTATCCCTACTCTATCTCTAAAGTGACATCCCTACTTAACATTTTCCCAGGCAAGAGGATAAAAGGTGTCAGAAGTGAAGACTTCCTCAGAAGTAAACTTACTTTGTCAGAGCTCGTTCTAAGATGCTCCTTCTAGCTTCCCATCTAAACCTCAACTGCTCAACCCACAGGGCACTGTCCCTAATTCAAAATCCCCAAAACGTAGAACACACCCTCTGACACACGTCTCCAAACAGGTCTTCATCCAGTATTTTTCCACTGAAACGACGGTTTACACATCCTTGGGTCCCAGGCACCTTCTCCGCCGAAAGTATCATCCCTGCATTCCAGTATACTCCCATATGGCTTCTCATGTCATCCTAACTCCTGAAACAAAGGGTTAGTTCTCTAACGAGCTAGGTGTCCTTGCACCTGCAACAGAAACATGGGAACAAGAAATTTCCCACTTCTCTGAGATTTTCTAACATCCCTGAAACCCAGAGCATTACCAAGAAAATTCATTTTCGGCCTAAAATAATTAGCTAACATAAGAAATGAACAGGCCTTTCTCTTAAATGTATATGCGATCAGGCCTTTACACAATTTAAACCCACATTTCTAGAATCACACAATAAGCCTTGAATTCATTTTTCTTCATGTATGAGTAAGCAAACTACGCGTGCAGACTTTAATATGGTGCACGTTTAAACCTAATGCATCACATTATACGGGAACCAATCATTATGCGTTGTCTAAAATACATTTTCGATTAACCTCTACATTGCGCTTCATAAATGGCATGATCAAATTTCTAATCCGTTCTAATATATGCTGCTTTTAGTATCGCAATTCTAAGACACATGTTAAT
Organism: Triturus cristatus; assembly: GCF_964204655.1. Classification (NCBI taxonomy): domain Eukaryota; kingdom Metazoa; phylum Chordata; class Amphibia; order Caudata; family Salamandridae; genus Triturus; species Triturus cristatus. The sequence goes on from NC_140589.1 coordinate 1,568,429,585, forward strand.
ACATTTCCACTAAATATGTGGGTGCAGACTAACAGTGATTATGATGCACCCCTACAAATTTCAGCATAACATGGCACTCTATATGTTCCCCCCTTTGATGACTAGTGTCATCACACCATTTCAAAATTCCCTTGGAGAAAGAACCGACCTAAACAGTACTTGTTGCCATCCTCCCCCATCCGAGTCTCTCCATATTCTTAAGATTCTGATATTGACTGTCCCGCAGTCTGGCCATTCGCATTTCACTCGCTCTAAGAGCTCTCTCAACTCGGTTTCCTTTATACCACTTATAGGCTCTTATGAATACCCACAAGCAAACCACACAAACCGCAACAATGATGAGTGGTCTTAACACAAGGCCAAGAAACCCTTTCCCCAAACTGACAAACCAACTTCCCACTCGGCTGAATCCTTTACCAACCTTTTCCCAAACACCCTCTTCAGTCAAATCCTCTATCTCATGGTGAATCGTAGTAATGTTGCTTATATTCTTCTCCAGATCCTTGCTGTTGTCTGGAATATACGTACAACATTCCTGGACCTTCAGCGATTTACAGACCCTGCCCTCTTTTGCTAATAATACATCTAAAGCAAGGCGGTTCTGCAAAACCATCGTCTTTAACGACAACATCTCTCCATCCACAATTAACAGTGACTTTGCTGTATTCATCGACAACTCATCAACTACAGTCGCCAATCCTCTGATCTTCACATCATTCAAACCACACCCAAACTCGGTATCATCGTTCCAAAAACCTCTCTAATCACTGTCCCGCACTCTCAGCTCTCTTCACTCTCGAGTGCTGTCCATCCTCCAAAAGCTCCAAATCCTCTGCATGGTAAATCTTCGGAAAAATAATTCCCAAATAGCACGTACCATACCAATTAGCAGGTAATCTGACATAGGCATTCTTTCCACACACATAATAAACAGTTGGAATCACTTGCACAGAGCCTTGCAAGAAGTTCTTAGCAGAATCTTCTATGGTGAAAATATGATCACATGTACTCTGTCCCACCGGAACTTTTTCATAATAGGTCTGATAACATCTCACACACAGCTTTCCTCTCTGCTTCTTGTCCAATGCGATAGGACCATAACTTCCTCTAGCTCTATGAGATCTTTCTTCTTCAGTCCAATCTACTGGACTGTCTCCTGTATCTCTGGTCTGTGTTAGTTTCCTATATCTATCTTCTACCTGATCTACAAACTTATTTTCTACATCTGATAATGAGCAGAATAGGTTATGCCGATGAGCATACACCGTATCCAGCTCCAAAGACGGTATGAAGAGCTTCCTAAACCGGTCCTCTGACTTGTAATAGTCATACTTATTCAGGTGCTTGTAAGCTGGAACTTCAGGAAGCACTGCATCGTAATTGGAAAAGAAATACTCAAACTGACCTCTTTCATGAAAGATACTAAGCAATAAACTACATGAAATTCCGTACGTCAGTGGAAGATGGTGATATATAATACCCTCGGCCACTGAGGCAGGTAAATGCATACATACGTAGCAGTCCTTCGCATCCATAGCATCTACATACTCATATAGCAGCCTTGCATACGCATTAAGCTTAAAATCAACTTTGGACAAATCTATGTGAAATCTAAGACTCTCTTCAATTAGTAAAGCTCTTTCAGCTCCTATGGTGACCTCCTTTTGGCTAGGAGTGGTAGGTGTAGGTGTTCCCTGTACCTCCGCTCCCTGTTCATGTGGAACAATATATGAAACTACAACTATTATGATTATAGCGACTAGCACCCCACCTACAAGTGTACCTACAACTAATTTGGACCTATGACCGGTATCTCCAGCATCCATGATCTCATAAAGTTCACAAAGTTTTTAGTTTCAACAGCAAACAATTAAGAGTCTTTTTTTTCTCCTCCAAACTTCGCGTGCTAACCAATTCGAACAATACCACAAGAGCTGGAAATCCCCTGGCAATTTCAGTTCCTTACTTACACAGTCCACAAAAAGACTTCCCTAGCCCTCATTCGTCTTTTCTGCGGACAGTCCCTAAGTTTATTCTTCTTCCACTCGGGCCTAGGTTATCTTCTTTATAGACTTTTATTTACAACAAAGTTCACTTCCAGTCCAAAATAAGATCTGCTCCCAGAATCTCTAAAACATGTTGCAAAAGTTCAAGATGAAGAATGATCACTTCATGAGTCGGTGCCTCAAACCCAAACGTCTGAAAGATAAATCTTTGCAGTATCAGTTCACGGACTTTACTCAGAAGTGGGGGATTCGGAACCGTTAGGGTCAGCACTCCTTCAATTTCGAGACCTGGGACCACCAATCCCATGTCGATTTTCACATTCGGGATCTTGCTGACCACAGTCACGAACCTCAACCTCCCTGAACTCACCACTCCTGGCATCAGTCACAACGTATGTCCACTCCAGTGTGGTATACCTCTGACACAGCACTCTTGCTCTTCTGGACCTCCTCAGGCCTGCCCGAGCTTGTTTTTCATCACTCTGTTTGGATTCAGATGTTTCAGAAACTGGGGCAAGACCTCTCTCAGGTGCAACCTCAGGTTCAGCCGTCTCTGGCTAATGGGCCAAACCTCTTCTGCTCTGGTCACACTTCTGCTCTCTCCCTGGGTACCCTGTGCACTACTTCCTTCTTCAGCTGAATTTGAATCTACTCCACCCACTGCAATACTTTCTCCGTCTGAGTCAAATCCGTGGCTCTGATTGTCGCAACCCCCTTCAGCTCGATCCAGTGCACAACCAGCTGCGTCAGCCACCCTCACAGCTTGTCTTGCCCTCTCAGATGGCCCTGCCACCTCAGCTGTATTTTCATTCACGAGAGCGGCTGTTTCTTCCAAGGGTGCTAGAACTTTGTGGGTACAGGAGTCATGCACCCAGTTCGGCAACCCTCCATACTTCACTGCTGTGTTTGTGACCAGTATCACCTGGTACGGGCCGTGCCACCAAGCATCCAGGCAACTCTTCCTCACGTGCTTACAAACGAGCACCCGGTCTCCCGGACACAGGTCGTGGCACATGCCACTTGAGGCTGGAACAGTTGCTGCTTGCACCTGCTGAGACACAGAACGGACCACATCAGCCAGTCCTTTGCAGTAATCGAAAATCAAGTCATCAGTGATGCTAATTAGAGCGTTAGCTGGTATTGCTGGCAACCGCATTGCCCTCCTCATCAAAATCTTGTGTGGTGACAACCCAATTCTCCTGTCTGGGACACTGAGAAGACTCATAAGGACAAAAGGCAATGCATCAGGCCATTTCAGGAACGTCGACGTACACACCTTTGCCATCCGTGCTTTCAAATTTCCATTAACCTGCTCCACAATCCCAGAAACCTCAGGTTGATAGCTGCAATGTAACCTCTGATCCACATTCAATGCAGCACAGAGCAACTTCATGATTTCGCTGTGGAAATGTGTCCCTCTATCTGATTCCAAAGAGGTCGGAAAACCGAACCTCGGGATCCGCTCCCTCAACAACAGCTTAGCTGCAGTGAAAGTGTTGCATCTACCACAACTAAAATGTACCTCAACCCATTACATTTTGGCATCTCAATGAAATCCAACTGCATCCTATTGAACGGTCCTCCTGACCTTCCAATAAGACTCAAGGTAACCACAGTCTTCTTTCCTGCATTCATCTGTTGGCACGTAACACATCTCTGGCATACAGCTTCAGCAACCGCACAAAACTTCGGATTGTACCATGTCTGTCTAAACACTCGCACCATTGCATCTCTGCCAAGATGTACTGCACCATGTATCAATCTTGCCATTGGGTTCAACAAACTTTCCGGTAACACAGCTCGACCATCACTCGAGACCCACACATCCACATCTCCTTTCTCACATCCCGACCTTATCCAGCCATCTCGTTCATGTTCGGTAACCTCATCTTGCAATCATTTTAGTTCCTCCCATGTGTCTGCCATGGCTAACATCATGCTGAGCTTGGTTCTTACTTGTCTCTCTCCAGTGTAACCTCCTGTAAATATGCATCCTTATTCTGCATAGAAGCGGGCAACTTTGTCCGCATAATTATTACCCAACTAAACAAAATCGGTCCCCTTCTCATGAGCGGAACATTTGACAACTGCAATTTCCTTGGGACACTGTCATGCCTCTAACAACTGTCTCACATATTCCCCATTTCTGATGGGCAAACCTGAAGATGGCATGAAACCTCTCTGTGACCATAACTGCCCGAAGTCATGAACCACACCAAACCCGTACTGACTGTCAGTGAAGATTGTTATCTGAATCTGATCAGCAGCCAAACAGGCACGGGTCAAAGCAATGATTTCAGCTACCTGTGCGGAGTGTACTCCTTCTAGACAAGCAGCTTCAACCACTCCGGTGATGGTACATATAGCAAAAGCTGCTCTCAGTCGACCAACATTGTCCCTTAAGCATGAACTATCCACAAAGATAATTTCATCAGGATCAGGGAGTGGTTCATCGACAATGTCCGGTCTCGATTTGGTACATAGTTCAGTCACATCGAGACAATCATGGTCCTCACAATCTTCATCATCTGCATTTGGAATAGGCATCAATGTTGCAGGATTCAAAACAGAACACATCTTCAAAGTCACATTTTCTGCAGCAAGTATAACTTGCTCATAGCGTGTTAATCTGTTGTTCGCAAGGTGTTGTGTTTTGCTCCTCGTCATTAGCAACTCAACAGAATGTGGTAGGTAAACTGTCAGTGGGTACCCCATCACAATACTCTCACACCTTTCAATGCTGACACCTGTTGCAGCAATGGATTTGAGACATCCGGGCAACGCAGAAGCTACTGGGTCAAAAGTAGCTGAAAAGTAGGCAACTGTTCTACGAACACCTCATGATTCTGAATCAGAACTGACATTGCACAACCTTCTCTCTCACAACAGAACAATGAGAAAGCCTTGTTGTATTCAGGCATTCCCAAAGTCGGAGCACAACACATGGCATCTCTCAGCTTCAAGAACGACATCAAACAGTCGTTGTCCCATGGTACCGGATCACTCACATCCTTGTGTGTCTGCCGCTGTAAAGGCTTTGCGTCGAACGAGAAGTTGGGAATCCATTGGCGACAGTAGCCAACCATCCCCAGGAACATTCTGACCGCTCTCTGTGTGGTAGGCACAGGCATGTTCATAATTGCCTCAATACGATCTGGCGACACCTTCCTCTTTCCCTTCTCAATTCTGTGACCCAAATACTACACTTCGCTCAAACAGTACTGCAATTTGTTTGGAGACTCCTTGTGTCCATTCTCTGCCAAACGATTCAGTAGAGCGATAGTATTGATCCTGCAAGCATCTTCCGTTTCTGACGCAATAAGCAAGTCGTCAATGTATTGTACGAGAACCGAGTTCTGCGACAACACAAGACTCTCAAGATCCTTCTTCAAGATCTGATTAAAGATTGATGGACTCTCTGTATACCCTTGAGGGATACGACACCACGTTAACACACGATTTTCCAGCAGGAAAGCAAAAAGAAATTGGCTTTCCTCAAGGAGTGGTATCGAGAAGAATGCTTGATACAGATCAATCACCGTAAACCACTCAGCTTCACATGGAATCTGAAAGAGTATCACAGATGGATTCGGTACCACTGGACAATATGGAACAACTATCCTGTTAACCTTTCGCAGGTCTTGCACGATTCTGAATTTCCCGCTCGGTTCTGTAGTCCCATGATAGGTGAACTACATGGGCTACCCATAATCTCCTTCAGAATTCCCTGCTTGATCATGAACTCGATTACTGGGTTGATCCCTGCAATAGTCTCTGGTGACAAATTGTACTGAGGCGTCCTAGGGAATTCTACATTCTGTTTAACCTGAATCTTCACTGGCTCTACACCTTTGATCAACCCAATCTCTTCTCCGGTGAACTCCCACACCTCGTGTGACACAGAATCCTATCAGGGCTGGGTACATCTCTATGCACAAGTGCTGATTGGCAACCTTAAAGGTTGCATCGTCATCCTTTGTTTGTACTTCTACACCCTTAGCGGTGCAATAGATGGTACAATTTAACTTGCACAGCAGATCTCTTCCTAACAGGCAAACTGGGCTCGAGTCACACACCACAAACTGGTGTCGGTCTTGGAAAGTTCCTATTCTCACAGGAATCGGCTCTGTTAACAGACTAGTCATTTTCTTGTTCGCTACTCCAACAACTTGGATCGATTGTCCCGAGAGGGTAGGTTAGGGACCACTGCTGATCTTACAGTAGAACGGGTAGCACCAGTGTCAATCAAAATGGTGGTAGAGTGACCATCAACATCTGCTTCCACAAAAGGTCCCCTCTGGTCTACATCTAAGATTGCTCCAAGTGTGCAATCTTCCTCCCCCCTCAGGCACCGTCATGCTAATGGGTCCTGGCTGTACTCATCATACCCTTCAAACAGAGGCATCTGTTGGTAAGTCCGAGTTTCCTGCTGAACCCTAGGTGGCTGGGGAACTTGCACCTGCGGACTGAACGTCCCCCCTTTCATCGACCTTGGTCTAGTCATCGTAGGGACCGCTTCAGGTACAGGTACCTGAACTATCTCTACCTCCTGCTGCACCTGATTAATTGGGTTCAAAGGACACTCGCACTTTCAATGTCCAATCTGGTGACAAAGATGACACACAGTTGTCTTCTTGAATATTGCCACATCCACTCCTGTCTTGGGATCAACAGACTTTACTCTTTCCTGACCTTGCACATTCTGATTTCCTCCTTGGTTATTTCCCTGTCTCCTTCCTAACGTCCCTCCGTTAGGCTGAGCTTGGGCCGTTTGCATTTGGACAAGCATCAATTTATCTTTCAACTTCCTGTGCTTCAAATCTACCTCATCACTGCAGTATCTGGCATACCGCAAGATTTCATCTACCAGCTTGTTCTGCCAACAGATCAAATGTTGCTGTATCATGAGACTAACCTCCGGCCTCAGTCCCAACACAAATTTCGAAACAAACTGTCCCCTGTCCTTAGAATCTAAGGCATCTAATCCACTGTACTGTTTGAAGGCTTGCAGAAGACGTTCATAATACTCATGCACTGTCTCTTTTGGTTCTTGGACAGTCCGATCTATCTTAACCCAATCAATATCTTGAGGCGAGATCTTCAATTTTAACCATGTAATCACTTGCTCAAACTTTTTCATAACTATGGGTGATGGACCATTTGTGACAGGATCTCTTTCTGGCTCAGAAGTCGGCCATTCAACAGCAACCTTGCATGCAGATCATAAATCCCCTGGAACTACAATGTCAAACAACGTGTTCATATCAATCCACAATACTTTTGAGATTTTGACAAAGCGATCAACCTGCTAGTACCATTCTAAAGGCTTCTCCCTCAGCCGAGGAAAATCATTCGTAGATGCAGCCAAATCACCCCTACTCCAAGGCACATGCACGTACTCTCCATTTTGTACCTCTAGTAAAGGGTAATTCCCTATGCCTAGCGTCCCTCCAACTGGAGGCGGCATCTCCCCCACAGTCCTTTTGGAACTCTTTTTCTTAGACCACCTTTCCTCCCATTTGTCAAGCATTATCCATGTCCTCTGTTCCTGTCGAGATTTTCCCTACTACTCGCACATCTGGCTGAGTCTGTAATCCACTAGTCCCTTCTGCTGGGGTTGACTTTCCTTCGTAGGAAACTGGATTGAACAGAGGCGGTCTTTCCGACAACAACCTCTCTACCAAACTGTCATCCGTATCACTATCATCCTCTTCCATGCTCTTTGCCTCCGCACTTTCTGTTTTCTCTAGTAGTGGGTACGATCTATCCCCCTCAATCATTTCCACTATCCACCTCTTCTCTAGCGCATCCCACCTCGCATCTTGGAATGCCCTGATCGACTCCTTCACCCTTTCTTGACTTTTGTCTCTTTTCCTGTCATAGGCTGCTCTAATCTATTCATGTAGGGCCTCAAACTGTGTTGGTCTAGGCAGAGGTCGCAAGGAAGACATCACAGACTTCAGCTGATACAACACATCCATTTGGAAAGTACCATATCGGGGGAAAATCAGTTCTCTCGCTCCATGAGTCATCTTATGCCAATTTTCGATCCAAATTATAGTATGCAATCCCACATTTGTCGCCATACAATGTGCTGGAGTATCCTCGGTAGGAGCTTCTTCTCCCCGAGTAACCACGTCTGTCATCTCTACCCAATTCTTGGAAAACCTTAAAACATTTTATGATGAACCAACATTATGTTTTGATCGCGCACAATATTTTCGTTCACTTCGTGATGTCAATCCACCAATAGCAGCGCGACTCACACAAACCAACCTATCGCAGCACGACACCTTCTGACGTCACACTTCCGCTGCTCACAGCAGTTCCCCTCCTTCACAATTTGCTTATCACTCTTGTATTTGTTCCATTCACACTCTGAAGCAATTATCTGTCCACGAAACGACCAGACAATCACTTCTCTGACTGCCTATGACAGTCTCTCAGAATTGTTGACCTCAAACCTGGCAACTGTCTGTCCGCGAGACGACCGGACAATTGCCTCAACTGATCCAAAAGTTCCACATACAACAACCCACGACCAGCGTGGGTTACTCACACACTCACACATTTGCTCCCCCTATCTCGGTCTGGGTAATCGATGACGTCTCACGATTCCCCTCTCAATGGTCAACAAAGTCTACCTTAGGTGTCTTCTTCACCACAACTTCTCAGACTTCTCGTCGAGCCTAAGAATCCCCGGGCTGTGCGCGCTCACAGCCTGATCTCACAATCACTCAACTCTCATTCGGCAAGACATCACACAATCAAATCAACACCACAATCTACAACACACATCACCCTATTCATACTCACTCTACCACGAACTGCTGCTTTTCGCCGCACCGCTACTCTCCGTCAGTCTCCATCAGCTGCCATCTTCTGCCGCTCACCATCCAATGGGTCACCATCACTTGAGTTCTATGGGCCTCTGTAATCTCTTATCTTGATCTAGATCTCCCCTCACTATCAGAGAAAACCATCCTACTCTGCTACCAACTGATAAAGCCTGATTCTTACCCTCACCAAGAATCCTCCCAAGTCGCCAGGATCTTTTTATCTGCTAAATAGTGTAGAGGGGAGGAAATCCAGATTTTAGTACATAGCCAAACTAATCAAATTTGAACTCTAAAGGACCACTGACTCCGAATCTCAAATCTTAAGGATTTATTACGAAGCCAAAAATAATTGCACATACAAGCACCTCAGCACAAGGTTAAGAAAATAAATGGGCACTAATACAAAAAAGTGTCTACGCAGGAGTCTCATCCGACTCAGAATAAGTAGAATAGTCAGTTCTAAAATATTCAGGCAGGCAATACCAACTCCAATCTCTATATTAGAAGTCATTAACATAAAAGAAAATTAGTTAGTCTATCCCTACTCTATCTCTAAAGTGACATCCCTACTTAGCATTTTCTCAGGCAAGAGGATAAAAGGTGTCAGAAGTGAAGCCTCCTCAGAAGCACATTCACTTTGTTAGAGCTCGTTCTAAGATGCTCCTTCTAGCTTCCCATCTAAACCTCAACTGCTCAACCCACAGGGCACTGTCACTAATTCAAAATCCCAAAAACGTAGACTACGCCCTCCGACACACCTCTCCAAACAGGTCTTCTTCCAGTATTTTTCCACTAAAACTTCTCTCATCCAACTACGGTTTACTCGTGCTTGGGTCCCAGGCACCTTCTCTGCCGAAAGTATCATCCCTGAATGTATACTCTCATATTGGCTTCTCATGCCATCCTAACTCCTGAAACAAAGGGTTAGTTCTCTAACGAGCTAGGTGTCCTTGCACCTGCAACAGAAACATGAGAACAAGAAACTTTCCACTTTTCTGAGATTTTCTAACATCCCTGAAACCCAGAGCCTTACCAAGGAAAATCATTTTCGGCCTACAATAATTAGCTAACAAAAGAAACGAACAAGCCTTTCTCTTAAACGTATATGCGATCAGGCCTTTACACAATTTAAACCCACATTTCTAGAATCACACTAGAAGCCTTGATTTCATTATACTTCATGTATGAGTAAGCAAACTACGCGTGCAGACTTACATTATATGGGAAGCAATCATTATGCGTTGTCTAAAATAAATTTTCAATTAACCACTACATTGCGCTTCATAAATGGCGTGATCACATTTCTAATTCATTCTAATATATGCTGCTTTTAGTATTACAATTCTAAGACACAGGTTAATACATTTCCACTAAATATATGGGTGCAGACTAACAGTGATTATGATGCACCCCTACAATTTCAGCATAACATGGCGCTCTATCAATTCTATAAGTAGTGTGAGTGATTTTCGGTATCTTGGAGTTATATTTGACTCGGCAGGTTCTTGGTAGTCCCAGGCAAACGCATCTCGCTTGAAACAAAATTGGGCAGAGGGAGCTCTATTAAAGCTACCTCAGAGTGTAGTAAGAGGGATTATTTCTCCCTACATTACAATATATAACTTGCAGTGTGTTCCAGTGGCTCTGTATGGTGCAGTGGATTGAGGGGTATCATAGCACCTCCCCTTTACAGGTTGAAGAAAATCAGATTTCTTCTAAATCTCCTGGCCACCAGCTCTCGGAGCTAAACCTACCCTATATTTCTGATGGAGCTAAGCTGGCTCTGCTCCGACTTTGGGTCAGTGTGTAGTCCAATATTGAGGCACGTTTCAACAGGGAGGCTATTTTATGCCTTCTCAATTTAGATATGGGTCTTTCTATTCCCTGGAATTTATTATGCGCATGTTTTTTAATGAAATTAGTCTCTCGGACAAGCTTTCTGCTCTGGTCACTTTAGTCAAGTCTGATAAGATGTTAGTGAAGTCTTGTTTTGCAGATTATTGTCCTACCCAAAGAATGGACGGCGTTTTTAATAAAGGCTCCATTATAGATTATTTTGTGCTTTTGGCTCCGATAGAGATTGTGTTTAATTGATCCTTGGAATTTTCACGTGGGAGAGATCCCTTCTTTCCCATTTTAGGACAGGCACAACGTGGCTACTTCTGTATTTTTCAGGCGTCGCTAGCCAATGGGGATGGTGGGGAGCAGATTACTTACCTGTCCATGTGATGACTGTCTGAACAATCATGGTTGCACTTTATGTTTTTCTGTAAATTTTATAGATTCCGTTTTTTATGTTTTCTCAAATGTATTTTAAAATCCCTCAGGTACCAGAAGTGTAAACATGCTCTAACATATTTACAGCTTCTAGGCAGTCCAGATGTATGTTATAGTGCATGTTCTTCTCTCAAAATGTCTGTAAGAATTAGGAAGGATCTTCTTTTATCTTTTTAATTTAGAAAGGATTATATTTGTATAAACACTTTACTGAGAAGAGCCTTTTGGCACTAAAGGGACTGCATTTTTGGTTTTGATGCAATTGTATCAGCCTTTATCATCATTTTAAAATGGATGTGTATGTTATTAGGTGATCTGTATTTCAGGGATAGAAACTACAATTTTCAGCTTACTTTGTCAGATGTTTTGTCTGAATTTTATTTACATACTGCTTGTGGAAATGTAAGCTCTTTTGTGTTAAAAAAAAAAATTCAAATAAAGATATATTGAATTGAAATTTAAACCTGTCACTGGTGATGACAATTGGGTTCAGAGTATGTCCTATTAAGTGTGTTGCGTCAGTAATGAGGTGGGTAGCTCGAAGTAGTCTAGAGGTTTGAGAATGGATGTGGAGTAAGGGTCCATTGTTTCCTCAAGGTGAAAGTTCAGGTCGCGAGTATAACAAAGTCCTTGGATTTGATGTTGAGAGGAGCACTGAAGTATGTGATGAAGTTGTTGAAGTTGATTCATGGTCTTGGTGGTCGGTATGTGATTGTTCACTAAGGGAGAGCGGAAAAGTGCACAGAGAGAGAATGCATTACAGAGTAATGCACAAAAGAGAAAACGACAAAGCACAAAAGACAAAGGCACAAAAGTGAGTGTGTGCAAAAGAGAAAAGGGAAAGGCACCAAAGCTAAAAAGTACGAGAGTGGAGGGAAAGTGGCACACAGATGAAGAGTGAGAGAGCAGATGGCTGAGGTGAGGAGGAGGGTCCAAAAGGGCCTAGGACTGGTCCGCGGACCAGTCACAGAGAAGTGGGTGGGAGGCTGGGCCTAGGCACCTTCTCAAAGAAGCTAAAAATGTGCTGAGGAGGTTTCAATCAAGAGGATACCCAAGTCATTATTAGAGCAAGCCCTAACTAGAGTGCAAAACAAGTAAAAGGAAGACCTCCTGAATGAAACCATTATAAGTAAAGCAGAACAAGAAGCAACAGAGACAAATATAGGGATGAAGGGAGTGACCCGATTAAGGTCACCCGGGTCACTAATGACCACCTATTAGCCTTCCATACCAAATGAAGAGTCGGTCAGATAGTAGAGAATACAAATCAATAACTGTTTATTAAAATACACTCAGAGCAGAGCCCAGTCTGCCCAGTCGCTAAGAGTGCTGCAGAGGGGACTGAACTCAACTGTACATTTCATAACTGGGCTAAGACACGCCCACATTGGAATTTTCCAGACATGTGCAGCTAAACAGTGAAATACAGAAAAATGGCTTAAGCGCTTCTATCGCTCACAAAGTATCTCAATGCCAAAGTCGATCCATTTGGGCTCACCGCTAGACAAGTGGGAGAGTGCCTCTATCTAGTGAGAAAGGTATGTGCTAATAAGAACAGTGTATTCATTACTGGAACAGAACAGAAATGAAGGAAACGAAACTCTAAGGGGAACATTTCTCGGATTTAAACAAGATCAGTTTTGGGCAGCTTATAATGGCTTAAAATGGCACCTATAAAGAAAATGGTGCAGCGAATCCTAACTTACATTGGGCAATGCGCTAACATGAACATTTCTATTCTAACAGGAAGATTCATCAAGGAATATAACACCAGGCATTCACATATCAAGAATCTTATATGAAAAATTGGAATATACTACAATGTGATAAAGACCTGAAACAACTGCTGGGGCTGCATCCAAGGATCAGACACAAAAGGGCACAATACATTGACACTATTCTCACTTGAAGTTATTTGAAACTGTTATAGATCAACACCATACAGTTTTTGGGTAACAGAGAAATGAAAAGGGTTTAGAAAATGTGGTGTATGCATGGCATGTGATCATGGAAAGAATTCCCAACATTTGAAGGACAAAAACAAACAATAAATCAATGGAATACATTGAACACTGACCATGTAATCTGTGTGATGAAATGTACTTGCCAAAATAAACTCATTACCAAAACACAACCTAGAAATGAAAATCAGGATTCTACGGACTCTAAAGACAAGCAACGGTAAGAAAACTGGCATCCCATGGCCAATCATTATCAGAAACAACATTATTGACATATGAAAGACTACAAGTTTTATGAAATCAAGCATATCCCATAATACCCAAGTGGAGGTAATTACGAGTTACACTTCAGGAAAGAGGAATCAAGATTAATAGTGCTAATGGTTACTGAGGTACCATGGGGACATAATATTTTTTTGTGTTGCAATTCTTTATTTGAAACCAAAGGAGAGCAAGTCATAAGGGGGTGGGGGTCGGATGGACAGTGAATAGGGCAATGAGTACCTTGTATACATGAACCTCATAATCACTACACATTGACAATGAGTAAGGGCGGACCCAAATTGCACAGATGGAGCAATAATGCACATCGCATGTCATACAGCAAGGTTCAGCTTCCCAGATGGGGGAATCCCATGTTACTGAAAGAGGCGATAAGGATGGGGGTACACCGGGGAGTATAGCAGTGTATGTCTGAGGGGGGGAGAGGGAGGGCACAGGAGAGGGGGTATAGATGGGAAGGAAAAGAAAGGGGGAGAAGGATAAAGTGAGAGGAAGGGGTGGTGTAAGGAGGTGAGTGACCATGGGGGTAGAGGACTTCCCAGAGGGGGCCAAATATTCCAGAGCGATGGGCTGGTCTTGGCGCAACCAACAAGTAGAGTGCCTGGGGGGGAGAATTGTGTGTTGGGCCAAGTATAAGTGGACGGGGTCCCGAAAGAACAGCAGCAGCCACCAGCAGGCAAGCAGACCAAACAATGCAAAACTTCAAAATACATCACAGCATAGAGCAGTACAAGAGCATGTGGGTGCATAACAGGTAAGCAGTTCAACAGAAGGCAAAACATAGCACAGCTGCTCAGGAACCATCAGCACATAACTGAACGATGCAAATGGTACTGAGGAGAAGTACATGCAGGCAACAGGGTACTCATTTGTCTGATGCTGGGAGGTCATGACCCCCTGCTGCTGGAAGGTCATGACCCCCGGCTCTCCGCATCCAAGTCAGGGAGGCATCGATCCATGAATCCAGAAGAATGTCTCAGTCATCGGGGTAGGACGGCTTCAACAGTGACCAGGATTTGCGGTGGCCCTGGTCCTGAGTGAGGGCTGATGTGTCAGTGGCCACCGTAGGTGGAAGGAGGAGGCGGCATGGTGGAGGAGCGGGGGACAGAATGTAAGTCTAAGGGGGCAGTGTGCATAGAATGAGCAGTGAGCCCTTACAGAAAAAGGCACAGAGCTTCTGGGCCAAAGAAGACTTTGGACCTGCAGTCTTTTGTGACCCACATGTGAGCAAGTTTGAATAGTCCACACTTGATGTGTATTTGACGGAGCCAGAGGGCCAAAAATGACTTCCTTTGGTCATTGGTCTCCTGTGAGAAGTCTGCAGCTAGATTTATTTTCCCTCATAATCATATGGGCCTTGTGAGTGGGCCGTGGTTAGGAGTTGCTGCTCCTTTTCGAGTAGGAGGAAACAGGCTATGATAGGGTGGAGCAGCCCTGTTTGGTCCTGGCACAGGGGGAACATGTGATGCATCAATTTGAGCTCCCATGAGGGGGTGAAGGTTAGGCCTCTGAAGATGAGAAATAGTCTCTTAAGGAAATCCCTTATGTCTGCACCCTTGGCATGCTCAGAAAACCGAAGAAGCAGACATTTTCTCTTCAATGTCTGTACTCCAGGTCAGTAATCTTGTTTTTGAGGTGTAAGAGCTCCTGGCCCCTTTGCGGAATGGTGTTGAGACAATCCTCCACAGCTGCAAGCCACTACTCTATCCCATCCCCTGGTCCTGAAAGACTGCCATATCCATGCAGATTGATTTAGTTTCGGCTGTAAGGTCGAACATTTTAGAGTCCACGCCTTCCAGATGGCAGTTCACTGCCATGACTTCCTGCAGAATACACTCCATGGTGGACTCATGTTGCGAGCTGAGAGGGGCCACAGTGAGTTCAGGGACGGGCACTACCCATGAGACAGCCATGGTGAGGTGTTGAGTTACAGCCTCCGAGTACGGCAGCTGGTGAGAGGGCTTGACGGTGGTCTTGTCAGGAGGCATCTCAAGTTCGGGGGCCCAAGTCAAGAAGGGGAAGTGAGAAAGGCCCCGCTGGTCTGAGAGGATGTGCCGGTGTCTCCTTTGGCTGATAGCCAGGCAGTGGTGTGCTCCTGGGAAGGTGTAGGGAATGCCCTCAGTTCCCACAGGTGCTATGGATGCCAGTGTGCAGTGCATTGGTCGGCCCCTGACTCTGGAATAGGGTGCACTGGGGTGGGCATAAGTCAGCAGAAGTATGCCGTCTGTCTGAAGGCAACCTGTACTGGAGTATGGCATAGGTGAGCTGGCTCACTCAATCGGACAAATCATTACCCCACAGTGTGGTCAGTGGGGATGGCAGTCCGGGCACCAAAGTGCACTCCCAGCTAAGATCCGGGTCTGTATGTGGGACTGGGGCTGGCGAGGTGGATCCTCCTTCCCCAGCAGGGTGCCTCCAGTAGTAACCTGCTTTTGTAAGTGAGTTATGTGGTGAGGGACCCAGAGGCAGGCAGAGCCCGGGTGAGGCAGAGCAAGGTTGGGTTGGGATCCCGGCTGTCATGCGACTGGCCGGCTTCAGGGTGGGCCCCTGGTGTCCATTTTTACCTGATCCATGGCCAAGTATGATTTACTCTGGCCCCAGGGCCCCAAGACTGAGGAGGGTATATCCAAAGGTTCAGCCCTGGAGGGAGAAGGAAAGCAGACAGGAAGGCCCCAGACATGGTCAAGGGTGCCAGTCAGGCTCCTATGCTTAGTTGATGTCGGTCCCCATGTGCCTCCTGGGGGAGCTCGATGTCAGGTCTCTCACCAGTGTCCATGTGGGTCCCCAACAGGCGGCAGCAGGTCCTTTCGGGCCATTTCAAAAGGATGGCCAGCATTTTCCAGGCTGGTTGGTCTGGCCCAAGCAGGCCCGTCAAAGGATGTAGGAGGTGGGTCCGTGGGCCATGTGGACCATATGGAACCATGAGCCATGTTGACCACTCAGCTGGGCTGAGAGGCTTCTGGCTATTGTGCCCCGTGAGTCCGTCTGTGGAGGAAGCACCCGTGCAGTCAGGGAGAGTCACCGCAGTCCTTCACTCGAGGATGACACTCCACTCCTCCTTGCAAGCCCACGTCCATAGCTCTGTCCCGGGCAGTGAGACCTCCACTAATTTGGGAGCAGCAGTGATAACAGGCCCTCCAGTTGAGGCACCAGTGCATGGGGGTGGTGGAGATTCATTTTTGGGCATCCCCGTGGCTTCAGATGGTCTTCGCCTTCCCTGCTTGGCCCACCTCTAAAGTCAAGCGACCATCTTCGTCCACGGCCAGACCATGTCCCCATGGTGACACAACTTTGATGCTGAACTTCAAGTCCACATATAGTAAAAAAAAGCCAACAATAAACACATAGATTAATGCAAGGACAAATATGGAGCATACCTCTACCTACTCAGAAAAAGAGAACTCTCAGTGGTCTGCCACAGAAAATTCAACATCAATGCATGACCATGACCCTACTAGATCTTGTTGATCTAGTAGGGCACACAAAGGCTTTAGAAAGGAAAGAATAGTCTAAAAAGAGTCACCCGAGCTTAAAGGTGTTAATTTCAACTGAATTACTAATAGTATGAGACATGTACAATGTGGGGAAACCTACCAATCTTGGTCGAAAAGAAGAACATATGATCAAGTAACTCCTGAATGGAACATGTGGATATATCTTAAATAATGAGATGAGAGACATAAATAAAGCCATACATACATACACATGCACCACACAACATGAAAAAGACAGGAAATAGGTCAATGTAGAGAAAAAGGAATGATTAAACCGATACACAGTAGGCAAATCATTGATGGACAGTAAGTTATTCCATGTACACTTCATGTAATCATGCAAAAAGTTGGAATGATAGTGAAGCATTTGGAATCCAATGTGTCAATGAAATGAATTGTAAATACCTGGTGAGTCCAGCAGAAGCGCAGTGGGATTGGCAGTGAACTTGCGTGGCGGGAGGCAGAGAGTCTGACTGAGACGCCTGGGGAAGCTGAAGACAATGTGAAGACCTCCGCCTCTGAGAGTGGGTGCGTGCGCGGAGGGTGCCCGTTTCCCGATCTATGCCGGGAGCAGGCCTGCAGACACAGAGGAAAGTACCCGAATTGAGGCTTTACGACGGGGCCTCTCCGGGAGAACTCTTTTGGTTGCAGCACCGTTGAGTATGAGGCCAGGGATGTGAATGCACAGAGAAGGGATCCAGTTCTGGCTTTCCACTTTGCCGGCGGTAGCGTTTCCTGGCAGTGTGAATCGACAGTGAGGCAAGGAAAGCAGCCCTTTTCCAGCCCGTTGTCCGTTGCAGATCCCTCCCCTCCGTCTCCATTTTCCCAGCAGGGGGGCGAAGGCAGCAAGCGCTGCGGGACGCTGAGCCCCGGGTACGTGGAACGCAGTGAGTGCTGTGAGTGGGTGCTGCGAGCGGCTCTTAGAACGGTTTCCAATGGCCCACAGCAGCACCCAGTACTAGGTACTCGGCAACCCTGAAAAAAAAAAGGAAGAGAGGGCGGCATTGTTGGAACTTTGCTGGTATTCTGCAGCTCCCACGGCTACACCGCACTCCCTACTTCTTCCCGCTGCCCCCCCCTCCTCTGCTTGCCTGGGTGGGTGATTCTGGGCTAAAGCTGGTGCAGGTTGTCGGGAAAAGTACCTGGGGACTTTAATCCCATAATTCCTGCTGGCGCTACTGTTTGCTTCTGCTTGTGCTTCTGCTGCTGGGCTGCGGGCTCATGCTCCTTCTGACACTGAGCCCACGAATCTTCATACCCTGGTGGGACTTGCTGTCCCAGGGTACATCGTGCCACAATGCCCGCATTGGTTGCAGCTGCCACTGGGGGAGCCATGGGGAGGCGTGGTGATCACGCTATATAGCGCTGCGTCAACCCCCACGGCGCGTTTGTGCCCGCCGGAGGAGGCCGGGCCCCCCCTCTGTCTTGCGGGACTGGAGCTCCTAAATACTTGGTAACCAGCTTTTATTTGCCGATATTGAACATGGTCGTGGGTGATTTCCAAGTCAAAATTTAAAGATTACCAAGTATTGTCCTGGGTCATCCATTACATGTGCCTGTTGTTTACGCAGACCACTCTTTTTAAAAAAATTTTTTTATTTATGACTATCCCGTTGTGGTGGCGTTTTCTTTGTTAATTGATACTTTTCTTTTTTAACTTCCCACTCCTTAATGGATTTTTCATTTTTTAATAATTATGGGCAGGCGTAAGGTTGCGCCTGTTCCCACTAAGACGGCAAAGGGAAAGCCGGTTGCGTCTGTACCTGTTTCTACTATGGACGCATTTTTGCAAAGGGACGCCTCCATGTTGGACAAGGAAGTCGAGCTGGTAAATAGGCACCTTTCGAGGTCCCCAATTAACATCCAGCGCCTATGTGTTCCAGAGTCTGAACTGTTGGAAGTGACCATTGACTTTGCCACTCACGAAGACACAAGCATGGACTCTGAGTATGACGTTGGGACTTCCAAATTGTCACCTATTGACACTGGTGAGCCCATTTTGGTGGCTCCTTTATCACCTGTCATTGTAATAAGTAACGAGGGAGGTGGGGGAAGGGACCCTTTGGGAGCTGATGCCAGCTTACCTAGTATCACAGAGAAATTACCCTTTGCTCTACCGAGAGAAAAAGCAGCCCAGATAATGAAAAGGACTCTGCAGTCAGGGGGTGGCACCAAAAGAAAAACTCAATCTATAGGGGGTCAATCAAAAAAATTGAAATCTGTCCTGGGTGTTAAATCTCACAGACTTAATATAGCTCCCCCTACTAACCCCCAACCCTGGAGCTTTCCGGGGCACTAGCATCACTGGAGGCTTCTCTGTCTAATATACTGGATGCAAAGTTAGGCCCTATCATGGAGAGGCTGACCAGGATTGAGGATTCCATATCTCTGCTTACTAGTAAAGTTACACCATCCCTCTCAGGGGATTTAAGTGTTGACCCTGGACAGAATAACACAAGGGTATCTGGGCTCCGGTACTCCCAATCGATTAGCCAGCCAACCCCTGTGGTTCCCCCTCCAATTTATTCGTCAAAGCCATCTGAAGCCTCTGTGGGGTATGATGATAGGACTGCCGCAGCTGGTTTTAGTAGGGACATACCTGTCTGTAGCAGTGGTAGCGGCACTGGTAGTGCCTCTGGCAAACGCCATCAAGCCAGGGACGGGAAACCTGAGAATAGTGAAGTGCAGTTAAAGAGCTTACCAGTAATAGGTCTTCCACCTGAATCTACCCCCTACGTAATGGTTTTGGGGAATGTTCCATCTCTCCCCCGGGGGGTAGTGAGGACTATGGTCAGCTTAAAAATAAAACAACTCACTGGCTCTCAAATAATACCGTCCTGGGGGCTAGAGTGTCTAAAAATATCATCATGGTCCGCAGGGTTAGCTGGACTGGGAGCCTTAGCAAAACAGGCACGGGTGATTGCATTATTATTAATTTTGACAATCCTCATATAGCGGGTAGGATATTGTTTGGGGATGCACATCGAACCTCCAGTAAGCCAGGATCAGTAATCAGGGCACTCCCGCTAGGGTTCCTTCTATAAACTCGATCAATCTAGAGCAAGACTCTGTAATGTTATAACGCCAGTTGCCCAAGGTGGGTGGTCACATGGTTCGATCCCTGTGCACATGCAACAGTTGTCATCTGCGGTCCATCCTCCAGCTCTATTTGTTGGACAGCAAGGTGTAGGTCCTATGATAAATCTGTGTAATAGATTTTCACCACTAATAGGATGGAGGGCTGTGACTGACTAGGAAATAACATGAGAAATGATCTTAGAGAGGGCCATGACCTTGTTATAAATATCAAGTATTTACAAGAGGCAGAGAATGACACCCCTGGCGCACCTGTAGTAAAAAACAAAAACTTTTTATCCTGGAATATTGCAGGCTTAGCGAACAAATTCAAGGACCCGCTTTGGCTAAAATTTGTGAGGCAATTCCTTGTTATTAACCTCCAGGAAACTTGGTCGGTGGAATGTGATTTATTCCTGGAGGGCTACAGGGCTTTTTTTGTGCCAGCTATCCCCTCAGCTGGGGGTAGACCCATGGGAGGATTAGTAACCTATATCTCCCTGAGAGTCGATTGTCAGATTCAGGTCATCTCATCCCCTAGCCCAGGTATATTGCCATTGATTTTAAATAGGGGAGACGAAAGTTGGGGAATAATTAATTTCTATAACTCCGTGACTTGCCCACCTGGTGTGAGTAATATAGCTACCTTGGGCACTCTTATTCATCAATCTTACGGTTCCATTCTTCACAACTTAACGGTTTCTGGGGATTTTAATATTCACCCGTGTGGAAACCCCATGCTCACTGTAGCCTCCGAGCTGGGTTGTCCACGACTCAAGGGGTTCCATTTTGAACATTCTATACAAGGGGAGGCATTAAATAATTTGATGTGTAATCTGGACATGATGTGTACCATGATTATTTCTGACCCACTTCGCACTTTCCCTGTACCCACCTTTCACGGAAGAGTGAGGGGGTTATTCATCGATTATATTTTAATTTCCTCCTCTTCACATGCATTATTTAGTGGGTTTCATATTGAGGATAGTGTATTTAGTGATCACAACCCTCTATATGTGTATCTGCAGGGACCACTGTCAGTCCAGATCAGTGGAGCTGTATCAACGGGAGCGCTTAAAGCAACGGACGGCTTACGCCGACTTAAATGGTCCCAGATTACTCCAGATAATTTTTACCGGAAGGTAAGAGAATTGTGCGCTGTTGAGGTAGGGCTGTGTCTGGATGAAGACTCTCGACAGGCGAGGTTATTAATGCCTATGCATCTATTGTAAAAAAAGTTGGAAAGACCTTAAGTGTCCCGGGTGGCAGACGGGTGCACCATGGACCAAGTTGGTTTGATTCCCCTTGCTCTAAGGTCGCTAAAAAACTAAGGGAATCTATGTCATCAAATCCTTGAGATCCTGTATTGGTGCGAGTCTGCCGGAAGGAATACAAGGATTGCTTGGCAAAAAGGAAAGGTGACATGAAGGAAGAGGTCTGGAAGGAGTTGATTAACTCTAGCACCCTACGGAGTAGCTCCAGGTTCTGGAGCATTGTGAATGGACCTCTTTTTGCTCAGGAAAGGGTGACGGCCCTTGACTCCCATATAACGAAGGAGGAATGGGTGCTTCATTTTAAATCAATGTTTGAGAGTCCTATGGAGCCCCTCCCACAGGTTGGTCGTGATATGAATGCCCCTGTAGTGAATTTTAAATTGGGTGACGTGGTGGAAAGCATTTTAGGCTTAACAAGCAATAAAGCCCCATGCCCGGACGGTATCCCCCCGGACTTATTTAAGTCTGACCCTTCTTTATGGGCGCCAATAAAAAATGGGTGCCCTGAGTCCTGGGCGACCTCGACCATTATCCCTGTTTTCAAGAAGGGGGACAGGAATAGCACTTATTGCTATAGGCAAATCTCCCTTCTTGATTCAGTGGTCAAGGTCGTGGGACGTGTACTCTTGGACAGATTGTCTAGCTGGGCGGAGGAGCAAAAAATCTTATCAGATGTCCAGTTTGGCTTTCACCCCGGGCATTCTACTGTGGCTCAATGCCTTAATCTCTCTTTGATATTGTGTAAATACACAGTTGCGCGCCCAGGTACTGTATACCTTGCCTTCATGGACCTGTCCTCAGCTTTTGACTGTGTCAATAGGGTCAAGCTGTGGCAGGCCATAAGGGCAATGGGGGTATAGAACAGTTTAGTTAACTTCTTGGAAGATCTGCATAGGTCATCCAAGGCCAATGTAAGGTTCTCCCAGGACCTCAGGGTCACCAGGGATTTGGATATTAAGGGGAGTAAAACAGGGGTGTATAATGGCTCCATTTTTATTTATTTTTTATATAAATTATCTGGACAAAGTATTAAGCAGTTTGGAGGTAGATTTCCCATACGTAGGGCGGCGTGGACTCCCTGTCCTACTGTACGCGGACGATGCCGTCCTCCTAGCGAGGACGGCATTAGGCCTTCAATCTCCACTTGAGGCTTTCTCCAGCTTTATGTCGGATCGGGATCTGGCCATGAACAATACGAAATCTTATGTCATGCAAGTGGGATTGCGCCCCAAAAAAACCTTCCATTTTAGGGTTGGCTCTTCCCCCATCCCCCGTACAAATGTTTTCTCATATTTAGGGGTCTTCCTGGATGATCAGTTACAATGGGGGCCCCAAATGACCAAGAACAGGGGGCTATGGCCAGGGCAAACGCGGCAATTTTTTATTTTCGCCACAAAGATAGGGAGGAGACCAATAGGTGCCATGTTAAAGGTATATCAGTCTAAAATCCTGGCTATAGCCAGTTATGAGACTGAAATTTGGGGTCACACTATAGTGAACTCGTTACAGGTGGCAGAGAACACATTTCTTAAGTGCCTGTTGTGTGCCCCCGAAAGTCTCTCTAATTTGGTGGCCCATGAAGAATTGGGGGTGCCGTACATGAGTGGCACCTTGGCCTCGTGTCCTCTTGTATTCTGGTTAACATGCTAGTTGAATCAGGAGTTAAACCTCACCCACACGATAATGAGAGAGTGCTTGACACTTGATAAAGCACTCCAAATTCTATGTCTTAATTATATTAAAAGAAGCCTGGAAGAGGTAGGTCGCGTAGAGCTATTCTATAAGCCTGAAACTATCACTAAGAAGGATGTGGAAATAGTTAAGGTAGCCTACCTATCATTAAAGAAACTGGATAGGGACGAGCAGGAACTCAAGAAAGTAAGTGTCCGTAGGTTTTTAATGCTCAAAACAACTCCACTTACTGAGCCTTACCTCCTAGGGTCCCTGTCCACACATGAGAAGTTTCTTTTAACCAGGTTCCGGACAAACCTCTTTCATCTTCTGGTGGCTAGACCCAAGGGCTGTCATAGAGGACAAGTGTTAGCATCCTGTGGCTGCGACGGACAGTCTCCACAGGATTTGCTGCACTTTATGTTCTTCTGCAAATTTTATTTAGTTCCACGGTAACATTTCCTGGTCCCTATTGTAAAGAAACTGAATTTTAGACAAGCTCGCCCAGCCCTCTTGTATTTACAACTACTGAATGAGGATTGTATATTTTTTGTCGTGGGTTATTTAAAATCGATAATGAAATCAAGGGCTTGTATTGATGTATAACGTGGGAGTTGTTGTTTCTTTGGGTACATAATAGCATGTTGGCCTAAGTCCCCTTCAGGGTGTAAAATGAAAAGCAGCCCTAATTTATTCTTTCTACGATGTTTTATGGCACGTTTGTTCCTCATGAATTAGTGGTTTTGCATATTCCGATCTTTTGGCCCCTTTCTTTTATTAACGTGAAATATCGTGGAGCGGGTTTGTTTTTTATGTCGTGTTTTAACATGCCTGATTTTATGTATATGTTGATTTGTAACTTTTATGGTTGCCCTTGTGTAACCGAATAAAGTTTAATTTGATTTGATTTGAATTGTAAACAAGATTGAGAGTAATCAGTGGTCTAGTTGTTGTTGCCCATGCAACAGCACTTTGGAAAAAAAGTGAAAGGATTTATATTGATTTTGAACAGGGTCAAATGCTATTTGGTCCAATGGAAGACAGATAGTGGTTAGTTAAAGTGGTTCTTACAAATTACTAAATTTCCATGCAGGATGTCTCCATAACCATTCAGGCAGAATCTATTTTTATTTCCCCCTTTGTTATCATATGTATGAGTATTTGATTTAGCAGGATAATTATGTCATTTCTTAGCAGGTTTTTAATAATTATTTTTAGCAGGTTGCATAATTATTTTTAATCGCTCCTGCTCATTAGAGCGTTGAATTTATTTGAATTGCTCTTTTTTCTTCCTTTATTATACACGAGTTCATTGAAAATGGTAATCATGATAAAAAGCACCAGAAATTGGTTGCTATGTAATGCATTGAAATTTAGTAATTGAAGGTATTCAAATCGATTGATTAATTATGATGTTTTTGAATTACATTTAAAGAAAGTGCTTTGGGCTAATATGTTTGACCTTGATCCACACATATGTATTCCTATGGGATGCTTCATTACAAGAATGGATTAAGTAAATATTACTTGATACTCAAGAAACAGTAACATTGTAGTTAGATTATTTTAAATACAGGTAAACAATTGCATGATTTTTTACATAATGAGGAGCAATCAGTGTCATACTTTGGCTCGATGTGGAAGTCTTTTACTTTTGAGTAGCACTATCTATGCTTGATGGGGGGTTGGACCCACAGTTGGGAAAGGCTAAACATCAGAAATACGCTGTTGCTGACATCAAAATAAAATCTGTTTTTTCACTGAGGTGGAGTGTCTTGTTATTCTTCATTTGCACATATTACGGGTTCCACAGCCCTTCTGCACCACCAGTGGCTTAATGTGGAAGAGATCAGAAGGGTGAGAAGTGTAATGCCATGCTCATTAATATATCAACCTATGAAGTAGCTTAGCACATATCATTAAGTTTCAGAAACTTTTACCAAACACTTACACTCACTAGATGATGTAATCGGTAATGTCATCAGTAATGTCATTAGAGATATCACTAGTGATGTCACTAACCATGTCATGAGTGAAGTAATAGGTGAGGTCATAAGCAGTGCATTGCTCGGTTGTAAGTTATAGTTAGCTCAGGTATTTCTATTGTTTTGTGTAAAATCTGGGCCTAACTGTAACGTCCCTATAACCTTTGGTTTTTTTTTTTCTGTAAATTCTAAGCTTTTTTTAAATTCTATATCCTAACTATAACTTCCCTGTAAACTTTGATATTTTCAATGAATTTCTATGGTTTTTTAATGCTATTTTCCAGCTATAACATCCCTCTAACCTATGTTTTTAAAACATAAATTGTACTACAATGTCACCTTTAAGTTCAATTTAGCAATATACATATTTACAAGTTTATAAATATATTTAATAAACACATTTATTCCTATTATACATTTTATAAGTAACAACACATCAATGTATTGTAACTTATTTAAACTTTTGACAAATGAAATACAACAAGTCTTTTTCTATTTTTAATTAATTTTTTGGATCTGCCGCAATGCTACCACAAATCTCTCTATCCATCCATGTTGCAAACAATACTCTAAATCAGTTATTTTGGTTTCATATCTCTCTGGAGACAGTCTCAAAAGCACAGCTCCATTGTATTTTTGGCTTTCCTTCAAATGAAGAGAGTTTCAAAGTTAAGAAGAAGAAGACTTGCCACCTCCAAAAAATTCCTCCGACTTTGAAATATTTCTCCATCCCTTTAGAAGCAAAGAAAGGTGTTCCAAAATTTGTCCAATGTAATCTATACAGCAAAAAAACTTGCAAGAGGTACTGTGAAGAAGTATTCACATGGTACAACCTCTTTTTCGAAACACCTGAAAAGCATACATTCAAGGTCATAGCAGAGGAGAAGATAGAGGAAAGGTGGTGCATCATCATCAGCACCTGGACCATCTGTGGGACCCTTTCCACCTCACCGGATATTTACCATCCCTACTGTTTCACCAAAACTGCGAGACAAGGTCACTCATTGTGGCAAATGCCACATACCAGTTGCACTAAACATTGTATCTATTGTCCAGTTTGTGGATACTGTCAAGAAGAAACATTCTTAATTTAATTTTTACTTACTTGTTCCATCGTCCATTCTGTTTTAAACACAAGTAGATATCTGAAAAGCAAATATAGATTACATTTAACTTGAGATCGCAATACAATTATATTACATACTATCAGCAAGTGAGTAGCTACATAACTGGTTATATAAGTATCTAAGAGGCTGTGTAAGTGGCTGAGTACGGGTGTATAAATGGGTATATGAGTGGCTGTACGGACAGGTGACTGGGTGTGTGAGTAGTTGAGTGAATTTCTGAGTTAGTGTTCAGTGCTTCTGTGAGTGTGTCACTAGATATATAAGTAGCTATGTGAGTGTGTGACTGGGTGTCCTAGTGACTCTATGGGTTTCTAAATGGGTATGTAAGTGGCTTTATGGATTGGTAACTGTCTGTTTTAGTGGGTGATAGGGTGAGTAACTGTTTGTGCAGGTGCTCTATTATTGGTGGATTCCATAAGTGCTGTGTGGGTGTGTGACTTTATGTATAAATGCCTCTTCTGCTGTTTGACTGGGCGTTTAAGTGGCTGTATAGTTTTGTAAATAGATATGTGAGTGGCAGCATGGGTGGATGACTGGTTGTATAACTTGATGTATGGGTGTGGAAGGACATGTATAAATGACTGTCTGAGTGGTGGGTAAGTGGAGACTGATCCCTGAAGACACAAATTACTGCAATCTGAATGGAATGATACGTGCTGTAGGACGCAAGACAAAACACCAGGTAGCGGGGGCCTTCCCCAGAGACCCCAGAGAGCGGTCCAATGGCAAGAGAGATGCGGCCGAGACTCCAGCTCCCCAGCGCTTGAGAAGAGGCGGTGAGTGAGTGAGGGGCTGGTTGGGCCTGACATAGCACTTTGAAGCCAGGGGAGAGGGGAAAGCCCCGACAATGACACACTCTGGTGGGGTCTCTTGCCCCAATAAGAGGAAAGCGCAGATTGTGACGGAGCGTAAAATGGCATCATGATGGAGGACACGAACAAGGAGGAAGGCTGGCCTCCACATAAAGAGAAACAAAGCACAGGGAAGGAGTGTCAGAGCAGCGACGACCTAGAGGCATGAGTACCAATGCTTAAATGTACTAGGAGGACAGGAGCAGCCACATTAAAGCTGCTTGCCTGACTTTAAAATGGCCACCAGAGGCCCAATGCTTTACTAAGGTGCCAGCAGACAGCAAATCCGGAAGCACCACACCTGCGTCTGACAGCAGCTACAGTGCAGGGGTGAGGGGCCATAGACCTCAGGGGCCATGGGGATGTCTCTGCCCACGAGAGAAAAGAGATATCAGATCGCATCTATGCCTCATAATAAATCCACTAGTAAGGCCACCAGTTTCTTTACCCCCACAGAGAAGAGTCCTCCACAGGAACAAGGAGAAACAGATAATGGAATAGGTCTCACTAATGATGACCTGCTGGCCTCCCTCAGTGAATTCAAAACTGAGTCACACACAGAACTGAAATAGGATTTAAAGGGCTCAATAGAGCAAAACAAGGCAGACCTTACAGAACGCGTGTTCTCCCTTCAACAGACGTTGACTCTATTGGAACAAGAATACTGGAGGTAGAGGCCCAAATCCAGGACATCGAAAAGTGAGCCATGGAAACTCTCAGTAAGGTCAAGGAACTTCACACACAACTTCAAGTGGCACTCCTGAAAAATGAAGACCTGGAAAACAGGTCACGGAGAGACAAAATAGGAATTAGAGACCTGGAGGAGGGAGCAGAGGGACCATACCTGGAATCATACTTTGAGGGGCTATTTGCGAAAATTCTGGGACATCGCCAAATAAAAATAAAAATATAGCGAGCACATCGCGTGGGTACCCAAGCATCAGGAGAGCGACGAAGAACCCGTGATGTTTTGGTCAAGCTCCACTCTTTCAAAATTAAGGAAGCTTTACCGCAAGCGGCCTGGAAAAAAAGATATGATTTCCTTCCAAGGATATAAATGCCTGTTGTACCAAGACCTGGCACAGGCTACACTACAAAGACGGCCACTATTTTGACCACTAACAGCAAAGTAGCGGTCAGGTAACAATAGATATCGCTGGACTTATCCATTTGGCCTGGCTTTCAACCTGAACAATAAAGCAATACATATTACAAGGCTCGAAGAAGGCATGGAACTTCTTGGGCTCCCAAACGAGGATAAGCCAGCCACTCAATCTGCAATGCAGGGGAAAGAAATGGAACAAACTACACCTTTCCAGTGGTGCACAATCCCCAGAGGGAAAGACCCCAAAACCTGAAGCAATAGCCGCTTCCAGAAAGGAAACAAAGGCAACTGCCAAGACACCCATACTTAGCTCTTTGAGAAAAGACTTGATCTGTAAATCGACTTACTGATGGGAGGTCGATCCTACCTCCAGCGGGAGAAATAACGCTAACTGGCTACAGATAGGAAAAGACCCCACAGAATCTTTACGGATCCAGATCACAAGAATGGTGGAAGAAGCTTTAGCGCACAATTGGGTATCCAAAAAAGAAGCTAAGTTTCTAATTAAGAAATCACCTAGGACCCCATACTTCTACACCATCCCGAAGATACATAAGAGCCTGGAACAACCTCCGGGACGCTCAATAGTTTCAGGCATTGGTTCTATATTACAACCTCTGTCCAAGCTCGCCGATGCCTTCCTCCGCCCACTAATTCAAAAAACAGATACCTATCTTAAAGATACAAAAGCAGTACTGCAACAACTACAAGATTTGACCTTTGATCCTCACAAACAACTACTACTGGGGCTCGACGTGGAGAGTCTATACACGAGTTTACCCCATGACGAGACACTTAACATCATGGAGGAAATCCTCTTCAGCAATACATGGGAATACCAAACTCCATGAAATCTTGTAATGGAATGCATTAGTCTGTCACTGACCCAATTTTTTTCCCAATATGGGGATCCTCTCTACCTGCAGAAGCACGGGACTAGTATGGAGAGCACTTTCGCTCCCAGCTTGGCAGGTCTCTACGTACACCATCTGGAGACCTGCAGGATCCTACATCAAACTAACCCTTTCAGACATAACATCAAGACATGGAAGAGGTATATCGATGATGTGCTGGTTATCTGGGAGGGAGACATTCCATCAACCGAGGAGTTCATGGGATGGCTAAACCAACAGAATACTTCTCTGAAGTTTACCTGCACCACATTGCGTGAAAACCTAGTGTTCCTAGACCTCAACATATATCCTGAGGGTGGAATGCTGAAAACTACCACGCATATCAAGCCCACAGCCAAAAACTGCCTGTTATTATATGACACCTTCCATCCATGCCACCTACATGACAACCTCCCCTACGGGCTGTTTCTCTGCCTCCGGAGGAACTGCACCAACCTGTCTGACTACAAATCACAAGCCTCGGACTTGAAAACCAAACTCACCTATCGGAATTATCCCGTCCATATCATTGACAGAGCAATGAAGAGAGCTCGGAATAATAATAGGGAGGCACTACTAGAAGACAAAACACACAAGGATGAGGAGGCCAAACCCATATGTGTAATCACCTATAACACCCATTCAAATACAATATCTAAAATTGTCAATAAGCATTGAAGAATCCCTAACACCGGCAACCTGAACCTTCACAAACCACTGTTTGCTCACAAAAAGGGGCAAAAACTTGAAGGATATGCCTGTTCACACACGGCCATGTTCAGATACAGCCGCAACCAATGAGAACCCGACACTTTACCCAATCCAAGGCCATTTTCCATGTGGGAAATGCAGCACGTGCCACCTAACCAAAAAAAGCAAACGGATTAGGTTTAGGAATGGCAGCGAATGGGAACAAAGGAAATGTATGAACTGTAACAGCCGGAACATCATCTATATGATCATATGCCCCTGCGGTTTAGAATATGTTGGAATGACATCACGACCAGCAAAAATTTGCATTGGGGAACACAGAAGTAATGTATGTTGTAAAAAGAGCACAACCAAGATGGCAACACACTTTCTAACCGCAGCATACACAGTGGATGATCTCCTGTGGACAATCATAGAGCAATTACATTCAGAAAGTGGCTTGTTTGAAAAGGAACAACACTGGGTGTTCCGTCTGGGCACCAACATAACAGGCCTCAATGATAATATACCATGGAGCAATTTTTCTTGAATCACGAGCAGGTAGTGATTCCCATCTTGAGTAAAAGGAGTTGCCTGTTTGATAGGGGATAACCCTGTCTTTTCGTACCCACAAATAAGGAATCACGATCTTTTATCTCCAATTTTTGCTTTGATTACTCTAGTACAAAACAACAATGGGGATCATGATCTGTAGAGCTGAGGTGTTTTGTTATGTTTTTATCGTTGTGTTTCATTTGATCCACCATATGACTGGTTTCCTGTAACTACCAATTAAGTAAGAATATATATAGATGGTCCATTAACATGAAATAACTTCTTAAAATGATAGGGCCTTTTTTATAACATTCATTTTTCAGACAGGGTTAATAATGTGCCCTACCATTTCTTTGATTTGACAAACTTCCCTATTTCCGAGCGAGCGCTTACAATGATTTGGCACTCTACATTGTGATTACAGTTAGCGGTCCATTTCTTTGAACTCCCGCGTTACAACTGCCCAGAGTTTTCCATTATCATACTCGTGTCTACGCTACTATGAGCACCGAGTCAGACCCGTCTTGATATGAGCGCTCTAGTCTATTTACACACCGGAACTCACCACCACGACAGTGACGAGAACGTTTTGACCAATTAAGCTCAGTATAAATAAACCCCCAGTCAACATTACCGGATCTACGGAGCCACGAGGGGACGTTTAATCGAGGCAGCATTTCGGTATATGTGAGTACGGCATAGCCGCTTCAGAGAGGCCCCAACTGTTCCCACTGACTCTGCACTTCTACCATATACAGCAGTTCTGAAAATGATTTTTTGTATCCACAGAGTGCAATTTGCACAGAGTCCCTTTCGTTTTGAGGCTCATGAGGCCATTGACTTCTAAACAACAAGTATGTGATGTTTTTTGTTCCTATAACTACTTTCCTTATGTTGAAAAAATCGCCAATCACTGTGGAAACTACCTGGGGACGCCATCCTTTTAGTGTGTGTGTTTTATGTTGAATGTGTGTACGTCTCGTATCTGTCTAATTTTTTACAGGGCACTGCACTGGCACAAGTAATTGGTAGTTCTCTCCGGTCTTAGACACTGTATTTATCACCCATACAGGTCACAAGTATAACATCTGGAGTGTAATTTGTACCCCTGATTTTTTCCGTTTATTGTGTTTCTTTTACAGATTGAGACTAAGGAATTTCTTTTCTACTAATAATATTGAGACCATTGTGTCCCATTTCGTTACACTGGTACAATTGACATTTGTCACACCATACATGTGAGTAGGGTAGGGATCTGTCTACCCATGCTGAAGAAAAAGCAGCACGCTTCGAAACATGTTGACCCACACAGGAGGTTTTGTACATTAACGCAAATACACCTCCATTCCACACTATTTTAACAATACCGGCACCAAGCCTTATTAAATTTTGTATTCATATCTTGCTAGGTATTTTTTAACATTCACATGCCACTCACTCCTGACCCTACCTCTCACACCACACATAGAGAATACATCAGTGCTCCCACATATTCGTTGGTAGTAGCACGCCACATTCCGTAGAGGGAAGCGAAGACCTCTATGATGAAGCATGGCACCAAGGGCCCTTTTGGTGTGTGAGGGGTATTTAAGAAACACAGTGTGTTTCCCACCAATGTAGGGAACACCCTTGACCCATGATCAGACCTCATTCTTTTGCAATCTTCATTGGGTGGATCTTTTTGTTTACTAATAATTGTAAGGGGAGGCTGTATCCACCCCAGGTGTTCGTGTAGGACATCTACTCTCCACTCCCTCCTTTGTTTTTTTCTGTATTTTCAAATGAACCAACCACAAGCAACATCCTCATTGAATAATTGGGATACCTTTAATGTGGTCCTGAGGGACAAATGCATACAACTCAACGCCACACTAAACAAGCAAAGGGCAAAGTAGTGTGCGGTGTTAGAGGCAGAACTAGAGGTCATTGAAAGAGAACATAAGAATACCACAAAAAGTGACGGACTGGTCTCACACACCACCTGGTGTCATGCTTCATCATCGGCCATTCCTCGCCCTCTAAAACCTTCGTTTGATAGAGGGCGGGCATACACCTGATGACAGGGATGCACTTCTAAGCTATTGAGTGGGGGCCCATGAAAATATGTGTGAGGTTAAAAATCATTATATTTACCAGGAAATCTATTTTAATGCGTCTAATAACTATATGATACTAAAAACATTGGACGGTGAGGGGGGTGTTTTAGTGTCCCCTAACCGTCTCGTGAGTGGTCAACATGTTTCTGCTGTGTCGGCCCAGGTGGGTCCAAGGCATTCATCAGGACCTAAGTGTAAACAAGGGGGCTCCGTTCTTACCAACTAGTGGCAACAAAAAAAACACTTTGCGGGTGTGGCAACGGCCACGCTCCACTTCCTAAAACAGCTTCCAAACGTCAAGCCTAGAAAAAGAGTGATAAATATCATACATTTTTTAAACAGTAGGTATGGGTCACGAGAACAATTAAAATAAAAGCATCAAGAAACAGCGCATGCGTAGGTTCCTATAAGTGAGTGACTATTCACATGACTTGTGACACTCTATGTGTGTACACAGAAACAGGGAATTGTAAGAGCAAGGTGGCTCTCATAAATCTTACCCTAATCGCAAAAACTACTTGCCCCATGGGGGGAGGGGAGGAGGAACTCTTGTT
The DNA here is from genome assembly GCF_964204655.1 of Triturus cristatus. Lineage (NCBI taxonomy): Eukaryota > Metazoa > Chordata > Amphibia > Caudata > Salamandridae > Triturus > Triturus cristatus. The sequence continues at coordinate 1,568,462,320 of NC_140589.1, forward strand.
CGTTCTGGAAGGAGAAAATGTAAACCACAAACTGCATGAAAAAACGTATTGGAGGGAAACCTCCAACCAAATATGCAAAACACCCACATTCGCACAAGAATGGATCTATGGATCCTGATGTTGTATCAATCAGCTCAGTCACACTCTTACTGTCTCAGGAAAGTATCCCTCATGCGTCCTAGGTTGCTGCTCCCGGTCCTCCCGAATGTTAAAGTGAGGAAGTGGGACCGGTACTTTTATAGTGCGGTTGTGTGGTTAATTGGAAGTGGCGGTGTGGGATTAAGCCGGGAGAGTGCCTCCCGGTGTGCCGCTTCCGGTGTCACAACCGTACATAGATCAAATAGATGCCGAAAAATGCCTGGTTTGAAGATGGCTGAAGCGCGCGTCCAATGGTGTGGCTAATGGAGCGGGAAATGCCCAAATAAGGAGTGACACAGGCATGACGGGGCAGGGAGGAGAGACGTGACTGGTCGGGGGTACATCCCAGGGTGTGAGTATCCCATGTAAACTAGGGATACGGGGCGTGGTTAAACGTACGGGCATACGGATTTGTTCCCACACCGAAGAACGACCCCTTCGTACTCAACACGGAATTGGCCCAGTTCTTCCGTAAAATTAAACTACGGGATTTCTTTGGAGATACTAAAGAAGATACAGAGGAGAAGAAATCAACTGGATTACGGAAGAAGTCGACCTTCCAACCACCTAATCAAAACATTTCTTGCCAAATACTTGCATTTGAACAAGCGGTGCTCAAAGACATTGAGGATATCAACTTCCAAAACACGAGAGGGTTCGATAACCTTACTGGAAAAGAACGCATGGCCCTACAAGGCCTGAGAAAAAACAACAACCTTATCATCAAACCGGCAGACAAAGGGGAAGCCATTGTCATCATGGATAATGACATGTACCGAGAAGAATACCTGAGACTGCTCACCGACTCAAGTAGCTACGCTATACATCGAACCGACCCCACAGGTCCACTCATGATCAGGATTAAAAACATGGTAGAAGAAGCACTCAACAACGACTGGATCACCAGATAGGAGGCAGGCTTCCTCGTAAGTGAGGAACCCAGGATGCCAAGATTCTACATACTCCTGAAGATTCATAAAAACCGGATGCCCCCACCAGGTAGACCCATCGTGTCTGGAATAGGGTCAGTCCTGGAGCCTTTGTCACAATTTTGTGACTGGTTCCTGCGACCAATCGTTAAGAAATCACTGTCTTACCTCAGGGATACAAAGGACGTTCTATGTCTCCTCAGAGACCTGGAGGTAGATATAACCAACGACTGGTTTATAACAATAGACATAGAAGCTCTTTACACGAGCATACCACAAAGACGGACCCTGGAAGTCGTGGAAAATATCATCCTCAACAGGGAGTGGGATTTTATAACCCCACAACACTTTGTGATGGAATGTGCTGAACTGGCCCTCACTGAGAACTTCTTTGAATTCGAGAAAGTCATCTACCATCAAATTACGGGAACTTCGATGGGCAGCACCTTCGCCCCTAGTACGGCCTGTCTGTACGTCCAACAATTTGAGGACGACTTCATCCATAGTCCACACAACCCATTCTTGAAACACCAAAAGATTTGGAAACATTATATAGATGAAGTGCTGATAGTGTGGAATGGAACTGAAGAGGATGCAACAAAATTTGTCCAATGGGTCAACACCAAAGACAGACACCTGAGATTCCCACACACAATCAACAAAAACCATGCAGTATTCCTAGACCTGGATATCACACTGACAAACGAAGGGATAGCAACTAAGGTGCACAACAAACCCACCGATAAGAATAGCTTACTCTTTTATGAGAGCTACCACACAAAGGCCTTAAGACAAAATCTACCGGTAGGACAATTCCTTCTCGTTAGAAGAAATGGTTCCGACAATGATACCTTCGAAGAACAGGCAGCCCAATTGGAAAAGAAACTCCTTGAAGGCCATTACCCAAAAAAAATGGCGAGAAAGGCTAAAAAACGAGCAAGAAACAATCCAAGGGAAGCGCTATTGGAGAACGTGGTAAAAGGGAACACTGAGAGAACAGTGTGTGTCACCACATTCACTCCTGCCTCAAACACAGTACAAAAAATCTTTAGGAAGAGATGGCATATCCTGAACAGCGCAGGGAAACAGTGGGAACCACCACTGTTTGCATTTAAACGTAACAAAAGCTTGTAAGATGAATTAGTACACGCCCAAATGCCAACCACAGATGGTGTAGAATAACAGAGACTCTGGGATCAACCACGCGTGGTGGGCCATTTTGCCTGTAGTGGATGTACATCCTGCAACCTTACCAACAACATGAAAGAAGTGAACATAGGCACCGGAAAACCATGTCAACTACGAACATTCAGCAACTGCAACACCGAAAATGTTGTTTACCTAATAACATGTCCATGCGGCCTTAAATATGTAGGCATGACAACAAGAAAAATCAAAATCCGTATTAACGAACACCGTAGCACCATCAGGTGTAAAAAAACAAACACTAAGTTGACACGTCATTTTTGGGAAAGAAATCATAATGACACAGACCTACGATGGACCATCCTCGAAGTGATGAATAAAAGCAAATGTGACCTTTCGAAAGCCCTACATGTGAGGGAACAATGGTGGGTCTATCGCCTGCGGTTCCACAAGAAGGGCCTTAACGATGACATCCCGTGGCTACAATTGGGATGATGATACTGGTCTAAGATCTACACTTCTCACGACCATATCTCCCTGCCTCTTCATGAATTTGTATTTAGAGTGGTCACAAGCATGACCTTAACACCGACCCACCTCTTCCCCTTTTAAACTGGCGCCACAAGGCATACGATCTATTAACACCCAATAATCTAGGGGCACAGATCTCCCTCACTGCCCCTCATATGTAAAGTAACGTAGGAACCGCACAATGGTCTCACCGCCCGATAACACCTGCGAAGTATAAACTCTGGGCTACCCTCCGTGTGTATTCTCCCGACATTTGCTACCTCACCGTTCACCCCTACGTTGAGCTCGGCCCAATTACTTTGCGATCAGCTCTGCCCGCCCTCTTTTAGCACACCCATTCTATAAAGGTGACTATAGACTTCTCATTTCCCTTGACGCTATCGCACCACCTTGGAAACTCTATGATATGCCAACCCACTATAGATTCCCGCATGACACCACCACTCATTTCAGCTACAACACTGATCTAGTGCACATGTGTTCTCAATGTACCCATTTCAAATATGAGTATGTGGCTTCTTCACACAATCTTCTCCCCTTTAATTGTATTCCTTACAGACAACTTGGCTGATTCTGGCCAACCTGTTCCGCATTTCCATATCCAACCTTGGACCATTTTCCGTGATGCCCCAGCATCACCCAGGCAACCAGAAACCCGCTAAAACCACGCGCTACGCCCGTACGTTTAACCACGCCCCGTATCCCTAGTTTACATGGGATACTCACACCCTGGGACGTACCCCCAACCAGTCACGTCTCTCCTCCCTGCCCCGTCATGCCTGTGTCACTCCTTATTTGGGCATTTCCCACTCCATTAGCCACACCATTGGACAAGCGCTTCAGCCATCTTCAAACCAGGCATTTTTCCACATCTATTTGATCTATGTCCGGTTGTGACACCGGAAGCGGCACACTGGGAGGCACTCTCCTGGCTTAATCCCACACCACCACTTCCAATTAACCACACGACCGCACTATAAAAGTACCGGTCCCACTTCCTCACTTTAACATTCGAGAGGACCAGGAGCAGCAACCTAGGACGCACGAGGGATACTTTCCTGAGACAGTAAGAGTGTGACTGAGCTGAATGATACATCGGGATCCATAGATCCATTCTTGTGTGAATGTGGGTGTTTTGCAAATTTGGTTGGAGGTTTCCCTCCAATAAATTTTTTCATGCAGTTTGTGGTTTACATTTTCTCCTTCCAGAACGAACAGGAGTTCCTCCTCCCCTCCCCCCATGGGGCAAGTAGTTTTTGCGATTAGGGTAAGATTTATAAGAGCCACCTTGCTCTTACAATTCCCTGTTTCTGTGTACACACATAGAGTGTCACAAGTCACGTGAATAGTCACTCACTTATAGGAACCTACGCATGCAGTGTTTCTTGATGCTTTTATTTTAATTGTTCTCGTGACCAATAACTACTGTTTAAAAAATGTATGATATTTATCACTCTTTTTCTAGGCTTGACGTTTGGAAGCCGTTTTAGGAAGTGGAGCGTGGCCTTTGCCACACCCGCACAGTGGTATTTTCTTGACACCAGTTGGTAAGAACGGAGCCCCCTTGTTTACACTTAGATCCTGATGAATGCCTTGGACCCACCTGGGCCGACAAGGCAGAAAAATGTTGACCACTCATGAGACGGTTAGGGGACACTAAAACACCCCACTCACCGTCCAATGTTTTTAGTATCATATAGTTATTAGCCACATTAAAATAGATTTCCTGGTAACTATAATGATTTTTAACCTCACACATATTTTCACGGGCCCCCACTCAATAGTTTAGAAGTGCATCCCTGTCGTCAGGTGTATGCCCGCCCTCTATCAAACGAAGGTTTTAGAGGGCGAGGACTGGCCGATGATGAAGCATGACACCAGGTGGTGTGTGAGACCAGTCCGTCACTTTTTGTGAGATGCCTTCACTGACAATGTTTTTGTAACTGTATTAGGGTCATTTTCACTAGGAGCGGCATTTCTGTGGTAAACATTTAGTAGTGGAGGCTGCTAGCTCCTAGAACCTCACGCCTCCTGTTCCCTTCTCCACACACTGTGGAGTTCTCTTGTGATTATAAACATAAGAATACCCCCACACAGACCTCTCAACGCAAACTAAGTGCACTTAAAGGGAAAATCAATGCAATCTACACCAATAGAGCAGAATGCACCCTCCTACGTCTCCACCAAATATCTTATGCCCAGGGTAGCAAGGTGGGTTCCAATCTAGCAAGACAAGGGAAAAAGGGAGAAGGAATACATAGGAGGGATGAGGGGCATTGGGGGGACCTTAGAACACTCCAACACAGGTAAAGCTAATATATTTGGGTCATTTTACAAATACCTATATCAAGCAGTGCCCTCTGACTGGACAGCCTAAAAAGATTACCTGGAGGCATTGTCTCTTCCCTAGATCTCCCCAGCAACGAATGAACAGCTTAACGCCCCGATTAGAGAATAGGAAGTAGAGCGAGCGATGGCGGCACTGAAGCCTAATAAATGTCAAAGGCCCGACAGTCTAACAGCACATTTTTATAAAACCTATGCAACGGAGATTACCCCCTAGTTGACTTCTCTTTTTAATGCAGTAGCGGAGGGGACAACGGTGTCAGCTTCAATGGATGACGCTATGATCAGTGTAATCCCTAAAGCAGGGAATAACCTACAGCTCTGCGCCTCTTATAGGCCAATCGCCCGGTTAAACCTAGACGCTAAACTGTACTCTGCAATACTGGCAGTGAAACTGGGGAACCTGCTGCCTGACTTGATCCACCCTGATCAATTGGGCTTTATAAAGGGAAGACAAACACATGATAACAGACGCAAGACGCTCCATCAGGTAGAGAAAGTTTCCAAGCACAAAATACTGGCAATCCTGATAGGATTGGACGTGGAAAAGGTATTTGACAGGGTGGATTGGTCCTTTATGTTTGCACGCTGGAATGTTCTTGCTCATGATCAGAGCAAACTATGCGCATCTGCGTGCAAGTGTGCAGGTTAACGGGGTGAGCTCCCAGCCATTCGACCTCAGCGGAGGAACGAGACAGGGGTGCCCTGTGTCCCCCCTGCTGTTTGCCATGAGCATAGAACCATTGGTGGCACAGATATGAGTCTCCACAGAGATCCAGGGATTCAGATTCAGTGGCAAGGAACATAAGCTGTCACTTTTCACAAATGATGTTCTGAGGACTCTTACCGCCCCCCACTCCTCAGTGCAAGCTCTCCAGGAAGAACTGTAGAAGTTTAAAAGTGTCTCGGGTTTCTGTGTAAACTTAAGCAAATTGTACATCCTAAACCTTACCATGTCTGAAAGAGAATCAAATCTCTTACGAGGGGAAACCACATTTCAGTGGTCCAAGCACTCTCTCAAATATCTGGGGATCCAGATCACCCCCCACTTAAAGGGATTATTCAGGACTAACTATACCCTCCTCCTGCTTCAGCTACAACAGGATCTTAAATGTTGGAAACCACTATATATTTCCAGGTTAGGGCACATGTATGCAATAAAGATGACAGTACTACCCAAATTTCTATACTTATTTCAGGATGTCCCGATTGATCTCGAGAGGGATTTGCTTCCCAGATTACATACACTTATCACACCATACATATGGCAGAATGGCAGGGCACATCTCCCGTTTCACACTCTCAGACGGGCAAAGGACGATGGAGGAGTGGACCTCCCTGACTTTGGCGTTTATTATAAAGCAGCACAACTGAGGGTAATAGAGGAGTGGTTCATGAGGGAATCGGACAAACATTGGCTGCACATGGTCAGGGTGATAGCTGGGAGAATGATTTGGGATGTGATCTAGAAATCTAAGAAGCACAGGCCCCCAAATGTCTACACAAGAACACTCATACGGACCACTCTTACGGTATGGGACAAAGTCACTAAAGGGCAAGGGTAGATGACAGTTCCCTCTCCATTCACCCTGATTCCTTTTATCCTGGAGTGCCCTCCACCACTGAAGGAGGGGCCGTTTAATGCATGGAGGGAGGGGTGTGCATAACTCTATCAGATCTCTTTCATAATTTTGACAGAACATTTTCAGAGTCATTTTCACCTTTCACCCAGTGAACACTGTCAGTACCTCCAACTTAAACACTGGGCTCTTCACCCACAGGTTAGGGAGGCAGCCACACATGATCCGACACTGGTGGAAACTTTTGTTTCTTGAAAGGAGTGATCACATTCCTATATGGTCTACTGCTCTACATGTTGCACACGACAAGACCACGCTACACCGTTCTTTGGAGGCTATGGTGGGAAGGGAGATAACGGAAAGGGAATGGAAACACTTCTGGGTTGATATCGCGAAGCACAATCACTCACTAGATCTAAGAGAAGCTCAATATAAAACTCTTTTCGATCGGTATATATATACCACCAGAATTTTTTTCCAGAGACCCCCGATCTATGCTGGAGGGGTTGCGGACTGCTTGGTGACTTTCGCCACATATGGTGGGATTGCCCTTCCATCAAGCCATTTTGGGAGGAGATCCTGGCACAAATGAAGGACATGTTGGGCTACCCCATTCCAACCTCTGTAGAGACGTTCTCCTGGGCCTAGGAGACCCGACATTAGGACAGCAAACGAAGGAAATTAGGGCGATTATGTGTGTATGCTGGAGGACTGCAAAAACGTCAATCGCAGCTGGCTGGAAGGAGAAAGAGGCCCCAGTGGTGGCACAGTGGCACTCCCGACTATGGAAATTACTCACTATGGAAAGGTTAGCAGATAATTTTAGAGAAGAGTGCAAAAATTTTGAGTATAAATGGGGCCCGACAGTGGCATATTTTTACTAAAGGTCTCCCTCTGGCAGTATGCCCACCCACGACAAGAGCAATGCACCTCTTCCAGTTATAACGGCAGAGGGACCTCACCGCTGAGTCTCTAGAATGATTTGCAAGACAAACACCCCAACACAACCACTAGTGCTTCGGTAATACTTATGCCTCACTCCCCACGAGACACAACATACCCAAAGGCAAAGTGGATGTCATCGCTATACCACCATGTTGTTAAGGGGAAGGTTTAAGGGAAGGGGGGCAGTTGGGGAGCCGTTTTAATCAACCAAAATACAATATATCTACGCGGATTAGAGGAAATGCAAATGAGAATATGTTTGAGCCGATGACTCCCATGTATGGGGAACCTGTGTTCCCATTAGATAATGTTGGGACTGTGGTAACAATTGTATATTGCAAAAGCCTCCATGTATTGTACTGACTTTCAGTACAAATAATTTTGACATAAAAAAGGAATCACTGATTAGCAGTACACAAGGTAGACTAATTTAACTTTTGTGGTACCTTAATATATATACATTTAACAGTCAAAAATGATTAGAAAACATTAACACTTACTGGATGATGTAATTGTATTCTTTCTTGAGCATCATTAGCACGTCACCTCAGGAGAGCAGAAAGTTATGTCAACAACAGGACCCGGTGCACAACCAAACTGGGCACAGAGGACTGACTGACAACAACAAAGTAGCAACATGTCAAATTACATCATCCACTGAGTGCAGGTATTTTCTAAGAGTTTATTATTGTTAAACATATATACTAAGCTACTACAAAAGTTAAATTAGTTTACTAGGTGTACTGCTAATGAGTGATACTACTTCTAACATATATTATGTGAGTGGCTGTATGACTGTGTGTATCTGTGTATGAGTGGATGTCTAAGTGGCTGTACAGGTGTGTGAGTAGGTGTGTGAGTGGCTGTATGGATGTATAAGTGGGTGCATGAGCAGCTGTGTGGGTGACTTAGTGGCTGTATTGGTGAATTACTGGGTGTGTGGGTGACTAAATGGATAGGTGAGTGGATATCTAAATGGCTATTTGAATGAGAGACTGGGTATGTAAGTAGAGGTATGGGTGAGTGAGTAGCTGTTTGAGTGGGTGTTTGGTTGAGTGAGCTGGTGTGTGAGTGGCTGTATGGGAGAGTGATTATCTGTGAGAATGGGGAGAGGAGTTGGCCTAATGGCTAGGTCTGTCGACCTCGAACCTGAGGAAGTGGGTTTGAGTCTCAGCAATGATGCTGAACATCCTGTGATTCTGGGCAAATCACTTAATCGCCTTATGCCGAACAAAAATGAATGTGTGTCCTCGTGTAACGTAACTGGTGCTATGTAAAGCTCTCTGATACCCGATTCGGGTCTAGTTCGCGCTATATAAAACTCTTTAAAAAAAATGGCTATATGGGTGAGTGAAGGGCTGTGTGAATAGTTGTATGGATATCAATGGCTCTGTAAATGGTTCTGTGGGTGTGCGAGTGAGTGTGTGAGTGTTTATATGAGTGAGTGAGTGGCTCTGTTGAGAGACTGGATGGGTGAATGAGTGGGTATGTGAGTGGCTGTATAGGTGAATATGTAGATATGTGAGTAGCTATATGGGTGTGTGACTGGTTGATTGAGTAGATGTATCAGTGAGTGGTCATGTATGTGGCTCTATGAGTGAGTGAATTTGTGTCTGAGTTGCTGTATGGATGAGTGAGTGGTTGTGTGAGTACTTGTATTGGTCTGTGAATGGGTATGTAAATGGTTGTGTGGGTGTGTGAAGGGGTGTATGACGTTGTTTGGGGGTGTGAGTGGGGGTGTGAGTTGGGGTGTAGATGATGTCATCAATGACATCATCAGTAATGTCATTTGAGATGCCATTAGTGATGTCACTGACCATGTCCTGAGTGAAGTAATGTATGAGGTCATGAGCAGTGCATTGTGGGGGCATAAGTTATAGTTAGCTCAGGAAACTATAACTGCTGAATTTCTATGGTTTTTTATCAGTGAAATATGAGCCTAACTATAACATCCCTGTAATCTTTGTTTTTTCAGTAAATTTCTAAGGGTTTTTTAATTCTACTTCCTAACTATAACATCCCTGCAACCTTTGTTTTATTCAGTAAATTTCTAATGTTTTTTCTAATTCTATTTCCTAACTATAACTCCACTGTAACCTTTACTTTTTTCCGTGAATTTCTCTTTTTTTTAAATTCAATATCTGTTGTTGTTTGCCTTCTTCTGTATTTAATGTATATTTGTATTGTGTGCCCTACCTTGTTTTGTTTGGTTCCTTTTTTCACATGGGACAGTACGTACCTTACTTATTAGTATTGTTAAATAAGGTTTACTATTCATTTTGACACATGTTGGACTACTTTGTGTTGCTTTCTCTGTCTACATGCTCCAACCAGTTTCACTGTGTGATTGTGCTTATTTTTAAATCAAGCATACTATTATTATTCCAATAGGATCACTGTTTTAGATCAGGTCTTCTTGCATATGTCACTGGAGTGAGGTCTACAAACTCACTCTAGGCCTACATTGGGTTGGTGTGCTGTGCAGTGCAGCGCAGTTGTGTTTAATATGTGTTGAGTATATGTCTGCACGTGAATGGTATGATACAGGGATGATGCAGGGCTGTCTAGTGCATGTATGTCATATGCATGTTCTGGGTGTAATATGCTTGGTTAATGGCACAACACAGGGATGGTGGAGTTTTATGCCAGTGTGTGTGTGTGTGTGTGTGTGTGTGTATGTGTTATATGATGTGCAGGATATATATTTGTCTGTGAATGGTGAAATAAATTGAAAATTCTTTGCCATGTGGACCTTGAATCTTCCCAATCCATCATGCATTGGTGATACCACAAAATCTCTGACATGCATCATCAACTCAATGCTGATCTCTGGAATTCAGCATGTCATGTTCTGTTATTGGAAATCCACGGTGCCTCACAATCTTAAGTGATTACCAAACCAACACTTACAATCCAATATCCAAATGTGCAGCTTGCACCAAGTTTCAAATTTTGATGTTGGTCAAATAAGTATAAACACTTACTTACCAGTGATCACTCCAATATCACTCTCAAGTTGCTATAAAACATCAGCTGGTGTAACTAGCTTTGGAGACTAAATGCACAGTCAACATATCACAGGATTAAAGCCTGTGTCGCCAAGTATGCATGTAAGTCAGCACCATCACAGCAACCCTTTTGCGTCCCACAATCACTGTTCAGGTATTCAAAAAGTATATCCTTTCTCAGGCGCCGCCATCTCTCTGCTAGTTGGAAGATGTGCAGCTTACGCTCTCCAGTTTAACACCAAGGGTGTCCCAAAACAACTAGACCGTGAGCAGCCTTATTGGTAGTATGTTCCATCATGTGAACTCATCTATGGTATTCTGTGTGGCTCAAGCTAAAATTAAATTTAGCTCTCAACATGAGGGTCTCCGGAAAGAACCATCATCATTCAAACGTCAGTAGTACTGGGCTGTATCAATGTGCCATCTTGTATCAAATCTGATGGGTGTACCAAGGAGGGCAAGCCGCGTGACCGCTGTACCTCTTACCGGCCTATTTCACTGCTCAATGCGGAGCCTAAAATCCTGGCGAAAGTCCTGGCCAATCGATTGTTGAGTGTCGTGTGCGACCTTATTCATCCGGACCAATGCGGCTTTATCCCGCACCGCAACACCGCTCTTAACTTGCGGCGTCTGCACGGGGTCCTCGCCAGGGCGGAGCTCCTCACCGAACCGGCCGTGCTGGTTTCTTTGGATGCCACGATGGCATTTGACACTATTGAGTGGCCATTCCTCTGGGCCGTCTTGGATAAATTCGGCTTTGGAGAGGGATTTATTGGCTGGGTGAGGCTCCTTTACACGGGACCCATGGCTCAAGTGGTGGTGAATGGGCGGGTCTCTCGGCCCTTTGCCCTCGGCAGGGGCACGAGGCAGGGGTGCCCGTTGTCCCCGTTGCTTTTTGCTCTCGCCCTGGAGCCACTCGCTGCCTGGCTCCGTTGGGAGCCCTCGCTTAGAGGGATCCGGTGGGGCCCGGGCTTTGAAGATCGGGTCTCGCTGTATGCGGACGACATTCTCCTGTATCTCACCTCACCGCGGCAGTCACTCAACGTCCTCTTTGACGTTCTGACCTCCTTTGGGAACAATTCGGGTCTCACGATCAATTGGTCTAAATCCTGCGTTTATCCCATCGCTGGTGGTCCTCCTCTCCTGCCGCCTCGGCTCCCGATTCAAATATCTCTGAGCGGCTTTAAGTACCTGGGGATATACGTTTCGCTGGACCCGGTGGCTCGCTACGAACAGAATCTTCTGCGTCCTCTTCGGCGACTGCGTGAGGACACGGCCCGGTGGTGCGGGCTGCCCCTGTCCCCGCTGGGTCGGGCCGCGCTGTTTAAAATGATGTCCCTTCCCAGGTTCCTCTATGCACTCCAGAACTCCTTCGACGTTATCCCAGTGGCCTACTTTCGGGAGGTGGAGAGCCTGCAGAGGAGACTGGTGTGGAACGGCCGGGCGCGTATTGCTCTTGCCAAGCTCACTCTCCCCTGGTATGACGGGGGCATCGCGCTTCCTGACATTCGCAGGTACTATTGGGCCTCGCAGCTATCTGCCATTAACCACGCCACGTATGCGCCCGGCTTGAATCCGGCGTATGAGATGGACAAGTTCCTGCTTCCCGGCGGGAACTACGACAGGGCACTTTATTCCCGCCTGGCTGACCGGACCCTTACGGGTCCTACTAAGATTGCTGTGCGGACCTGGAGGGCTGCCACTGCGGCCATGGGCTGGAGTGAGCGAATGACATGTGCTACTCCCTTGTTTGCCTCCGACCGCCTGGGCAGCTTGTGGACCACCAAGGGGTTTGACCAGTGGGACACGATTGGTATTAGCAAAGTGGGAGACCTGTGGCACAAGGGCGCGGTCAAGACTTTCGCGGTGCTCCAGGCCGAATACGAGCTGACCGACAGGGAGTTCTTCCGCTACGCCCAGGTTCGACACGCCCTGCTCTCGGTCTTCGGGGAGGGGACCAAGATCCCTGTTTCCTCGCCCCTCGAGGACCGCGTACTTGACGGACATGTCCCTGATAGTACTATTTCTTTAATTTATAAAAAATTGATTAATCACCGGGCGGATCTCCTGGTGCGCCTTCGGGAGGCTTGGACTGGGGATGGGGTCGAATTGGACGACGAAGACTGGCAGTCTGCACTGTCGTCCCCCAAGGAGGTTGCCATTCCGGCTCGTCTCCGGTTGGTACAGCTCAAGATTCTCCACCGGGTGTATGTTACGGGTCCGCGCTTGGTCGCGATGGGATTTTCCGACGACGGGCTCTGTAAACGAGGCTGCGGGCTCAACGCCACCTTTCTTCATATCCTTTGGGAGTGCCGCGAGGTGGCGGACTACTGGCGCCGGGTCCACACGGTTATGGGACAGGTCACCGGGGTTGTGCTGCTGCCGGAGGTGCGTCGCTGTGTCCTGAATGTGTGGGAGCCCAATGACTACAACGCGGCTCAGACTCGGTGGGCGGCCCTAGGGAACATGATTGCCAAGAGGGATATAGCGCAACTTTGGGGCGCTCAACGGCCGCCCACCGTGTCAGTATGGAAGGAGAATATGGACTGGTGTATGTTTCGGGAGAAGACAGTGTATGTGGCCCGTGGCAAGCCGGGGGCATGGGGTAGAATTTGGGGTCAATGGAATGCGTATCGCGGAGGCATCTGTACGCCCCCCCTGGTAGACACTGATATCGCCATGTCCCCCTGACCCTTGACGGCTCCTGGCGCTTTTTGTAACAACTACATATGGACGTTCATCTCCCTTGACCCCCTTCCCCCCCCCCTCCGTCCCCGGCCTCCCGGTACTCCTCTCTTTAGCGGATTGCTCAAATGTTCTGACTGGAGTTTCCCGGGGGGAGCCTGAACCGCACTGGTATCCCTCGTAACTCGCCTTTTGTTTTTATTGTTTTTCCTTTTGTTTCTGTTCTTGTTGGACTGACACTTGCTGTTCTTCGTGAACTATCTTGAGCCACTGCGGGGCAGTGCCCTGGGAACGGACTGCCGCCTTGATATGTGTATATTTCCTTATGTACCTAGCGGCCGGCCCGGGTGGTTGTAGGCCCATACTTGTAACCGAATTACTGTTCAATAAAAACTTTTTCAAAAAAAAAAAAAAAAAAAAAAAAAAAAATCTGATGGGTGTCCATTAACTGCTAGTCCTACAGCCTACTCAGTCCACAACTATATAAAAGAACAACCCCACTGTGAGTTTGTTGTATCCCACGGCCTGGGATTATCATGCAGTTTCATGGATTCAATGAAGAACCGTTCAGCTACGGCAACAAACTATGCTAGATTAGCACTGGTGGATCTTTTGGTATGCCCATCATCTTTGAAAAACACAAATGATTTTGAGCTGTATATAGTAATATGGTAGTTAAATTTATGTTTTATTTTTTTAATTTGGAGTTGCGCACCAGCCGCAACCTGTCACGCAGCATACTCGACTACGGTGTAATTTTGGGTGAGCAGTCTATATATCGACTTTTTAATATCGAGGGACATAAATATCGAGTCAAAAATATCGAATGTCCAAAATATCGAAACAGCTAATATCGATGTGAAAAATATCGTTTTTTTTTTTTTACTTATATGTCGATGTAAGTAATATCGTTAGTAATAATATCGACATGTGAAAATATCGTTATTGTGTGTTTAGTAAATATTTTGAAGTTGTTTGTGTAAATAGTTAAAATGTATATAATATGAGAAATATTTATATTGTTTTAGGGGCGGGATGTTGGGTTATAGGGGATAAGGGTGGGGAGTGTTTTAAAAAAGTTAATTTATTTTTTTAATATATTGTAAAATTTAATTATTAAATTTAATTGAAAATGTGAAATGTATATTTAATTTTAGGAGCGGGATGTTGGTTTATAGGGGATAAGGGTGGGAAGTGTATTAAAAATGTTTATATATTGTTTGAATTTTTTTAAAAATTATTTAGAAATTGTAAATTAAATTTAGAATTTTAAAAATAATTTTAGGAGCGGGATGTTGGTTTATAGGGGATAAGGGTGGGAAGTGTTTTAAAAATTTTTATATATTTGTAAATTTTTTAAAATAATTTTCTAGAAATTGTAAATTAAATTTAGAATTTTAAAAAAAAATTTAGGAGCGGGATGTTGGTTTATAGGGGATAAGGGTGGGAAGTGTATTAAAAATGTTTATATATTGTTAGAATTTTTTTGAAATTTATTTAGAAATTGTAAATTAAATTTAGAATTTTAGAAATAATTTTAGGAGCGGGATGTTGGTTTATAGGGGATAAGGGTGGGAAGTGTTTTAAAAATGTTTATATATTGTTTAATTAAAAAAAAAAATTAATTTAGAAATTGTAAATTAAAATTTGAATTTTAAATAAAATTTTAGGAGCGGGATGTTGGTTTATAGGGGATAAGGGTGGGAAGTGTTTTAAAAATGTTTATATATTGTTTCAAATTTTTTTAAATTTATTTAGAAATTGTAAATTAAATTTAGATTTTGAGAAAAATTGTTAGGAGCGGGATGTTGGTTTATAGGGGATAAGGGTGGGAAGTTTTTTAAAATTTTTCATATATATGTTAATTTAAAAAAAAAAATATTTATAAATAGGAAATAAATTTTCGATTTTTACAAATATATTTCGGAGCGGGATGTTGGTTGATAGGGGATAAGGGTGGGAAGTGTTGTAAAAATGTTTATATATTTGTTAATTTTTTAACAAATTAATTTAGAAATTGTAAATTTTTTTTAGAATGTTACAAATAATTTTAGGAGCGGAATGTTGGGTTATAGGGGATAAGGGTGGGAAGTTAATTTAAAACGTTTATATATTGTTAATTTAAAAAATATTAATATTTAGAAAATTTAAATATATTTTAGAATTTAACTAATCCCATAATTAAATATAGATTTCAGTCAGAATATTAAATTAATTAAGTTCACTGTCCAGCACTTATTTTAATTTAATATAGAATGGAGTGGGAATAGTAAATTAATTTAGTTCAGTGTCCAGCACATACTGTAATTAAATATAGGTTGGAGTGAGAATAGGAAATTAATTAAGTTAAGTGTCCAGCACTTATTTTAATTTAATATAGACTGGAGTGGGAATAGTAAATTAATTTAGTTCAGTGTCCAGCACCTACCCTAATTTAATATAGGTTGGAGTGAGAATAGTAAATTAATTAAGTTCAGTGTCCAGCACTTATCTTAATTAAATATAGAGTGGAGTGGGAATAGTAAATTAATTAAGTTCATTGTCCAGCACCTACTGTAATTTAATATAGTTTGGAGTGAGAATATTAAATTAATTTAGTTCAGTGTCCAGCACTTATCTTAATAAAATATAGATTGGAGTGGGAATAGTAAATTAATTCAGTTCAGTCTCCAGCACATACTCTAATTAAACATAGGTTGGAGTGAGAATAGTAAATTAATTAAGTTCAGTGTCCAGCACTTATTTTAATTTAATATAGACTGGAGTGGGAATAGTAAATTAATTTAGTTCAGTGTCCAGCACCTACCCTAATTTAATATAGGTTGGAGTGAGAATAGTAAATTAATTAAGTTCAGTGTCCAGCACTTATCTTAATTAAATATAGAGTGGAGTGGGAATAGTAAATTAATTAAGTTCATTGTCCAGCACCTACTGTAATTTAATATAGTTTGGAGTGAGAATAGTAAATTAATTAAGTTCAGTGTCCAGCACTTATCTTAATTAAATATAGATTGGAGTGGGAATAGTAAATAAATTCAGTTCAGTGTCCAGCACATAGTCTAATTAAATATAGGTTGGAGTGAGAATAGTAAATTAATTAAGTTCAGTGTCCAGCACTTATTTTAATTTAATATAGATTGGAGTGGGAATAGTAAATTAATTTATTTCAGTGTCCAGCACCTACCCTAATTTAATATAGGTTGGAGTGAGAATAGTAAATTAATTAAGTTCAGTGTCCAGCACTTATCTTAATTAAATATAGAGTGGAGTGGGAATAGTAAATTAATTAAGTTCATTGTCCAGCACCTACTGTAATTTAATATAGTTTGGAGTGAGAATAGTAAATTAATTAAGTTCAGTGTCCAGCACTTATCCTAATAAAATATAGATTGGAGTGGGAATAGTAAATTAATTCAGTTCAGTGTCCAGCACATACTCTAATTAAATATAGGTTGGAGTGAGAATAGTAAATTAATTAAGTTCAGTGTCCAGCATTTATTTTAATTTAATATAGACTGGAGTGGGAATAGTAAATTAATTTAGTTCAGTGTCCAGTACTTATCTTTATTAAATATAGAGTGGAGTGGGAATAGTAAATTAATTAGGTTCAGTGTCCAGCACTTACCTTAATTAAATATAGAGTGGAGTGGGAATAGTAAATTAATTAAGTTCATTGTCCAGCACCTACTGTAATTTAATATAGTTTGGAGTGAGAATAGTAAATTAATTAAGTTCAGTGTCCAGCACTTATTTTAATTTAATATAGACTGGAGTGGGAATAGTAAATTAATTTAGTTCAGTGTCCAGCACCTACCCTAATTTAATATAGGTTGGAGTGAGAATAGTAAATTAATTAAGTTCAGTGTCCAGCAGTTATCTTTATTAAATATAGAGTGGAGTGAGAATAGTAAATTTATTAAGTTCAGTGTCCAGCACTTATTTTAATTTAATATAGACTGGAGTGGGAATAGTAAATTAATTTAGTTCAGTGTCCAGCACCTACCCTAATTTAATATAGGTTGGAGTGAGAATAGTAAATTAATTAAGTTCAGTGTCCAGCAGTTATCTTTATTAAATATAGAGTGGAGTGGGAATAGTAAATTAATTAAGTTCATTGTCCAGCACCTACTGTAATTTAATATAGTTTGGAGTGAGAATAGTAAATTAATTAAGTTCAGTGTCCAGCACTTATCTTAATTAAATATAGATTGGAGTGGGAATAGTAAATTAATTTAGTTCAGTGTCCAGCACTTATTTTAATTAAATATAGATTGGAGTGGGAATAGTAAATTAATTTAGTTCAGTGTCCAGCACATACTCTAATTAAATATAGGTTGGAGTGAGAATAGTAAATTAATTAAGTTCAGTGTCCAGCACTTATTTTAATTTAATATAGACTGGAGTGGGAATAGTAAATTTATTTAGTTCAGTGTCCAGCACCTACCTTAATTTAATATAGGTTGGAGTGAGAATAGTAAATTAATTAAGTTCAGTGTCCAGCAGTTTTGTTTATTAAATATAGAGTGGCGTGGGTATAGTACATTAATTAAGTTCAGTATCCAGCACCTACTCTAATTTAATATAATATAGGTTGGAGTGAGAATAGTAAATTAATTATGTTAAGTGTCCAGCACTTATTTTAATTAAATATAGACTAGAGTGGGAATAGTAAATTATTTAAGTTCAGTGTCCAGCATCTACCCTAATTAAATATAGATTGGACTGAGAATAGTAAATTAATTAAGTTCAGTATGTAGTGGGAGTAGTATGTTAATTAAGTTTGGTAAATAGCAAATATTAGAATTAATTATAGAGTTGAATAGGAATAGTTAAATTAATTGGATTTAATTGACAAAAAATCTGTAGATTTTAGTTTGGGTTGGATAAAAGATAGAAGTTATATCAGAATGCAAATTCCAAATTATTTTTAAATTAAATAGTAGAAAGGAAAATAATATTTATTTTATAGTTGTTGGAATGTATATTCATTCGAGAGAAAATTTTGTTTATTATTACGCATATTCTAATAATTAAATCATTGAAATAAACATGTCTGATATATACCATACGAACGGTCTAAAGCTATCGACCTGTTACCTAGATTGAACTCTGGGTCCTGCCGCTTTCGTCATACTATCCCCCGTTTTGACGTGTAAATATTTCTTATTGTTGAAACTCGCCTTGAAAATCCCATGTTTGGGCGAAATGCATTGGCTGCGGATCTGGTCTCACTAAATCTTGGAATAAAGGAATTCAAGCAAATACTCAACTACTGTGTGGATTCGAAACACAATTGTATTTTTACATTAATTTACATTTCTTCCAATATGTTGCCTCTCATACTTGTGGATAATTGTTGTCTTGGTGGTCATTTGAGCAGCTGACCATTTGAGGTGGGCAATATTATCGTTACTGATAAAGTGAAAAGTCCAGGCAGAGCATTCACGTAAAACCCTGCTGCTTTAATTTCCAAACTTCCTATGTTTGTTTGGTTCTTTTATTTTGTAACCGCTCGCTGTTGTTTTGGGTTTTTTTTGTCGAATCCAGGTCGCGGTTCGGAGCTGTTTCGCGTTTGAGAAGGTAAGAGTTATTTGCTTTATTATTAAATAGTTTTAAGTGTTTTGTGGAAGTAGTTATGTTGTAATAAGTGTGTATTGATTGATGTTTTAGAAGTTAGGGTGTTAGTAATAGTTTGTATACGGTTTTATAATTAACGTTGTGTTCCGTGTTTGTGGCTTTGTTAGTGTTTTGTTATTTCGGTGTGTTAAAGTTTTATAGTGTTTGAATAACGTTTGTAGTGATGTTTGTACGTGCGTTTTGTGTGTTTGTGGGTGGGTGGGAATGTTTGTTTCTGTTTTGTAGGTTTTACGGAGAAGATATTTTCATCGGTTTCAAACACCTTATTTTTTTTAAAGGAAGTGTGTATTAGTTGTGTTTACTAATGTTTATTGAACACTTCCTTTATTGTTCGGGTTTCCAGGAGCGGTTATTTAACTTTTTAATATTTTTCGGGATTTTTATGGTTAATGGATAGTTGTTTTTTGGCGTAGACGTTGTTTTCGATAAACAGTTGTATTTTTACATTTTATTGGGATTTTTTTTTGGATACCTATGGATTTTGAACTCCCTGGATTTATTTGGAAGGAATGTTATTATCCCATTGGAGATACTACACAGGTAAGTTCATTTAAATATTTTTATTGTTGGTGGCCAAACCTTATATATTTAATATTGTTGTTGTGTACTTGGTTTGTTTAATTATGTTGTCTAAATATATGTCCATATAATTGATGTATATATTTTACCACATAATTAAATATGTGATATAATAAAGTGGATTATTTATGTTGTGATAGTTGTTTTAGTAGAATTGTGGGTTAATATTTAGAAAAGGGTTTAGAAGAGAGTTTGAGCTATTATATTTAAGTACTCAAGTCCTCTTGTGGATGGGTATAGCTGTACCTGTTGTTGTAGGTAATTATACATTTGAGTAGTTTGTCTAGACTGTTTTGGTTTTAATTGTAGGACAGATTGTTGCATTCTTAATTCTTGGAAACTTTGTTCCTTTTGTATGGCAATTAGTAGTTTTTGTAGTGTTGGAGTTGTTCTCCCAGTAGAAGTTAGGAATGCATTATGCCAGCCCTCGACGGCGTTGTTAGTTTTGGCTTATTGGTTGAGTGTACTTACATATACATTCCACCAAGGTATTTGGAACTTGGGCTGACGTCTATTGCCTGATCTGTGCAGTCTCCCCACCCAGGTATCCTCAAAATAATCTAACAGGGGAGATAACTTTACTTCATTTTGTTTGTAGAATTGACTTTCTAATAAAAGATTGTAATGTTCTGCAACATCTGTGGTTGGTACATAAGCTAGGGCTGTTAGAAGTTTTATTTGATGTGCAAAACTTATGTTAGTGGCGTATTCTACACTTAGTGAAGATTTTTGTAAATGTCTCCATATACATTGGTTTAGATGGAAGTAACATCCTTGGATAGCTGTATGGGGGTACAGTTTTAGAATGGAATTTATCATGGCTTGCTCAAAATCTTTGATAATTGTTTGAGGGTAAAAATCATTTGATTCTTGTTTTACTTTTCCTAGCATTTCATTATATGTTGTGTTTTGTTTGTTAGTTAATAGTGCATAAATTAAAGGTATGGAAGTGTTGTGATATTGACCGTGTATTGTGTAAAGCTGGTAGAATGGTTTTGGGCATATTGTAAAGGTGCCATCCATCATCCATGTTTGGCATTGTTGCAGTTTAGTTATATTGTTTGCAGTAGCAAACATTATGATTCTTTTTTCTGGGCTTTTGTTATCAAAAAAAATAAAAGGTTCATTATTGTGGGTGATACTTAATTCTGGTGGAATGATGATCTCTTGAAAAGTTTTAGGGGATGGTATAGTTGTCGTGGTTGCTTTTTTGGTCCTAGCAATAGTTCTTTTTATAGAAGCAATTGATGGTAATTGGCCTCTTGCTTCTTTGGGCACTTTAGGTAATAGTTCTTTTAGGATTACACTTGTAGCAGTTTGTGAACCTGTGCTTAATTCTTTGATATTTTCAAGAGTTGATCTGACTTCTATTTCAGAGAGATTGGGTGGATGGTTATGCTCTCTTGTATATAGTACAGTTGTTTCTCTTGTTGTTGCTCGTCCGTAGCATTTGTTAGAATAATATTTAGTACACTTCCAGTTCACTTTTCGGTCCGTCTGCTTTTCTTGGGTGTATGTGTAACCCATGTAACACAATAGGAATTTTCCTTTCTGCAAAGTTATAAATTGGGCTTCTTCTGTCATCGTGATGTGTTACAATTCTGGAAAAAATGTATATGAAAATATATGCAATAGTACTTTATATATTTATATGAAAATAGCAAAAAAGCATTTTTTTTATATATACTTACCAAGTCTTTTTGGTTGTATTTGAATGAAGATGTTGTTTGTCGCCAAAATGTTGTTTAGTTGATTTAGTCTCTGAAAGTTAAAGAACATTTATTGTTGTGGTTGGTTTAGTTTTTTAAGTGGGGTGGTATTGCTGTTTGGTATAGACTATATTTTTATTGTAGAAACGTATTTTATTGTTTTACCAATTAACAACTCAAAAAACATTCCCCCACCTTCACCTGTCCCGGAAGTACCACACATTTATCATCAAGACCAATTATTCAGGAGAATGAACAACCTTTCCACCCAGTTCTCTACCCCTCCTCCCCCACCACATGTCAATGTACCCCCGTCCCCTACCCCTCTTACTATGTGCCCCTCCTGCCTAATAAATAAGATGCAGTAGCCTAACCTCTCACTAAGCAAACAGAGCCTACCCTCATGCCCAGTGGTATAGACTATAGGTGTTAATTTATACAGGTTTTTAAAAATTTAAAAAAGAGAACATGGATTTGGATTAGGGGTTTAGGATGTTTTGGGGTTTGAGTAGGATTTAATTAATATTTTATAAAGTATTTTGATAGTATACTTACTTTTTAGTGAGTCTTTTCTGGCAATCTTCAATATTTTCTTTAGCTGTTTGGAGTAATATCTGTAGTGGAAACATAAAGAGATGGAATATATAAGTTAGTTATTTATTTGAGTAAAGATAAATTAGTGTTTTAGTTTAATTTGGCAGTTTAGTTAGAAAAGAATATTTACTTACGTTTTTAGAATAGTAGTAGGATGTAGGTTTCTTCTGTTTAGTAGAGCTTCTTCTTCGTTCAATGCTTTGGTGTAAGGCACCGTAGAAGACTTGTTTTAATTGGTTTATATAGTGGTTTCAAATTGTTTCTTGAATGTTATTGGTTGTTTTCTGTATGTGGGCTTTCTATTGGATGGTTTGAATTTTTTTTAGTTAATTGGTTTCCTTTTATGGAAAATGCTAAGTAAGAGTATATTTAGTTTTAAAGGAGGAGAGTTTTAAATCATTATATATAAAAAGATTGTTTATAATGTGTAGTAATTTTATTTAAATGTGTTCGAAATGCCAATGTGATAATTATTTTAGTGTTTTTTTATTATGTTGTTAAATATTGAGATCGCTATAAATGTTATGTTTATGTTTAAGTAGAATCTCATTTGAAAATGTATGTTTTGGTAAAATATTGTCTTTATGTTGTTGAAAGTATTGGTTTTATTAGTATTAGAATTGTCGATATATTTAAAAAACATATTATTGATGTCTATATTTTGGTTATCGATATTTGTGACATGTGTCATATTTATTAACTTATGTCGATATTTAGTATTGCGATATTAATGTGTGCGATATTTGTGTGATCGATATAATTGTATTACGATATTGTAGTGTCGATATTAGTGTAGTTTTTTAGTTTTTTAAATAAGTATACAATGTCGATATTTTTGACGTCGATATATTTGATGCGATATTTGTGTAGTTCGATAATGTGTCTGTCGATAATATGTCAGAGATCCGTAATTTTGGTAGTAGTAAAAAACAGACATGGACACTTTAAAGATTTACTTTTTGGTGAGAGGTTTACTGATATGATAAGGAAAGTAGTGTAATAACAAATTACAAATATTTTTATGGTCATTTAAATAGGTTCATGGGAGTTGCAACACCCTCAAGCACCCTGCCCGCACTTACTTCTGGAGTCACGCTGGTGGCGCGACTCTGGTATTTGTTTTTACAATAGTAAAATACATATATACACATTTTTAAAGATTACTTTAAGGTAAGAGGTTCTCTAATAGTCTAAGGAAAATAGTATAAATAGAAAGAAAATGTATTTTAAATGTCATGTTGATACATTTTGCAGAGTCGCGGCACAGGCACAATGGAGCCACGGTGGGGTCGCCCATCCCATGTGACACAGAAAAAAATGTATTTGATGGGTGTAACACCATTCTATCATGAATACCGGAAGGTCTGACCCCTTTCCTCCATGATTTGGGAGTAGCTATGAATTTTAAATATTTTTTCACGCAGTTACCATCTTGAATTTGGATTTGTGTGTTCTTGTGGATTCCTTGGATTTCAAAATGGCAACTGCACCAGAGAACATGGAGGAGGAAGAACAGAATGTTCAAGAGGAAGAGCCCCCGGCGAAGAAAAAGGAGAGTATTGTGTGGGAGTTTTCTTCAATACCTGAAGAACAGAAAAAAGTTAATGCACAGAAGGTTACGTGCACTTTATCCCAGAAAGTCCTTTCACGTAGCAGTGTAAAGAAGTATTCATATGGTACATCTAATATGTACAAACATCTTAGGACCATTCATGGCACATGTTTGGCAGGAGCAGAAATGCAGAGACTTAAAGACCAACAAGAAAGTTCTGGGCTAGAAACGATGTAGTAGGAACATCTTCTACTTGCGCACAAATTTAAGATGTTCCTAACACTATTCTGGAGTTTCGAAGAGTTGGCATTTTTGGTCCCAAGTGTAGTATTATTTCAGGTGTAGGCAAGCAAGCTGTGTCTACATTTCTGCTATTTATTAATGCACATAGTGGTTATTTTTGTTTGTTGAAGCTTAGTTTTTGTTTGTGGGTGCTTGTAAACTCAAAGGGCATTCCGGATTTTTGGGAGAAGAAACAAACAGAACACCCACAAATGTCAACATTCTTAGAAAAAACTAAAAATCATAAAATGTTGAAAAAAACAATTTCTTGTTAGACACCTAGGTGCCGATCACGATCCTGCAAAAACCGGGTACGAACCGTCGGACGGAGCACAATCTCCGCCCGACGCGTACCCGGTCTCCAATTTTCACAAACAAGGAATTACGATTCGCACGGGTACACCATTACCGTACGAATCGTAAAAAAGCCCGACCCAACAAAAAAACACCTACCAATGCGATCCGGCAATGCGCGACCTGACGTCGGGACGCTCGCAGCCAGCCATTCACGACCCAGGAATCACGATTCGCACCGATGTCACCCCGCACGGTGAATATTTTGCGGCAGCCAAAAACTGCCGGAAAATCAGGACGACGCGAACAAGGACCACCAGTACGCGACGGACAGACGACGACGCGAACAAGGAGGACCAGTACGTGACGGACACACAGGACGACGCCACCAAGGAGGACCCGTACGCGACAGGACGACGCGATCAAGGAGGACCCGTACGCGACAGGACGACGCGAGCAAGGAGTACCAGTACGCGACGGACAGACATGGACCCGAACCTACGAGTCATCCCTGCCCTCATAGCAGTACACCTCCTCTACAGGTTACGACGCAGACGCCGCAGAAGGTCAGAATAACTAAGGGAGGGGGGAAAGTGGGGTGGGGTGGGGGTGGCACGACCAGGGCAGGCCACAAAACAACCACATAAGTCACACACCACACATGGCCTGGACATACCTGACTCCCATGCCCTGGTCACCACGAGGGGGTGGGGGCGTGTCCTGATAAGCCAGCGACCGCCACAACAGAAGTCCGTCACCACGCGAACCGGCAACACAACCAGACAGGTACGTCCCGTACCCACGCCTGAAGAGCGTGGGTACGAGTCGGACCACGCCCACACACGTCACCCCAACAATGGCGGGACGGATCGCACCCACGTGGCAAAGGCCTGGGTACGGGCCGCACAAACATCACATAGCGTGGGGACGGATATGTACGGACCCTACCCCCACCCCGTATGCAAGGAGCGTACCCCCCAGCCCAACAGTGCAAGTACGACCCTTACCCCCACCCGCGTATGCATGGAGTGTACCCCCCATGCCAACAGTGCAAGTACGATGCGAACCCTCACCCGCGTATGCAAGGAGCGTACCCCCCCAGCCCAACAGTGTAAGTACGACCCGTACCCCCACCCGCGCATGCAAGGAGCGTACCCCCCATGCCAACAGTGTTAGTACGACCCGTACCCCCACCCGCGGACGTACGGACCGTACCCCCACCCCAACAGTGTAAGTTCGACCCGTACCCTCACCCGCGTATGCATGGAGCGTACCCCCATGCCAACAGTGTAAGTACGACTCGAACCCCCACCCGCGGACTCACGGACCATACCCCCACCCCAACAGTGTAAGTTCGACCCGTACCCTCACCCGCGTATGCATGGAGCGTACCCCCCATGCCAACAGTGTAAGTACGACTCGAACCCCCACCCGCGGACTCACGGACCGTACCCCCACCCCAACAGTGTAAGTTCGACCCGTACCCTCACCCGCGTATGCATGGAGCGTACCCCCATGCCAACAGTGTAAGTACGACTCGAACCCCCACCCGTGGACTCACGGACCGTACCCCCACCCCAACAGTGTAAGTTCGACCCGTACCCTCACCCGCGTATGCATGGAGCGTACCCCCCATGCCAACAGTGTAAGTACGACTCGAACCCCCACCCGCGGACTCACGGACCGTACCCCCACCCCAACAGTGTAAGTACGACCCGTACCCCCACCCGCGAATGCAAGGAGCGTACCCCCAGCCCAACAGTGTAAGTACGACCCGTACCCCCACCCGCGAATGCAAGGAGCGTACCCCCCAGCCCAACAGCGTAAGTACGACCCGTACCCCCACCCGCGAATGCAAGGAGCGTACCCCCCAGCCCAACAGTGTAAGTACGACCCGTACCCCCACCCGCGTATGCAAGGAGCGTACCCCCCAGCCCAACAGTGTAAGTACGACCCGTACCCCCACCCGCGTATGCAAGGAGCGTACCCCCCATGCCAACAGTGTAAGTACGACCCGTACCCCCACCCGCGAATGCAAGGAGCGTACCCCCCAGCCCAACAGTGTAAGTACGACCCTTACCCCCACCCGCGTATGCAAGGAGCGTACCCCCCATGCCAACAGTGTAAGTACGACCCGTACCCCCACCCGCGGACGTACGGAGCGTACCCCCACCCCAACAGTGTAAGTTCGACCCGTACCCTCACCCGCGTATGCATGGAGCGTACCCCCACCACACCAGTGTAAGTAGACTCGTACCCTCACCTCGAATGCATTGAGAGTACCCCCACCGTGTATGTGCCAAGCGTACATATCCTGAAATCGGAGGTGTGTGTGCAGAGTCCACCCAGCAGTGCCCTGAGACAGGAGGGGTGGTTGCCTATCACTCCCAGCAGTGCCCTGAGACAGGAGGGGTGGGTACCTATCACTCCCAGCAGTGCCCTGAGACAGGAGGGGTGGGTGTGGAGTCCTCCCAGCAGTGCCCTGCGACAGGAGGGGTGTGTGCAGAGTCCTCCCAGCAGTGCCCTGCGACAGGAGGGGTGTGTGCAGAGTCCTCCCAGCAGTGCCCTGCGACAGGAGGGGTGGGTGTGGAGTCCTCCCAGCAGTGCCCTGCGACAGGAGGGGTGTGTGCAGAGTCCTCCCAGCAGTGCCCTGCGACAGGAGGGGTGGGTGTGGAGTCCTCCCAGCAGTGCCCTGCGACAGGAGGGGTGGGTGTGGAGTCCTCCCAGCAGTGCCCTGCGACAGGAGGGGTGTGTGCAGAGTCCTCCCAGCAGTGCCCTGAGACAGGAGGGGTGGGTGCCTATCACTCCCAGCAGTGCCCTGAGACAGGAGGGGTGTGTGTAGAGTCCTCCCAGCAGTGCCCTGAGACAGGAGGGGTGGGGGCCTATCACTCCCAGCAGTGCCCTGAGACAGGAGGGGTGGGTGTGGAGTCCTCCCAGCTGTGCCCAGAGACAGGAGGGGTGGGTGCAGAGTCCTCCCAGCAGTGCCCTGAGACAGGAGGGGTGGGTGCCTATCACTCCCAGCAGTGCCCTGAGACAGGAGGGGTGGGTGTGGAGTCCTCCCAGCTGTGCCCAGAGACAGGAGGGGTGGGTGCAGAGTCCTCCCAGCAGTGCCCTGAGACAGGAGGGGTGGGTGCCTATCACTCCCAGCAGTGCCCTGAGACAGGAGGGGTGTGTGCAGAGTCCTCCCAGCAGTGCCCTGAGACAGGAGGGGCGGGTGCCTATCACTCCCAGCAGTGCCCTGAGACAGGAGGGGTGGGTGTGGAGTCCTCCCAGCAGTGCCCTGAGACAGGAGGGGTGGGGGCCTATCACTCCCAGCAGTGCCCTGAGACAGGAGGGGTGGGTGTGGAGTCCTCCCAGCTGTGCCCAGAGACAGGAGGGGTGGGTGCAGAGTCCTCCCAGCAGTGCCCTGAGACAGGAGGGGTGGGTGCCTATCACTCCCAGCAGTGCCCTGAGACAGGAGGGGTGTGTGCAGAGTCCTCCCAGCAGTGCCCTGAGACAGGAGGGGCGGGTGCCTATCACTCCCAGCAGTGCCCTGAGACAGGAGGGGTGGGTGTGGAGTCCTCCCACCAGTGCCCTGAGACAGGAGGGGTGGGGGCCTATCACTCCCAGCAGTGCCCTGAGACAGGAGGGGTGGGTGTGGAGTCCTCCCAGCTGTGCCCAGAGACAGGAGGGGTGGGTGCAGAGTCCTCCCAGCAGTGCCCTGAGACAGGAGGGGTGGGTGCCTATCACTCCCAGCAGTGCCCTGAGACAGGAGGGGTGTGTGCAGAGTCCTCCCAGCAGTGCCCTGAGACAGGAGGGGCGGGTGCCTATCACTCCCAGCAGTGCCCTGAGACAGGAGGGGTGGGTGTGGAGTCCTCCCACCAGTGCCCTGAGACAGGAGGGGTGTAACACATGTGTGTGAGGCCAGAATTATCCACATGCATACTGGCTACAAGGGAACATGTCCCCATGAACTCATGTCAACAGACTCCACACACAAGTACAGTGATCATCAAGGATGCCACGATTGTTGCAGGTGGAGACATGGCCCTGCATGCATGGCCAAAGTAGAAGGGCTCCGTCACACACAGCTCATGTAGACACAGCTCTGCTCTAAACATTGGGAACACCCTGCAGGGAAGAAAGCTGGGTACACAGAGGAAGGAATACACCCTGGGACAAGTGCACCATGCAGTAACTGCTTACATGAACAAAGAAAGTTAGCCAACACCTTGTGATGGCACACAGATCCCAGGGTCCCACCAATGAGCAGTACACTACTACATATCCCACACACCCAAACCCTTACACACCACCGAAAACCATGTAGCAGCCCCACCAACACCAATACCAGCATAGCAGTAGTGTGATAATGAAAACAAAATTAAGCTTTATTCAGCATGAGCACAATGTCCGTGAATCGCAGGCAGTTCAATCTTCACAAAGCCCATAGGGCAGTCAATGATTCTCAGCTGGATGGGGGACACAGTGGGATGCGTGTCCCCTACCTTGCCTGCACAGTCAAATGGCATCGTCTTCCACACTGGTGAGGGCATCAGGGGGGGGGGGAAGCAACAGGCACCGCAGGGACATCAGGGCAAAGGGGCGGCGTTGTGGGTGCAGGGATGGAGGACTCCACCACAGGGGGTGGGTCAGTGCCAAAGGCGGAGGCCAGGATGGCACTACACACCTTTGCAAGGTCCTCCAGGGAGTCCCCTGCACCCGAAGGGACCTCAGGCCCCAAGGAGGGGGGGGGGTCAGAGGGATGGGTCGCAGCGCCACCGGGGGAGGGTGGAGACAGGGGGGGAGACTCAACCCCCCTGACCGGGGACCTCCTTGACCGCTTGCGTGGTGGTGTAACTGTGGGGCTCAGGGACAGAGCGGCCATGAAGGAGTCCTTGGGGGAGATGTGGCCAGGAGAGCTGAGGGGAGGGGATTTGGAGGGAGTGGACTGGGTGGAATGCGGACTCCCACTATGCTGCGTGTCACACGTTTGCCCCCCGACCCAGTGGGTGTGCCTACCTCACCCTGTGTGTGCGTGTCAGGAGGAGTGCGGTGGACCTTCCCTGCTGGTGTGGTGCCCGTGTCCGTTGATGTGGGTGCATGCCGACGTCTGGGTGTACGTGGGACAGGCATGGGAGTGGGAAGTGTGGATGGGGCAGGGGTAGGTGGGGGGAGGTCGCGCTGCAGGAGACCCACTGCTGCAGTCAGTGTGGAGTCGATGGACCTCAGCAAGTTGCGTTGGTCAGCCTGCGATGAATGAATGCCCTCCAAGAAAGCCTCGATGTTGGTGAGGGTTTTGCCGTGGCCATGGAGGACATTAAGGATCGCAGCCTGACCAACCTGCATTTGCCGCTGGATGTCCACAGACTCTGCATTGGCGGCAGCAGTGGAGACAGGGGCAGGGGGTGCGGTGCCTGGCAGGAAGGAGACATGCTGTGACCGGGCACGCTGGGAAGGGACACGAGCAAGTGGGAGGCGGCTGGTGGGAACTGAGGGGGCGGTGCGAGGTGTTGTTCCACTGTCAGCTGCTGGTGCAGCCACCGCCCACTCGGAGACATCCTCCTCGGACCTGTCAGCTTCGTATTCTGACGTGCCAGTCGACAGGTCCTCGGCCGCACTATCCTCCACCTCTGTCCCACTCGATGTGCCAGCCCCGATGTCACGGCTGGCACTGGTGCTCGGTCCCTCCGCCTTGCCTGTGTCCATGTCTCCCTCTGTGTCCCCCGACGATGCTGTGGGCAGGGTGGAGAGACATAAATTAATCAGACAGCTGTACACATCAGTCACATGAGTCCAATCGACATAGGTAACACTGCATAGCCTGAAAAGGAAGATCCCTAACATCTACTAAACAAGGTACCGATGTAGGGCATGAAACACACAGTTGGTTGAGCCACCATGCCACTGAAATACCATGGAGAGCATGAGACAATAGCTAAACGCAGGAAACGGAGTCTGACAGAGCACCCAGGCCCTGGGGACAATCCAGCACTGCATCTGCACCACACAGCGTTGGCGAAAATACCGATGACCAGGGACCATATCCATGAACTTGAGACACATGCTGCATAGGTAATGCTGAAAACATGCCCAACATGACACGGTCACTGCACATTGCGTGTGTGTCCAGACACATCACACACTGCCCAGACCCAGCAAGTAGAAATCAGGATTTGACACATAGGCATTGCCCGCACCAACAAGACCCTACACGAGGCAAATTGTTGAGACACAGGTGGCACCAACATCTCATAGTCTGGCTGATACACACAGGGGCAGGCAAAAAGCAAGAGTGTACGCCAAACAGCCAAGGTGCGCCTGTACAAATAATGAGGTACCAGTGCCCATCCTCAGATGAGTATAACAAGACACACAGGCACTGGCAACTGTGAGTATGAAGAAGGACAATCAGGTCAGGCTGCACAGTGGACACCTGTACAAAATAGCACGTCTATATACATGGTGACAGGGGACAATGGCACAGAGCACAACCTACGCTGTAGACACTGAGACTGTCCACGTTTATGATGACACATACACCACTGAGGAAAAGGTGCCCCAGGGGACAGTAGTGGGCACGCAACTACATGCTACTGAATGTTATTGACTGCAACACACGTCACCATCCCTGCACTATGTGTATCGCACACTCATGCACATCATGTTACAGGCCACTACATAGGACATGCGCGCTGTAAGGCATGACACATGAGAGACCAACTCCCATGTCTGGAGTCAGCATCAGTGCCAACTGACATGGAACCCACATGCAGTGAACTTGACAGTGCACAGGCAAGGTCCCACAACCTGTTACACACCACCCCCACACATGATGCTACAGTCATTGTTCTCGTGGACAAAGCGCCAGCCTACATCACCTTGTGAAGGAGTGACTACACACAGACCAGGGAACACATTGCAAGGAGGGGAAGGGTGGCAGGGGCACAGCCCTATACTGGGGCAAACAGGATCAGCACAGCACCTTTAAACCCTGCCAGTGAATTCATGCTACTGTGCCCTTACAAATGCCGGTGACACACAACAAACACACATGTACCTACCCCCTTCCGGCTGCTGCATCGCCTGTAAGCGCCTCTCCAGGTCTGGAAAGACCACCGGCAGCACACGCCTGTGGAGGTGGCTCAGACGGCGGCGGCCGCGGTTCTTGTGGCTCTCAGGTGAGTCCCCCAGCAGGAGCCGTGCAATCCTCCGCGTCCAGCACCGGATATCCTGCCAGCGTTTTCTCACCTGGGGCAGGCTCCGCCTCCGACCATCCACACCCCTCACGGCACTGACGGCGGTCAGCCAGATCTGCTCCTTGGCAGTGGCGCCTACCTGTGAGGAGGAACAAGTGACACCACATCAATACACCAGCCACATGTCACAGAGAGACATATGGGTACAAATTAGCTGGTTACAACAAGGCATGTCATGCAGCCAACGCATTGCACCTTTGTCATAGGGACATCATCCCCTGGTGAGGGAAAAAGCTGTACGTGCCACAGTGGGTACACAGGTGGAATGATGGCAATGTCACAATCAATGATCAAGGCTCACACTGTGCATCACACCCACCCCTCCTGTCTCAGGGCACTGCTGTGAGTGATAGGCCCCCACCCCTCCTGTCTCAGGGCACTGCTGGGAGTGATAGGCCCCCACCCCTCCTGTCTCAGGGCACTGCTGGGAGTGATAGGCCCCCACCCCTCCTGTCTCAGGGCACTGCTGGGAGTGATAGGCCCCCACCCCTCCTGTCTCAGGGCACTGCTGGGAGTGATAGGCCCCCACCCCTCCTGTCTCAGGGCACTGCTGTGAGTGATAGGCCCCCACCCCTCCTGTCTCAGGGCACTGCTGGGAGTGATAGGCCCCCACCCCTCCTGTCTCAGGGCACTGCTGTGAGTGATAGGCCCCCACCCCTCCTGTCTCAGGGCACTGCTGTGAGTGATAGGCCCCCACCCCTCCTGTCTCAGGGCACTGCTGGGAGTGATAGGCCCCCACCCCTCCTGTCTCAGGGCACTGCTGTGAGTGATAGGCCCCCACCCCTCCTGTCTCAGGGCACTGCTGGGAGGGATAGGTCCCCACCCCTCCTGTCTCAGGGCACTGCTGGGAGTGATAGGCCCCCACCCCTCCTGTCTCAGGGCACTGCTGTGAGTGATAGGCCCCCACCCCTCCTGTCTCAGGGCACTGCTGGGAGTGATAGGCCCCCACCCCTCCTGTCTCAGGGCACTGCTGGGAGTGATAGGCCCCCACCCCTCCTGTCTCAGGGCACTGCTGTGAGTGATAGGCCCCCACCCCTCCTGTCTCAGGGCACTGCTGGGAGACATCAGGCACCCCCCCCCTGGGACCCCCCCGACAGTACATGGCATGTGTGTTACACCTGGACGCAATGGCAGAAGTCACAGTCACAACATAGGGACAGTCTGTGGCAGTGGCCTATGCACTCACCTGATACCCTGGTCGCCCATACAGCATGGAGTACTGTGGGAGGATCACATCCAGCAGAGCCATGTTCTCCTCCAGGGTGAATGGCTGTGTCCTCTCCACAGCCCTTGACATGGTTCCAGGGAATCAGTAGCAGCAGCTGGGTCGACGAATGCAAAGATGTGCAGGCAAGTGCTCCCTCATGGGACCTGGCTGCCTTATATGTGCCCTTCTGCCCAGTCTCATGCACAGGAGTACAGAGTGATTGGTCACTCACATTTGCATCCTATGTTTCCACCAATCCCTTCAAACCTAGCAGTCTGTGGGTTCTCTATCGGTTTCATTCTCCTGCATGATGTCAGCCCCACAAACACATTGCAACAAAGTAGAAGAATTCCAACTGACTTCTGCTGTGCACCTTCCAGAACAATTTCGAATTTTGAACTTGGTCTCCATGACAACCAGCATGCATGTAGGCCTTAATACTTGTCCCCTATGTAATTTGGAGCATCACACACAGGTACGGTGCGTTTCGGGGCCCTAGGGCACCCCAAATGCATGGCAACGGCCCGTACATGCATGCCTACGTTCTCCATCACTATGGGTCTGCACGCGTATGCGTACTCGTAGTGGTACGGGCCGTACACTCGCATGTACGCTCACTATCACTACGAGTACGCATACGCGTGCAGACCCATAGTGATAGTGAGCGTACATGCGTGTGTACGGTCCGTACCACTACGGGTACGCATACGCGTGCAGACCCATAGTGATAGTGAGCGTACATGCGAGTGTACGGTCCGTACCACTACGGGTACGCATACGCGTGCAGACCCATAGTGATAGGGCTGTACACACGCATCTACGCTCACTATCACTATGGGTCTGCACGCGTATGCGTACCCGTAGTGGTACGGACCGTACACACGCATCTACGCTCTCTATCACTATGGGTCTGCACGCGTATGTGTACCCGTAGTGTTACGGACCGTACACACGCATGTACGCTCTATATCACTATGGGTCTGCACGCGTATGCGTACTCCTAGTGATAGTGAGCGTACATGCGAGTGTACGGTCCGTACCACTACGGGTACGCATACGCGTGCAGACCCATAGTGATAGTGAGCGTACATGCGTGTGTACGGTCTGTACCACTACGGGTACGCATACGCGTGCAGACCCATAGTGATAGGGCCGTACACACGCATCTACGCTCACTATCACTATGGGTCTGCACGCGTATGCGTACCCGTAGTGGTACGGAACGTACACACGCATCTACGCTCACTATCACTATGGGTCTGCACGCGTATGCGTACCCGTAGTGCTATGGACCGTACAAATGCCTGTACGCTCGCCATCACGATGGGTACACATACGGCAGCACTCCCACAGTGATTTGGGAACATGCACAGGCCCTCTCAGCAGCAGTACGGCGGTTTTTAAACATCACTGTGGTGATAGGCGACACACATGTAGGAATAGGGCGGACATACTTGTCCATGGATGGACATACTTGTCCAGGAATGGACATCAAGGCATCGTCTGTGCATTACTACATGTGTGGGGCACAGGTGTCACAGGCTGTGATGTGGAACATGCCTCCTGAGTGGAGAAGGCACCAGATGTATGATGAGATGTGTACATATGTACTGTGTGAGGGTGCAATGTGTGCCAGGCATGCCCTTGACTCCTTTGACATGTGTGCATGTGGGACTGCGCACTTGGGGTGAGCGTCACTGGCATGGCACGGACACCAACACACGGAAGTGTCCCATGATGCCCGGTACAGGGGTCATGACACATGACTTGTCACTACCCACAGTGCACAATGTGACTATGTCATATATGTGTCCGGGATTTACATCAGGTTGATGTTGTAGCACCCTCAAAAGCTGCAGCCGTTGCAGCACCCAACATGTGGCTGTGTGTAGATTGTCATTGCACACTGTTCCCAACACCATGCCACATGTGTTATCGGATGTGAGGTGCACATGTATGCATGGGACACGGAGTAGCGTGACAAGGCCATGTCAGCAAACTCACAAGGAATGTGTGGTGAGTCATGACATGTGCACCTTCATGGCAAGGTGTGTGGGCTGGACTAGTGTAATGTCATGTGACCTGTGGCTCCAGTGTTCCGCTACCAGTCTCTGCAATCGGCATCACACTTCTGCTGATGTGTGGGTGTATGTCACTCCTGTCTTGCGTCGGGCAGTGCACTTGCACTGGGACACAGCTATTTCCATGGCGTGGCATGGGGAGGTTTTCAATCACCGTATGTAGCTGGGTCTTGGAAGGAGTGTCACCTTGCATCCATACGTGTCCTGGGCATGTGGCACATGCCTGACTCCCTGTGTGGCATGTGTGTATTGCCAGATTTACATGTGCTCAGTAGACATGAGTTGTTCTCGTAGTGCACTCACTCTTCCTTGTCACTTCCAAATTACTGCAGAGCGCCTCCTGTTGCCCGAAGAATTCCAGACTTGGCTACCATGCAGGAGAATGACAGGATCCGGCTCTACCGCTTCACCCAACCGTTGATTCTGGAGCTGACGGCGAGACTGGAACCAGACCTGCAACCGCAGCACAGGTATCCTACGGCACTGACACCCCAGCTGAAGGTAATGGCTGCCCTACATTTTCTGGCCACGGGTACCTTCCAAAATACCATAGCTCATGTTGGTGGCATGTCCCAGAGCATGTTCAGCGGTGTGCTGCATGATTTCTTGGAGGCCATGTTGATTCACCTGGATGACTTCATCAAGTTCCCAACCCCTGAACAGATGACTGAGGTCAAGCGTGGATTCTATGCCCTGGGAGGGATGCCCCATGTCATTGGGTCCATAGATGGGACACATGTAGGTTTGGTACCACCACACGCACGGGAGGTGGCGTACCGCAATCGGAAGCACTACCACTCCATCAATGCCCTTGTGGTGTGTCTGTCCAATATGGTGATTTCACATGTCTGTGCTCGTTTCCCAGGATCAGCACACGATGCCTACATCATGAGGCGTAGCGGGATGCCTGATATGATGATGCAGCTGCGCAACGAACGGGCATGTGTTGTTGGTGGGTACAGTCTGTCTGTCCTGTATTCTGTATAGCCGACCAGCACGACCGCTACACCAGTTCTAACGATGTCCATGTGCTTCCCATGTAGGGGACGCTGGCTATCCCAACATGCCTTGGCTGCTGACACCTCTCCGCAACCCCATCACGCCGGCCCAGCTCCGCTATAACACCGCCCATGGCCGGACAAGGCGAGTGATAGAGAGGACGTTTGGCATGCTGAAGAGCCGATTCCGGTGCCTCCACAAGACCGGCGGTGCACTCCCTTATGCCCCGGCGAAGGTCTGCAAGATCTTCATGGTCTGCTGCATGCTGCACAACATGGCAGTTGAAAGAGCTGTGCCACTCATCCTGAATCAACATGACGAGGACCATCCACCCGTGGAGGACGAAGGGCTTGGCAATGGGGCTAGTGATGTGGAGGATGTGGAGCCGCAAGAGGACATCCGGACTCGGCTCATACGCGACTTCTTTGCTTAGTGGTGAGTACCAGGGTCTGAGTGTGCACGCATTGGTCCCCGTGTGGCATGCGTTGTGATGTGTGTCTCCACCTGCATGTATGGCACGTGGGTCAGAGGTGTGTGTGGGTGTGTCACTGGAGTGATGGTGGCAGTGATGGTAGTATTTCCCCAGTCATAATTGTGACCTAGCATGTTGTCATCCATACATGTGTCGAGTAACTGCACATGCAAGTGGCTGTGCTTTTTGTGGCTGACTTCTTGTGTGTCTCTCTTCCCCAGGTACCTGCGCATGCCGTTTGCTGGTTGCATTGTTGTGGCACTGCTATTCCTCATGGACATGACATCGTGGGCTGACTCAGCGTTACAGGCACGGACACGTTTGGAAGTCTCCATGGGGTAAGGGATGCATCTGGGGTGTATTGGGTGTGGCAGTTGTTCACGATGTGTGCACACTGCCCCGGTCGGGGTTTGGTTCCTCTGCAGACATGTGCCATCCCCATGGGACACGACATGCAGCTGGGTACACCTGAATAGATGGGCTGCCTGGTTGTCAGTCATCAGTGATGGGATAGTGGATTGTGATGATGGCATCAATGTGTGTGACACTGCCCTCGGACACATACGGTTAACATTGTCTTGACATGGCGTGGGACTTCCACATCAGCGGATGTATGGTGTATGGCAGGCTCTCCGTGAGCAGCTGTGGGTGTTTAGCTGTTAGCCGACGCTTGTGTGCCAGTTCCATGGCTATCACGCATTTGTGCTGCAGAAGGGGGGTGCCAGTGTTGGAGCCACATGTTACTCCACATGATGTGTTCATGTGTACTTCAAGTTGCCTCTGCAATCCCAAAAACATGACTAATAAAGGTGTCCCTATGCCTCCAAGGTGCCTCTTCTCAGTCAATGCTGGTGTGTTGGCACGGTGCATCCTGCATGTCTGGCATGGTATTCCCTGATTGTGGCTCTGTGTCAATGTGTCGAGTGGCAAGATGCAAGCTGTGTGTGTGTGCTGAGACTGTGTATTGGGCATGATGTCCATGACTGTGTGGGTATTGTGACATGTGCCATCCCCATGCATCCAACGTTGTCCATGACCCCATTCTCTGCATCCACCGGACTCAAGCTTGCAGGACATGGTTCTGCCACCTGTCTACACATACCTGGGTGCCCCCCAGGACACGGGCCAGGATCCCTGACCTCTGCGCATGACTGTTGCTGTACTCAATGTGTCTGTCAGCACGGTTGTTCGGCCACCCCCTCAGCTGGTTGTGCCCATCACGGGTGTGTATGGTGCTCCATGTCTGTCTTGCCTAATAAACTGTGACCCATGTGTCCTGTGCCAGACTCAGGCCCCAGGGTGTGGATGGTTGAAGTGAACAGATGACTCAGGCATGTTTAGACTGTACAAGACACATGTTAGGTAATAATGCTACCAGCAGGCATCTACTCTTAATAGTGTGATTTATTATTGGGGGGGGGGCAAAGTGAGGGGCTTTCCGGGATTAGGGAATCCAAAGTTCAGTAGGGGAGTTGGTGTCCTTGCCATTGGAAATCCTCAGAGTCCATGCCACAGTCTTTGTCAACATTGGTCAGCCAGTGACCAGCAGGGCCATGTGGCAGAGAATGTCTCTTGATGCTGTGATGCTGTTGCTCCAGTGGGCCAGGTGCCAGGCCAGGTGTCCTGGGAGATGGTGATGTAGCAGCCACCCTCACGGTCCTTTCCGTGGACGACCCGGCTTCCTGCGGGGAACCTCAGCAGCAGGCCGTGACGACGTCTGGGATGCTCCGTCGGATGTTTCCTCCTCCTCCTCATGATCCCTCCCTGTGGGTGGTGATGTTCTCCGCCTTCTGGCACAGGGAGGGTCGGCCATGGTGTCGGCCATCCGACGGAGTTCAGCGTGAATCCCCTGGGACGCCGTCACTTGCTCAGCCTGTCTGTCCTCCATCCTCCGTTGGTGTACCTGTAGACAGGCTATTAGCTCCGCATGTTGCTGGGCCTGCTGGACCTTGATCCCCTCGAGGACGGACACAACCTGGGCCATGCCCGTGGTGTCCTGCCGGTATGAGTCCAGGATGTTACGGACATGGGAAAATACCGGATCCCCAGCCAACTGGTCAGGCTCGCGCCTCCGCCGTCCTCCACTCCCACCACCCCTGCCCACTTGCGTCTGGCCTGCACTTGTGGGAACATCGGGTCTCCGGGACCCCTGAGGGGTGGCATTGGCGTTGTCGCCTGCCTCCTCCTGGGTGCCCGGGACACCGTGTCCCTCCTGGCGAGCCTGGCTGCATTGTGGTGTTGGGGCAGGGATCCTGGGTGTCTCCTGGGATGTGGCAGGAGTGGGGGTGGTGGTTGGCACGGTTGTACCTGACGCAGGTGCTGCAGGTGGTTGGACACCAGAGGGGCCAGGTCGGTCGGGGTCGTCCGCAGAGTGGTGAGAGTGGTCGCTGCCGGTGGGATCGGTCTCCTGCAGATCCGGGTCCTGTGAGTGTTCCCCCCCAGTGTTGGGGGGTGCAGCACGACGTTGACCTGTGTGTGAGAGAGAAAATGTTAATTTTGGTCCATGCAACATCCATGTTTCATCCGTTACAAAGTTGGCACATTTCCTCTTGGAATTAGGATCTGTCTTGCATTCCACTCACAGTGCACTTGTGCATGGGTGTGTCCCTTGGGCACCAATTTGGCCCCTTTAACTATGTGTGGCACAGTCTTACTTGCTGCGTCAAGTGTGACTGCAGTCAGCAGTGGAGTGTGCATGTGTGGCGAGCCATGCATTTGCGCCTTCCTTGTAGCACTGTACATGTGCACATGGAGTGGATCCACACACTTATATGATGCAGGTGGCTGTCCTTGTGCTCGTGTACAGGTTGTGACATGGCCCTGCGTTTTGCCATGATGAAGAGGGGGGGTTCTGGCACTGGCCACCCTTGTCTACATGCACGCAGTCCACCTGCTGACGAGCAGACATTCCCACACACCAAAGGACTGATTTGCTCTCCCTGTGTCTCCCTCCTTCTCTGTCCCCCTCTCCCTCCCTCTCTGTCCCCCTCTCCCTCCCTCTGTGTGTCAGCCTCCTCCCTCTGTCCATCTTCCTGTGTCTCCCTCCCTCTCTGTCCCCCTCTCCCTCCCTCTCTGTCCCCCTCTCCCTCCATCTCTGTCCCCCTCTCCCTCCCTCTCAGTCCCCCTTTCCCTACCTCTCTGTCCCCCTCTCCCTCCCTCTGTGTCCCCCTCTCCCTACCTCTATGTCCCCCTCTCCCTCCCTCTCTGTCCCCCTCTCCCTCCATCTCTGTCCCCCTCTCCCTCCCTCTGTCCCCCTCTCCCTCCCTCTCTGTCCCCCTCTCCCTCCCTCCGTGTGTCACCCTCTGTCACCTTGGCCCAGCTTCCTGGGCACACACTGTTGGCAGATCTTTGAGTGGCCCTTGGCCTGTTGATGTGAGTTTGTTTCTGATCTCCAGGCACCCATTTTGTCAGCTGTGTGTCTGTGCGCTGCTGCTGTGGTGGTGTGTGCTGCCACTTTTTCACAATGTTGGCTGTTCATTAGCTGCTGTCATGTGCAAAACAGTGCCTTCACCCCCATTTGTTGATTAGGCCTGGGCGAAGCACTACGCTACGCTCGCGTAGTTTGCGAAGTTCGCGCTACTTCGCGCTACTTCGCGCTACGCGAACTGCACGTAGCACAGTGCGAACACGCGTAGCGTAGTGTTGCGTAGAGCTGCGGTCATTTTTTGCTTGCTCGCGGTCCTCAACGTCAAGTTGGCGACCGCGAGCAAGCAAAATGACATCCTGGCGAGACTTTTTCCTTGTTCGCGATCGCGAGCATGGAAAATAAACCTCCCGGCGAGATTCCCAACGCGAGAAGGTCAGGTTTCTCATTGCGAGGGGTCGCGTATGCTCGCGACCGCTCGCGATGAGAAACTACCAGTTCGCGTTGAGAAAGCTGCAGCTCGAGTAAAAATCTACTCGAGCAGCAGAAAACTACAGCTCGCACTGTGCAAGATGCCATTTTCAATGATTGCACAGTGCCGGTTGCTTGTCCGCACTGTGCAATCATTGAAAACAACATCTTGCACAGTGCGAACATGTTACTTCGCAGTTCGCGAAGTGCTACGCGAAGCTCGCGTAGTGCGAACTTCACTTTGCGTAGCTTCGCGAAGTGCTACTTCGCGAACTACGCCCACCCTTAGTGTTGATGCAAGGCGTCCGCCATTTGCTGGCAAGTCATTCCTGTGTTGGGACACAGTGTTTGTCTGGCTGTGACCTAGGCCATATGGGCAGAGGGCATTGTTGTCTGCTTTGGAGTCGCACTATGTGATTTTTGGTGCCCAGCCTCCCGCCATCCGGGTTACCGTGTCATGTGTTGTTGTCTTCTGTGGCCTGTGACTTGACATTGTCCAGCTGGGTGCATGGGGCATGGTGGCAGCAGTGGCATGTGCCTGCTCATGGAGTGTGGTTGAGTCATGCTATGGCTTGTGGTGGTTGCGTGCCTGTTAGTAATTTTGGTTGTGGTTGCAGTTCCCCCCATGTGAGGTGCGTTGTTTGTGTACTCACCCGGGTCTCGGAGTCCTTCTACTCCTTCAACTGCCTCCACCGGCAGTATGGCCATCACCCTCTCCTCCCAGGGATGGTACTGTACGGGTCTGCGGGAGGGCCCTCCTCCGGTGGCGTTGGCCTGGTCGTGTTCCTCCTGCCTCTTGGCTCTGACCCTCCTCCGCAGATCGTACCACCTGTTCTGGCAATCCTGCTTGGTCCTCCTGGTGTCCGCAACGGCATTCACAGCATCGACGATGGTCTGCCACATGGCTGTTTTGGCTGCCTGGCTGGTGCTTCTGACCAATGTTCCAAAGATCTGTGGCTCAACTCTGAGGATTTGATCAACAAGGACCTCCAACTCTCGGTGACTGAACTTTGGATTCTTGGTAGTGGGCATGGTGAGGGGTGTGGGTGGGGATGGTGTGGGTGTGGGGGGTGTGTGGATGTTGGGGGGGGGGTGTGGATGGTTGTGTGTGTGTGTGAATGTGATGAGAGGGTGTTTGTGAGGGTGGTCGTGTGAAGGTGTGCAAGTGTAAGGTGTGGTGTAGCTTGTAGTCTGGTTCTGTGGTGTCTGGCAGCAGTGAGTCTGTTGCAAAGGCTCATGGTTTGTGTGTGTGGGCCCTTTTTATTGGTCCATGGGTGGGTGTGGCAGTGTTTGAATTTTGGGTGGGTGTGTTATAAGGAGTGGTGGTGTATTGGGCCTCTGTTTGTTTTTGACAGTTGCAGGTCAGTGATTGTGTTATTTTAGTGGTTGTTGGCCATGTTTAGTGGCTGTGTGCCTTTCGAATGGTGTATTCTTGTGTTGTTTTGTTTTGTCCTTGTTGTGTACGTGCGTTTTGAGCGTGTGTACGGTGTGTACATGGGCCATTTGGTTGTACGATTATGTCCTTGTGTGTGGCTTTGTACGACTCGTACATGCGGTTGTGATGTTGGGGCATGGGGTGCGCTCCGTACTTAGGAGGTTGTGTTGGGGGTGCGCCAGGAACGTACTGGGGTGTGGGTACACGGGGGGTATGACACGTACTGGGGTGGGGGTGGGGCTCGAACGTACTGGGGTGTAGGTTCACGGTGGTACGACACGTACAGGGGTGGGGGTACGACTGGAACGTACTGGGGTGTAGGTACACGGGGAGTATGACACGTACTGGGGTGGGGGTGGGGCTCGAACGTACTGGGGTGTAGGTACACGGTGGTACGACACGTACTGGGGTGGGGGTACGACTGGAACGTACTGGGGTGTACATAGACGGTGGTACGACACGTACAGGGGTGGGGGGGTGTACATTGACGGTGGTACGACACGTACTGGGGTGGGGGTACGACTGGAACGTACTGGGGTGTGGGTACACGGGGGGTATGACACGTACTGGGGTGGGGGTGGGGCTCGAACGTACTGGGGTGTAGGTTCACGGTGGTACGACACGTACTGGGGTGGGGGTACGACTGGAACGTACTGGGGTGTACATAGACGGTGGTACGACACGTACAGGGGTGGGGGGGTGTACATTGACGGTGGTACGACACGTACTGGGGTGGGGGTACGACTGGAACGTACTGGGGTGTGGGTACACGGGGGGTATGACACGTACTGGGGTGGGGGTGGGGCTCGAACGTACTGGGGTGTAGGTTCACGGTGGTACGACACGTACTGGGGTGGGGGTACGACTGGAACGTACTGGGGTGTACATAGACGGGTGGGGGTATACATATACGGGGGGCACGTGTCGGACGTACAGGGGCTGGGGGGAGTGTTGGGCGCGTATGCGGGCACATGTCTCCATGGTTGCTGTAGGAGTTCGGTGCGGACGGTGTTTTTTCCATACGGTTGTAACCTCGGACGCACGGGATGGATCGTGATTAGGGGTGGGCGGAATTTGCGGAATTAACCTCCGCAAATTATCGCGAGATTGCAGAAAATCTCCGCAAACACGCCGGAAATATCGCGAAGATGCGGAAGTTTTTTGCCGCCTGTTCGCGGTATTTTTTGCGTGTTCGCGGGTCGCCAACTTACCCATGCGGTCGCTCATGGGCGCGGCCATCTTGTTTTCACTTGTCCCGCCCTCTGGCGTTGTTTACTTCCTGTTCCGGGTCGCGCAATGCATGTTCGCGGTCGATATTTCCTGTTCGCGATCGCTTTTACTTGATCGCGTTGCTTTTTGCTTGCTCAGGGAGAAAATATCGCGCGAACTTGCCCACGTGGTCGCAACGGGCGCGGCCATCTTGTTTTCCACTCTATTGCATGGTTCTGGGGCCTGATTTTCAATCCTCCCTAAATCTTTTCAATCCTTTGTTTATAGCCACTTTTTTCGGATCTTTATTACTTATTATTTCTCTAACTATTTTCCTGCCTCTATATTTTTGGTTTTTGTGTACCTTTTTTTTTGTTTTTTAGCTACTTTTTCTCTTTGTATTGCCTGCTATTTATTTCCTTTACTCCTTTATTTATTTTACCTTTTCTTTCCCGCCCCGTCCCCAGAACCATGTCCAAGGGCAGGGCTGTTCGCCGGCGCAGCCAGAGCCGCGACCGCCTTCCTTGCGGAAGGCGGCGCCCACAAGGGGTGCATGCACGGGCCTTATTTGGGGAGGCGGAGTTGGCTGCACTAATTTTCTTTGTGCAGCGCCACCTCCCCTCAACCCTGGCAGCAGGTGGCAGGCCTGGGTCCGGGTACGGCCTCCGGGAGCGTCGGCAGCGGTGGGGGAAGGTGCGCCGGGCAGTGTCTCGCATCTCTGGGGTCCGGCGCACCCAGGCACAGCTGACGCACCGGTGGTCCGACATCCTGGACCGTGAGCAGGACCTGCTGGACCTGCTAGGAGTGGAGGTCCCGGGGCTTGGTGAGTACCTATTTAATTATTACAACTTTGTGTCTGTTCTTCTGCTCTATGTTATATATTGCGAATATCTTTTTTTCCTTCCAACCAGATAGAATGTTGCTGCTTGCAATACATTCCAGGTTAATAATGTTTAAAAGTCTTCTGTGATTATGACACAGGTGCTCTTCTGCGCTACTACTAATCTTACTTGTTTGCAGCTTTGCGTTTGCGCTTGCTTAGCGTGATTCTTTACGAGTTTATTTTAGAGAAATTAAGTTACGTAATGCTACAGTGACTCATGTCCACTCCTTACTTTGTCCTGTCACTAATAGATAGGGGCGGATTGATACATAGGTTTAGGTACTTTGTATGAGCTTCTAATTGGTTAGTGGTATGCGTGATGCCCCCTCACTCAGTTACGTGACGTGCTGCTAGTACGCCAGTCTTTAGAACCTTTCTAGTTTGTTCAATGAGTGGAGGTAGGCTTTGCAGTTACTTAGCAGTAGCAGATGAGCATCAATCAAACCAAAATTGTGTATATACAAAAAATGTAGTCATGTTAATGTGTCCTCCATGATTGGATCATACACATTGTTGAGGAATACAGTCGAAATGCATACTTAATGTACAATTGGCATGCCTGGAATAGGTGGGCTAGGTTGGGTGGTAGGTTGTACTAATACTTAGGCTTACTTGTAACTTAGTTTTCTGGAATCAGAATGGAAGAATGGATTACTGTTGATAAATAGTAACTTAAGTAGTCGAACTGCGAATCCCCCGATATTACATGTTGACCAGATGAGATCGGTCAATGTAGTTATTGCAATTGTTTAGATAAGTGTTTTTTGACCGTTGTTGAAAAAAATTGTATTTGCTTAAGTTGACACCATCCATCAATGTTTGTCTTTCTTATATCTTTCCTGTTCATCAGCACCCAGGGGCAGACGGGCAGGGACTGGGCAGTCGGCGGGACAGGAACACCACGAGGAGGACACCGCTGAGGGCTCCTCTGCTGGCCCCAGTAAGTCTTCTTGTTTTTAATAATATTTCTTATTCCATAACTTTTACTGCCCCATTTCTCCCGAACTATAGTGTGTTTCCAAATGCTATTTTTTTACCACCAATTATCCTTCGATCTGTACGGTTTCAAAAAGCTTATCCCTGCCTCCGCTACGATGACTGAGTACTACTACATACTATCAGTCTGTCTGTCTGTACTGTAGTAGCTAGTCTTGCCCAGTGGC
The DNA here is from genome assembly GCF_964204655.1 of Triturus cristatus. NCBI lineage: Eukaryota > Metazoa > Chordata > Amphibia > Caudata > Salamandridae > Triturus > Triturus cristatus. The sequence goes on from NC_140589.1 coordinate 1,568,506,797, forward strand.
ACTCTTTGTGAAAGGTTGTAATATAAAACTCATATTCACCAGTAGCTCGTACAATCCGTTGGGTCGTTGTCTTGTACTACTTTTTACTCTTGTTGATGTTTAGGCTTTGAAAATTCACAGCAACAGCCCTACCAGATTTCTTAATATTTTGATATGATACCCTATAGGACATACAACTGTTGTAGGGATCTTGCACATACATTTGCACCAGAAAATAGGATGTTGGTGATGGTAGGTTGGACCTTCCTTGCACACCTCAATCAGAAATTCCGCACCCACCACAATTCCACTGCTTGACTATAGTACTGTCTTGTCATACCTATTAGGTCTCGGAACCCTCCCCCCAAGACAACCAACAAGTAGACAACCCAGAACATTAACACACCCAACCTCTGTCGTGGAAGCAATTCACATGCACACCCTTACTTTAATTTGCTCAATCGTGTAAGTTAGTCCACTCCACACCAAATACCACGAAGTCTATGTAAGTTTAAAATTTTTATTTCAATTTGAGAAGGTCTGTACACTGTTATCTTAGCAGCACCAACCGGCAAATCAATAACATTAAAACAAAATACATTGTTACACTAATACAGTTGGGAATTAAATCATGATAACTGAAGTGGTGGAAGGCAGCACCACCATCCCATAGCAATTTAGTTTATATACATTTATAAATGAAGATGTGAGTGAAGGGACCCCTCACCTCAGAAGAACCTAGTACTGGTAGTTGGTGCATCGTTCAGAAGCTCTGGTTCGTAGAAGCGAATCTTGCGTCTGTAATGCGAAAAAAGAAATGGTGTGCGTTAGTATATTGCAACTTGCAAGCATTTCTCAGCCGTGCCAAAAAGTGTAGCATCTATGGATAAGCAATATGGACTAACAGTAACAGTAGTACACCAGTTCTTCCTAAAAAAGTGGCTGGTTAATGTTTGTTGACCGCCTGTACGCAGCGCGTAGACTAGACAGTAGCAGTGTGAGGCAGGTCATGTGGGCTCAAAGGTGTCTTAAGAAGCTGCAAGGTAAAGGTAACGTCACATGTGCATGGCTAGGGCTAATCAAGCAAATGCTACAATGATCATATAACTTAGTGTCTACTCTACTACTACCTGATTTGTACTAGTGATTTATGTTAGTATTAACTCATTTTTCAACCTTGCTACTGATCAATAGGGGGGAGGTGTATATGTTGCCTAATAAATGTGTAATGTTTTCTAGGCGCACTACCGACCACCATTGCTGGGGCCAGCGAAGGCGACGCCGAGGGCGAGGATGCGGCAGTTGCAGATAGCAACGGAGGGGGAGTGGCAGCACCAGTGGCAGGCGGTGGTAAGTTAGATTCATAATCTTTAACTATTGTTGAACTTGACAGCACACTCACTGCAAAGGTGTACTGTATGTCTATGTATACTGTAAAGTTGTGAATTAGGGCCCCATTAGGATGGTGGGCGTATTGCCCCCGCCGGGCTGGCTGGAATTCACTGCCGTCACAGCAGGGGCAAACCTCCCGCCATCCCTGTAGAAAATATTCAGACATGTCTAGGCGGAAAAGGGTTCAATATGGCGGTGGTGTCTCTCTCACCACACCGGCAGCCATATAATCTGCATTTTGGAATGCCTTTGCGTGGCGGCATTACCGTCCGCCACGGAAAGGCATGCACACATTGCAGAGTATGCTTGGGGGCCCCCATGGAGGGTACCTACCGATGCTATGGTACCCCCCGACTTTCAAAGCAAAACGTGACAGGCTCCGTGCGAGGCCCGTCATGTTGTGCTTGGAAAAGCAGCACAACATTTTAGCATTGCTTTCAGCAAAGCCAACCAGAATTTAAAATTAAAATAACAGGGTGCGCCCGCCACTGTGCCGGGCGCATCATCCTAATTAATTGTCCCCACGGGACCCCCACCCTTTTTAGCAGTCGGATGGCGGGCGGACAAAGTCCGCCCGCTATCCGATGTCGTAAGTAAGTATGAGTTCTTGGGGACGTTTGAAGAGTGAACTAGAAGACTAGAATTCCCTTTAATTGGTATAGGACTAGGAGCCAGAGTATTGAGTAACCAATGGCCTCATCTATCTGATTTCAACTCCGCTTTGAAAGTTTTATGGAGAAGAGCACCTGGTGCACTGTTCAACTAAAAAGTGTAAGACAGGTGGAAGGAAGAAGGACGGGCGACATTTAAAATGTTATGTACTACTGTGCTTTATTTTATAGTGCTACTCTACCATGCCACTATGTGTATAAATAATTACCTTGTCCTACTGTTTTATTAAGACTATATTTTACAATTGTCGTGTTTTTTTCTTTTTGATACACAGCTACTCCGAAAATCAACCGCAAGGAGTTGGCCGCCAAGGCACGGCGCCGGAAGCTGGAGGCAATCCAGCAGGAATACCGGCGGCTGGTGGTCCTAGCCGAGGAGGAGGAGGAGAGTGCAGCAGCAATTGAAGCCTCCTCCAGTGCCCCGGGCCCCAGCCACCGCCCTCCAGCGGTACGGCGCCACCGTCTGGCGGCTGCCCGCCGCCACCGTGCCATCTCCGGTGCCCCCCCCCACTGTGGTTGCAACTGCCGCGGCCTTAGACGCCGCGTCGCCCATTTAGAGGACCAGATTCGTGTCCTCCTCCAGTCCCGCCCCACCAGTTAGTCCCTGTCACTGCCCCTTTTTTAATTCCTGTTTGTTTCCTCACTCGTTTGGGCGTTCTCTATTTCTATGGACAGTCGTTGGGGTTAGGGAGGGGGGTGGGTCAGCTTTTGTGGGTTTAGTTTATTTGTTAGGGTCAATTAAATATATTTTTCTATGTTACATGAAATGTTGTTAATGTTTTGTAGGTGGGGTAACTGTTTTACATCACACTGTTTCTTTGCTGGTGCATGGCCGCCCATAGCGTGTGTTTGATTTCAATAATTTGCTGACTGTATAAGACACAAACAGATAGATGCGACACACCTCACTCATTGACTGGTCCTACTATGCATTCTTTGGAGTGGTGTTTGAAACTGACATCATTGACATGTCCATTATTGATTCTGCCTCCCCCAAACTTCTCTCTTACCGGTGCTTGATGTTTATGTCCAACTGTGGCACAGCACTGGCTGCATGGTGAAGATGGTTTCCTTTTTCATACATGCCATGATTGGGGTGGTGGTGGTAGTATAGTAGTAGTATACACTGGCAGGGTAGCAGCATTTCCAAAAAAAGAAAAGGAGATAGTCAATCGCCTTTGAGAGACTGTTAGAGGAGTAGTTGAATGAAGTACATCACAGAATTTACCGAGCAACAATTATATGTTCAAATATTTGACAAAAAAAATGAATGCTGGATATTATGAGGATAGCCTACTAGACAGAGTTACAAACTATAGTTTTGTCGACTTGGCTATGCCTACAGTCTAACAGTTAGTGCTGTATATGAGGAATGACAACAAACAAATCAAATCAATGCCGGCAATTCATGCTGAGGTATATGTTCCTTTGTTAAATAAATAACCTGTGAAATATCCTACTCATGGGTGGGCAAGCAGAAGAAGATCATCGCTCTGCATTGAAATTGAAGTAGTGTTGCTTTCACCACATCCGCCCCAGCAAGTGTGTGATTAAGTATTGGTGTACTTTTAATTTAGTTACACCTCGACAATAAGTCACACAGCCCGGGGGAAGAGGGTTAGGGTCCGTTGATTGGATGGGAAGGGGGATTTTGGGAAAGGTTTGACATAGAAAAACAGTATGCATACATAGACAAACAAACGACAATCATTGAAGACTACCATACCATATCCATTCCATATGTTAAGGTATAAAAAAGGAAATGCATGCATGATGAGACCCGGATTACATACACTTCTATTTCTTGTTCTGTTCCGGCCTTAAAACTTTAACAGATAGCAAATAGAAATTTTAAATATTGGTAGTGAAGAATCGTAAACACAGAGAAAACGTAATGATGATTGATAATAACAACTCCAAGAACACACTGTTGTAAAGAATGTATACAAGATATTAATCAAATTTTTTAAAAGAAGTGAAAAGTGGATACTGTTACTGTCTTATCCTGGTCAAAAATGTGGACTGGTTTTTTGCATCTCGGCATTCCTCTTGCTCCTCTCGTCCATCAATCTAGGGTGTGTCGCCTCACCACTCGCCACTGCCCGGCTGGAATAAAAAGGTGATTGATTGGTAAGGTAATTAATATGCATTGTAATGTTTTACAAAGTTTTGGACAAGGCCCGGCCTGTAATTTTAGATTGAAAACCAAAGGGGATATTCAGAAAGAAAGTGAAAACAAATGCACAAGTGATGGTGTAGTGCAACAAGAACACTTTCCGAGGTGGCATGTATGCATATGCATCATCTCTACTGTAGTCTGTTTCCAGCATAGACCTTCAACAGTAACAGGAGAGATCAGGCCCACAGTGCTTACCATTAGCACATCCTACGTTACCACTTTAGAGTCCTTTTTTTTTTCTCTCAAAGAGTTGGACAAACGCAAAGCACATTATCCATTCCAGACATAGCATTTTACAGTTAAAGTTAGTAAAATCAATGCACTGCAGTCATCCCACCGCTACACTCTATTCAACTTCTACACAGACATTTGGGTGTGCTGTGGTTGTGGTTCACGTGTTTACCTTTAGGCTTTTCCGTTTTATGCCACTCATGAAACATCCTCCTGACTTCATCATCAGCTCTGATACTTCTACTGACTGAAGATCGGCCTGCAGTACAAGTGTAATTTTTAGAACACAACAAGAGTAGAAATATAAATATTACTGACTTGAGTCATTCTTTATTGTGTACAGAAAGATAGATTAACACTAGTACACTTTGACATCATTCACTTTGTGCACAACAAACAACGCCAACACAAAGATCAATAGCTCAGAGTCAGGTGTCCAATGCATGCCATTAATTATCATCATTTATTACCTGTTACTTCTCATCTTAAGTTAACGGGCCGTCTCTTTCGCCATCATCATGACGGACGGTGCTGTTTAAGTCACAGTCATTTGCATTGCGCAGCAGATTGAGTGAGTGCCCTTCCTGTATTGAATTAAAAGCAATGTATCACCAAGATGCAGGAGAGAAGTACACATTTCTTGTTTGCCAGAAGAGGAAAATTAGTAATTACTAGTGTGTTCTGTAGAAAGTTGATTAGTGGCAGTGCACAATTACATCAATTCATGCGAAACACACCACAAAATCTACATCATTCAGTCTGCTATTCTGCGGCCAATGCATGGCATCAATCATTACCTGTTGCATCTCATCTCGTTAACGCTGCAGGCCGTCTCTTTCGCCATCATCATGATGGACGGTGCTGTTAAGTCACAGTCATTTGCATTGCGCAGCAGATTGAGTGAGTGCCCTTCCTGTATTGAATTAAAAGCAATGTATCACCAAGATGCAGGAGAGAAGTACACATTTCTTGTTTGCCAGAAGAGGAAAATTAGTAATTACTAGTGTGTTCTGTAGAAAGTTGATTAGTGGCAGTGCACAATTACATCAATTCATGCGAAACACACCACAAAATCTACATCATTCAGTCTGCTATTCTGCGGCCAATGCATGGCATCAATCATTACCTGTTGCATCTCATCTCGTTAACGCTGCAGGCCGTCTCTTTCGCCATCATCATGATGGACGGTGCTGTTAAGTCACAGTCATTTGCATTGCGCAGCAGATTGAGTGAGTGCCCTTCCTGTATTGAATTAAAAGCAATGTATCACCAAGATGCAGGAGAGAAGTACACATTTCTTGTTTGCCAGAAGAGGAAAATTAGTAATTACTAGTGTGTTCTGTAGAAAGTTGATTAGTGGCAGTGCACAATTACATCAATTCATTCATGCGCAACACACACAACAAAATCTACATCACTCAGTCTGCTTTTCTGCGGACAATGCATGGCATCAATCATTACCTGTTGCATCTTATTTTCAGTTAATGGCCAGTCTCTCTCGGCTCTGAAGGAGGATAGCTATAGAAGTCATCAGATTCATGGTCCACTTGTTTTGGAAGGACGAGGAAAGTTTGAATTTGTTGTTACCATCATCCAATCATCATTCATGAGGGAAATGGAATTGACCAGGAGATGCAGTATGATCGAGCGGAGGAGCTGGATTCTGAGGACTGTAGTGTCAAATGGCAGACACCTGAAACTTGTATCTTAAATTAGAAGATTAGAAGACGGTGATAATGCATTGGTTGCGATTCACAAGTTTATAACCGGAACAACAGACACAAACAAAGGGGGAAAAAAGGGAGGAAGACAGTAAGTGCGAGCCTAATTGTCAGGGAAGTATAGCTCGTCCTCAAACTCTGGGGGATCTTCCAGTAGTAGGTAATCATCTGACACAATACTACCGTCACCTGAGCCGCTGTCCTCATCTTCCTCTGTTGATTCATGCATTGTGTAATTCGGTGGTATGAAGTGCTGATTCATTTTGATCATTGTTAACCTCTCCACGTTTTTGGGAGATAGACTGGTCCTTCTCAAGGTTACAATGGAACCAGCAGCACTGAAAACACGTTCGGAAGAGACACTTGCGACAGGGCAAGCCAGATAGCTTATCGCCAGCCTGCTGAGCTGTGGCCATTCAGACCTTTTCCTATACCAATACTGCACTGGGTTTTGATCAACGTACACCTCTGTTGGATCGTCCAGATAGGCCTGGACCATCCGCTCAATGTTCAGGGTTGCTGCTGGTAAGCTTTTGTGCTGTTTTTTCTGTGCATCAGCACTGTGCTTACGGCCCATCTTTACATACCAATCTGATAATGATTGTACTCGGCCGAATGATCCAGTTATTGTTTTTGTAGTCGATGGTGATGGTGAGTGTTGCGATTGTGAGCCAACCGCACTGCCCTCAGCCGACGAAGTTGCACTTGATTCTGCATGGCCTGCTTCAGTATCAGTACTTGTTGTGGGTTGATGTGGCGGGCTTTTAATTAGCAGCCCTTCGTTTTCAAACTTGATGGCTGCTTCAGCTATACAACTTTTGTAGCGGGCAACATCAGTGTCGGAAAAAGAACGGAATAGTCCTAATTTTGCACGTGGATCCAGAATTGTGGCACAAATGTAATGGTCTTGTGACAAAATTTTATTTTGTATCCTTACATTTTCTGATAAGCGCCTGGATAAGCTCTCCACCAAGTCATGGGCTTGCCTTCTGTCCTCTACACCTTTGTAGGATTCAGACACATTATTCAGCTCATGCTCTAGCATTTGCAACAATGGGATCGCTTGGCCCATTGTACAGTCCTCCTTGCTGACTTCACGTGTGAAGACCTCAAAAGGAGACAGCATCTCAGTCAGGCATTGAATTAGGGTCCATTGCTCCCTCTGAAGGGTCATGCCTTTAACACTAGCATCACTGCCTTTGTACCAGACATAATCATTGAGTGACCTGTGCTGTTCGTACAGACGATCAAGCATGTAATACGTTGAGTTCCAACGTGTTGCCACCTCCTGGATGAGTGCCTTGACTGGCACCCTACGCTCACGTTGGAAGATCCTCAGCTGCTTCCGAGCTTTAAAAGAATGGCTGAAATGAGTGCATATTCTTCGGCAGATGGACAGTAAATTGCTTACTATGGGTTCTTTTTTCAGAAAGTCTTGCACTATAATGTTTATGCAGTGTGCCAAACACGGAACCCTGAAATAGGAACCAAGTTCCATGGCCTTAAGTACATTACTGCCATTGTCTGTGGCAACAAAACCAATACCAAGCCCTCTGGGCTGCAGCCATTCCAAAACCTTGGTGCGAAACTCTTCTAAAATGTTTTCAGCCGTATGAGATTTCTCCATGGCGAACATGGCTACAGTTGCATGTTTCCGAGTACCTTCAAAAATCGCAGCTGTGTCAACAACACCTCGTGCAGATAGTAGATCTTTAACCCCCACAAAAGAGATCCAGTGTGCAGTGATACACATGTAATCTGTGGCTTGGCAACTGGTCCACATGTCTGTTGTCAGGTGGATATTGTGCACAGCACTCTTCTGCAAAGCTTGTCCAACCAATTCCAGCACATCATGATGTAGTGCCGGAACAGCAATTCTTGCGAAATAGGACCGGCTTGGAACTTTCCATTTCGGGCAGATGGCAGACACAAATTCAAGGAAACCCACCCCTTCCACAAATGAAAAAGGAAGAAGGTCCAGCGCTAACATTTTAGCCAGCTTCGCATTGTACAATCGTGCCGTTGGGTGGTTGCGTTGGAACTGCCCCTCCAACCTAAACATGCTGTCAATGGTAGGCTGGCTTACTTTCCTTAGTGGTGCCATTAACCCACTAAGGCTCAACGACACAGATTGTCTCATTGAGGTACTCGCCGCCGGTCGCCTTGGTGTCTCACCCACACTCTGAGTATGGCTCTTACTGCGGTGCCACTCTGATGTTACTGAGGAGGATGTGGGCGTTACCACTGCAGTGACTGCACTACTGGAGACAGGGCTAGAAATGCCTCCCTGTTCTTCACCTGCCACCACAATAATATCGCTCCCTGATTCCTGACCAACTTCAAAGGGTTTAGTTTTCCTACTTTCTTTTAACTTAAGTAGGTGATCCTCCCACACAATAGTGTGGTGTGTTCTGAGATGACTTGCTTGTCCTCCGGTACCATAGTTTGTACCAAGCTTACCACGCCGAACACCTTGCCGACAAATTGCGCATATAGCAACGTTCTCCTCCTTGGCGCTAACAGAAAAGAAGTCCCAAACTGGGGAGGAGAACTTTCTGGCACTGCTGGATGTGCCACTTTCAACACCAGATGAACTTGAGGGGGTCCTTGAAAATATGTGACCCTGTCCACCTACACTGTGACTTTTACTACCACTTCCTACTGAGGTGGTTGAGCTGGATGTAGGTCCCTGCCGGGCCTTGGAAAATATGGCAGCTGGAGGTAGTGGTGGTGTAACCTGTGTTGGTGAGATCCGTGCTGCATCCCGCTCAGTAGCAGCCTTTCTGGATAGGGTTAGAATGTCGGTCTCCAATCCCTTTGGGGCGGGAGTAATGTGCGTGATGACTGGCTCGTCTTCATCAACATCATCACCCCCCTCTTCTACATCTACCTCCATAACTCTAAGTTTTTCTGGGACCTTCCTTTTCAGAAGCAATGTCTTGTGGCGTACTTCACTCTCAGACCGAGCTGGTGGGACCCAAGTGTCATCACGATCATCAGAAGCGGGGCTTGAAGAAGAAGATGATGGACTAAGCCTCCTTTTCCTTGCTGGTGGTCTGGAAGACAATAGATGTTCTGGAACAGTGGTTTGACTTCGCTCCGCTTTGTCTGCAGGAAGCTCGATTTCCTGAAATGCCCCTACGTCAGGAGCAACAACTACTATGGTGGGCTGTTGTGGCGGCTGCTGCTGTTCTGGTTGCGGCGGCTGCTGCTGCTGGTCTGGTTGCGGCGGCTGCTGCTGCTGGTCTGGTTGCGGCGGCTGCTGCTGCTGGTCTGGTTGCGGCGGCTGCTGCTGCTGTTCTGGTTGCGGCGGCTGCTGCTGCTGTTCTGGTTGCGCCGGCTGCTGCTGCTGTTCTGGTTGCGCCGGCTGCTGCTGCTGTTCTGGTTGCGCCGGCTGCTGCTGCTGTTCTGGTTGCGCCGGCTGCTGCTGCTGTTCTGGTTGCGCCGGCTGCTGCTGCTGTTCTGGTTGCGCCGGCTGCACACTGATCTGCTGAGTTTGCGCCTGCGTTGAACTTGATTGTGTACTACTTTGCGGTAATGACATTTCTTCAACACCGCTGCCCGTTAGTAGACTGGCTACCTCTGCGACAGTAAAGCCCTTGGGCCTAGGTTGGTGGGGTTGCTGGACCGCTGTGCTGCTCCCAGCTTGGTTCCCGGACAACGCTTTGGTGCCAAAAAAAACCTTGGCCGGCACACCACCAGTCGTGGTTAATGGCACTTCCTTTTTCTGTTCCTTCTTCTCACCAGCAACTTTCTTGGTACTGGACCTGGTACCTTTCTTTGGGGCCATCTTATTCCGACGTCAGGCAGGAGGCAGATGCACAACAAGTTCTGGTCACACGTGGGCGTGATGCGCAGCAGGACTTCTGTCTGGCTGGCAGTACAACGGGTAGCCAGGTGATGCCGATGACACCTCCTACTCTGTCTTTTGTGCACCTAAAAGCAAAGAAGACAGGAGAAGAACATCAGTGAAATGTTGCATTTGTTTTTGTGGTTCAGTTACTTAGTACTGTACTAGTGCAAACAAAAGATAGTCTAGCCATTTATGAATTTTTTTTAACTAGAGCTATGTTATACTACTAGTACTGTGTACAGCCACACTACACTCTCAGGAAGGTGATGTCTAAAAATTCAACAGATCACATAGAAAACACTTGATCAATAAAGCTGTGGCTACCTGCTCTGGTAGCAGTGGATGAAAGCAGGCCTGCTGGCAGACAAGGCCAGGCAAGCTTGCAGGCCTAGGCCTCAAAATGGCCACCAGCCACATGTCCAGGCCCAACAACATCAGCAAGGCCACCCCAAAAAACACACTTCCCCAACTCAATCCAATGCCATCCATGCCCAAAATGATGTCTAAAATCAACAGAACACACAGAAAACAGTAGATTACTAAAGCTGTGGCTACCTGCTCTGGTAGCAGTGGATGAAAGCAGGCCTGTTGGCAGACAAGGCCAGGCAAGCTTGCAGGCCTAGGCCTCAAAATGGCCACCAGCCACATGGCGAGCCCCAACAGCATCAGCAAGGCCACCCCAAAAAACACACTTCCCCAACTCAATCCAATGCCATCCATGCCCAAAATGATGTCTAAAATCAACAGAACACACAGAAAACAGTAGATTACTAAAGCTGTGGCTACCTGCTCTGGTAGCAGTGGATGAAAGCAGGCCTGTTGGCAGACAAGGCCAGGCAAGCTTGCAGGCCTAGGCCTCAAAATGGCCACCAGCCACATGGAGAGCCCCAACAGCATCAGCAAGGCCACCCCAAAATACACACTTCCCCAACTCAATCCAATGCCATCCATGCCCAAAATGATGTCTAAAATCAACAGAACACACAGAAAACAGTAGATTACTAAAGCTGTGGCTACCTGCTCTGGTAGTAGTGGATGAAAGCAGGCCTGCTGGCAGACAAGGCCAGGCAAGCTTGCAGGCCTAGGCCTCAAAATGGCCACCAGCCACATGGCGAGCCCCAACAGCATCAGCAAGGCCACCCCAAAATACACACTTCCCCAACTCAATCCAATGGCATCCATGCCCAAAATGATGTCTAAAATCAACAGAACACACAGAAAACAGTAGATTACTAAAGCTGTGGCTACCTGCTCTGGTAGCAGTGGATGAAAGCAGGCCTGCTGGCAGACAAGGGCAGGCAAGCTTGCAGGCCTAGGCCTCAAAATGGCCACCAGCCACATGGAGAGCCCCAACAACATCAGCAAGGCCACCCCAAAATACACACTTCCCCAACTCAATCCAATGGCATCCATGCCCAAAATGATGTCTAAAATCAACAGAACACACAGAAAACAGTAGATTACTAAAGCTGTGGCTACCTGCTCTGGTAGCAGTGGATGAAAGCAGGCCTGCTGGCAGACAAGGCCAGGCAAGCTTGCAGGCCTAGGCCTCAAAATGGCCACCAGCCACATGGCGAGCCCCAACAACATCAGCAAGGCCACCCCAAAATACACACTTCCCCAACTCAATCCAATGCCATCCATGCCCAAAATGATGTCTAAAATCAACAGAACACACAGAAAACAGTAGATTACTAAAGCTGTGGCTACCTGCTCTGGTAGCAGTGGATGAAAGCAGGCCTGCTGGCAGACAAGGCCAGGCAAGCTTGCAGGCCTAGGCCTCAAAATGGCCACCAGCCACATGGCGAGCCCCAACAACATCAGCAAGGCCACCCCAAAATACACACTTCCCCAACTCAATCCAATGCCATCCATGCCCAAAATGATGTCTAAAATCAACAGAACACACAGAAAACAGTAGATTACTAAAGCTGTGGCTACCTGCTCTGGTAGCAGTGGATGAAAGCAGGCCTGCTGGCAGACAAGGCCAGGCAAGCTTGCAGGCCTAGGCCTCAAAATGGCCACCAGCCACATGGAGAGCCCCAACAACATCAGCAAGGCCACCCCAAAATACACACTTCCCCAACTCAATCCAATGCCATCCATGCCCTAAATGTGATTGAAAATGAAATATATTCAAAAAACAAAAGGAACAGTTGCTTCATCATGCACACACACACCCATGAGGCCATGCCCATGGCTAGCTCGGGCCTACTACTACAACCCACAAAATTAAAATAAATTAAAAAAAAAAAAAAGGAATGATGATAATTAATTATCAAAAATAAATTGTAGTTACACAACAACTGCAATGCCCACAATCAAACACAACAACCACTTACTTGTAAAATATCCTATTCCAAAAATCCTGAAATCCAATTGCAATGATGCAGCAGACAAAAAGAGAGATCTTTCCAGCTCCAAATCCAAAGGCAGAATGAGCAGGAGATGGACAAAGCACTGGGAGGAGCCTGCTGGACAGGAACAGGAAGTTGGAGAATCTGTGTCACTTCCTCCCTCTCTCCACTTTGTAAAAAAAAAATGAATCCTGGAGTCCTTGCACAAAAAAGGAAAGCCAAATGTGAATGTAAGGAGTTCTTTTCATCCAAAATCAGTATTTGCAGATGGTTTCATGCTGCTAGAGCCGATATTCCTCTCCAAATTGTAAATTTTACATTGTTGAGTTCTCCAGCTTCACATTACTTCCGCCGGCGTGTCGAAAACGATATGATCGCGTTCTCTTCTTTGTCCCTGTCGCGTTGGATATGACGTGTTCGCGGTCTCTTTCTCCTGTTCGCGTTCGATTTCATGTGCCCGCGTCCTCATTCTCTGGCTCGCGATGTAGAATGACATGTTCGAGATCTCAATCTTCTCATACTCGCGCGGTGCATGATCGCGAGAAGAAATACCTGATCGCGCGACAAATGACGTGATCGCGTGAAAAATGACTTGAATGCGGCCGCGAACTCTCGCGAGACAGCGCAAAATGGCTACCAAAATCCAACATCTCGTGGAGAACGCGACCGGGTCAAGAAAACTTGTCGGAGAACGCAGGGATTCAGGTAAGGCGATCGCGCGCGCGCGAGAATGTATTGTTTTACAGCGCGAGCAAGAAAAAAATTATCGCTAAGCTGCGGAATGCGGAAATTTTGACATTTTCGCGCTTTCCGCGGAACGCGAGAATGCCAAAATATCGCAACTTCCGCGAACGGAACGGAATTTTGGCCCAGGCCTAATCGTGATTCCTCGGTCGGACTTGGCTTTTCACGTTTGTAAGGTAAATCGTCCGAGGACGTGTCGGACACATTTTCCGACCCGAGGACGTGTGGGGAATGATTCCCAGTGCGGTTCGTATGGACTTTTTACCATGCGAATCGTGATTGCCAGTTCGTACGGTAAAAAGACCCGATACGAGTCGCACGGGGAATTTTTTACTGGATCGTGGCACCTTACTCTAGTTTAAGAAATAAATTGCATATCTGAAATGTATATTTGTAAGACTGAATCTATGTTGTTATGTTTATTAGTATGGTTTTGAGTGTTTAAATGAGTATATGGTTGTGATTCTGATTGAAAAAGTGAATGAGTGCATATAGAAAAGACAGTATAATTCAGTGAGTACAAATATGATTGTATAGGTGAATGACGGCATGTGCGAACAACTATTTGGGTGAGTGAGTGTGTGTGAGTAGCTGCATCTGTGAGTATATAAGTGTATGCGTACTTATATGGGTGAATGAGAGAGTGTGTATTTGCTTGCATGGGGCTAAGAGGGTCTGTAAGTACTTGAGTATGTGTGTAGCTGTGAGGGTGAGTTAGTGGCTTTGTAAGTGGCTGTATGGTTGAGTTAGGAGCCTAAGTGCCTGTATGTGTGAGCAAATATGTGTTAAAGTGATTGCATGAGTGTGTGAGTGAATGTGTCAGTTCTGTATGAAAGTGTGAAAGGGTATGTGAGTGACTGTATGGGTGAGTGAGTGGTTGTAATGCTGAGTGAGTGGGTTTCTGAAGTCCTGTATGTCTGAGTGAGTGGGTGTGCGTGGCTTTATGAGTGAATGAGTAGGTGCATGTGTGACTGTATTGGTGAGTTAGAGGTTGCATTAAGGGCTGTATGGGTAAATTAATGGGTGTGTGAGTAGCTCTATGGATGAGTCACTGGGTACATGAGTGGTTGTACAGATAAGTGAGTGGATGTCTGAGTGCCTGTCTTTCTGAGTGATTGGGTGTGTGAGTGACTGTATGAGTGAGCAAGTGGGTATATAAGTGACTGAGTGAGTGAGAGGTTGCATTAGAGGTTGTATGGGTAAATGGCGGGGTGTGTGAGTAGCTCTAATGGTGGGTAAGTGGCTATGTGGTAAACAACATTTACTACAAAATGTTTCTCCGCCCAGAATTTCAACACAGTTGTTACAACGACCACGTTGTAACCACGCATACCATTACTACGCAACACCTTCCCTACTGTCTGCACAGACTGGAGTTGGAATAGTATATTATACTATTCCAACATCCAGCTCCCCCCCTCCACAAGTTGTTCTTACGAGTTGCGGGATAATGGTATGTGTGTTTACAACGCAGTTGTAGCAACAACCGCGTTGTAATTTTCTGTGGGTAAAAATAATACATTAAAAAGAGGTATATCCTTGGCTGTGTGAGCAATGAATGCATGAGTAAGTGGGTGTGATAGTGACTGCATGTGTATATGAGTGATTGTATCAGTACTTGTACACATTAATGAAAAGGTGTAGCATTAACAATATGGGTAAGAGTAGATGCATGAGTGGTTGTATAACTGAGTGAGTGGGTGTATGAACACTTGTATGTAAAAGTGAGCAGGTATGTGAATAGCTGTACCAGTGAGTGAGTGGGTACATAGGGGATTATGTGGGTGAGTGAGAGGTTGCATTAGTGGATGTATGGGTGAATGACTGGGTATGTGAGTAGCTCTTTGGGTGAGTAAGTAGCTGTGGAAGTGGCTGCATGGGTGACTAAGTGGATATCTGAGTGCCTGTATTTCTTCGTGTGTGTGTGTGCATGTGTGTGTGTGTGTGTGTGTGTGTTGTGTGTGATAGTGACTATATGAGTGTGTGAATGAGTATGTCAGTGCTTGTATGAACATGTGAAAGGGTGTATAAGTGACTGTATGGGTGAGGGAGTGAATGCATGAGTGGTTGTACAGCTGAGTGAGTAGCTGTCTGAGCGCCTGTATGTCTAAGTAGGTGGGCTTGTGAGTGGCTGTATCAGTGAGTAGGTTAGTGTGTGAGTTCTTGTATAAGTGAGTGAGAGTGTGTGTGGGTGGCTATATTGGTGAGTACATGAGTGGTTGAGTGGTGGTATGGGTACATTATTGGTTGTGTCAGTGAGTGTATAGGGGAATGAGTGCATGTCTTAGTATTTGCATAAGTAAGTGGGTGGATGTTTACTATGTGACTGGGTATGTAAGTGAGATGTTCATGACTGGCTCTATGGGTGAGTGGCTGTATGGGGGAATAAGTGGATATAGGAGTGTGTATATGGGTGTGTGAAAGGGTGTATGAATGGCTGTATGGGTGAGTGAGCGAGTGCATAATTGGCAATTTGCAAAAGTGAGACTGTACAGGTGTGCCTGCAAGCATATGGCTGTTGCTTGTGTCTATGGGTGAGTGAGAGAATGATTGAGGGCCTGAGTGGGTTAGTGAGAGGGTTTTGAGTAGCTGTGTGGGTAAGTGAGGGGGTATGTCAGTGAGTGCATGGGTGAGAGCGTGGGTGCATGATTGGCTGTATAGGTGCATGAGATGGTGTGTGATTGGCTGTATGAGTGAATGGGTGTGTCTGGCTGTACATGAGAATGAATGGTTTTGTGAGTGGCTGTATGGGCGAGTGAATGGTTGTGTGATTGTCTGTGTTGGTGAGGAGGTGGGTGTGTTAGTAGCTGTATAGGTGACTGACTGCATGTGTTATTGGTTGTATGGGTGAATGGCTACCTGTTGTCCGCCTTGCATTCATGGACCTAACATGTGGCTTTCATATGGTAGACTGCTCAAAGCTGGGATGTGTCCAGGCATCTTTACTCTTTTTGATTTATATTAATTCTCTGGGTCAGCCCTTAATAATGGATCGGAAGGACTTACCAAAGATCAAGGAGAGAGAAATTCCTGTGCTGCTTTATGCAGATGATTCTGTTCTTATTGTACAAACTGCAAATAGTCTCCAGATTTGACTAGACACTTTTAATCATTTTATGAGTAGTCTAGGACTAAAAACAAATGGATGTAAGTCCTTTGTAATGAAATGTGGTCCCGAGCTAGCCAAGACTAAAACGTTTTTACTTGGTGGGGAAGAAATTATGAAAACTCCCCATTTCACGTATTTCGGAATTCTGATCGATGTAGACTTTAATTGGAAATTCCTCTTGGACGTAAGGGTCATGCAATTCCAAAGAACAATAGATGCTTTTTTTAGATTCTCTAAAATACTGGGGCACAAACTACCCAGAGAAGTGCTTTCTGTTTTTTAAAAGTAAATGCCTGTCTGTCGCCACTTTTGACGCAGGTTTATGGGGGTTTATTAGTAGTAAATCCTTTCAAATTGTCGAGACTAAGCTTATTAGAAGACTCCTGGCAGTTCCACTCTCTGCCTCAACAGCCTTTTGCCATGAAGACGTTGGGCTTGATTATACAGTAGATTATATCAAACTACAACTACTTTTGTTATGGCATAGACTCTGGAAAAACCTGAGCTTGACACATTTGGTGACAAGCATGAGATTCTGATTTCTTCTGTTTCCTGGTCGTTTCGGAATCTTCGTCCTGGATCAGTAATTTTTTTGCGTTCCTGAGTCACATCAGAACCTACTCTGGGCTTCTTCAGTCTTCACCTTTGTTACCTTATGTTACAAAGTCACTGTCTGCACGAGAGTGACTAATGTAAGTAAGGCACTTTTAAAGTTATTCTCCTAAGCCCAGGAGGCAGAGTGTATTATATTAGAGGTGTGGATATATATGTTTACACATATATATTTCTACAGTAACCCTGTAAAGCAAGTTTTTACTGTAAGTAACTGACGGTCCATAGAGTATCGTAGGCTGATTATCGAGGAAACTGGAGATAGCCAGCTTCATTATGGACCGGCTGAACTGGGGCAAGTTTGGTATCAAACACCATGCTTTTTCACCCCAACATCATTCTCCTGTTGTGGGTAAGCTGGCATGTACCGGTGTGCCACCCTGCATGGGTGCCTCCCTGGGACACAAAGCTCCATTGCCTTGGCGGGCTTCCCCGAGCTGTTTGCTACCAACACAAGAGTCAGTCCTCTTAGTGGGATGTGCTAGCACTTACCCAGGATGGAGCCAAAGGCAGAGGCAGGAAGAATATCACATCTCCACGCTCCCAGAAGGGCTAGCGCTTACAGTCATCAAGGCGGTGAGCCTCATTGGTTTTCACCGCCCTTGGTGTGTAATGTCATGCCCCTCACTCATGGACAAATCCCTTACCACCCTGTCCAGCCAGCCTGGTGGGGAAATTAGGTAGTCAGAGGGCATACATATCCAAAAGGATAGCCATACCTTTAGGGTGGGCTATGAGGTCTTCACAGCCAAGAAAGGGTCCTGCTATTTTGATAGGCCCTGAAATAGAGTATTCTGTATAGCATAGTGATGTACACCAACAGGATGTTGTCACTACAGGGGCCAAAACCAACACTGGAGGTGGGCCAGAAGCAGTAAAGTTAGGCCGCTAATCAAATACAACAACAAAACTGCTAGTACTGCAACAAATCTTCAATCTCAACTTTTCTTATGAGAACACATTTTGAAGTGAAACAAAAAGTGTCGAAGACCTTCATTTTCTTTGAATTAATCAATTAATTTATTTTATTTTTTCATTTATTTAGACTTCCATTTGTCAGAACGATTTGAAAAGTCAACCGTCCATTAGTGACTAATTTTAAGGAATTTCTCCACACCATTCATTGATACACATCAAGCATACTAGTCAAACATCCCATTCATTCCTGTAGTGTAATCATACGCATACATTCACGACACATTCTAAAATGCACATATCCTGAGTTTAATTGATGAACGAATGATAGAATCTTTCTATTTAGACCACAGAAGGAATTATTTAACAAATTGGTCTCAAAATGTGTCTCATTTTTGGATTATTCAAAATTTCTTGTGGTCCCTTCACAAGGTCTACGCGTTTCGAGACCCCTTCTTTCCTGGGGCTCTCATCAGGACCTGTAGGTTAAAAACAGAGCCTTTTTTCAGTAAAATTGGAACCCCTCACTCTTATATGCAATTACAAGCCTCGTTTAAAATTAAGTTTACTTCTAATGGAAAGTTGTTATAGTCAGCCGATCTAACGAAGAATATCACCTGAGTGAAAAAAATGAAAAGCAAAGGTGTAGCTGCAAGCTGGAAAAGTATGTCACGTCACAATCATAATCAAGCATACAATTATATTGGCTTACTTATTGAAAATTCCGATGTTTAGAATCTGAAAGAAGCTTGCGTTGGGACTGAAGGCGAACCTTTGTTTTAGCGAAGGGTTCACTAAGTAGTCTGATGGCGACTAGAGAAAGAGTATAAGGAGCGCTTTAATTACTGAGCACAGGCAAGGACTAGATAAAACGGTTATAGCAGTTCCAGTATATGAGAAGGAGACGTCATACCTCAGTTGTAAGCAAAGGAGTAGTAGTAATCTCTTTTGTTCTCGGACTCGACCGGTCTTCCAATTCTTTAGGGACTGGAGTGGATTAGAGATAACATTAGTGAGCTGGGTGATATTTTGAGGCAGACGCGTTGCAGAAAATTCAACAATTAAAATCGGGACCGACCTTAATCCTTGCTTCGTCTTTCGCAGTATTCAATTGAAATGGAGTGGACGTCGGTCATGTGGTAGTACGTAATCTGGTGTTGATGTTAGTATGAGTAAAAGTCGAAGACGGACTCTCCGCAGTACTGCAGATTTTTATAAAAATATTTTTGAATTTGTTTGTTTATTGAAAAACATGCGATTAACATAAAAAGGAATTCGCAATACTTTGGCATGCTTCTCAGTAAGGAAGAATATTATTCATAATTGCGTGGCCGAATAATGATAGTATAAGCGCAAGTGTGGTTTAAGTGAATACATATTATGGTATTGATGTTATTTTTAAAGTTTATTTCCCACTATTTCAAGAGCTGGTCTCTATTCCAGTTCTCTTTGTGCTATAAAACCGACACATAATCAATGCTTGTCTGGCAGAGTATGGTGTGGATATTAATGCTTTGGATTGGCATTGACTAAGCCACTGCGTGATGGTTGGGACGAGGAAGGCTTTTTGATAAAAACCTAATTCGTGCTTGCGCGCGGTCTAGATGTTGATACTGAGGTGTTCATTACAATTTATAAAGTTCCGAAAGCTCATTGAGTCCGTTAGTCACAGTGTTGAACTTTAGAATCAACATTGCTTCTTTTCTAGATAGTTTAAGTTCCAAATCGCCACCTCTTTCATCACGTACAACTTTGGCAATGACTGTCCATTTGAGGTCTTTAATTAGATGATTTTTGGTCTTCCAGTGGTTAACTAGTGGACCTATTTGTACATTTTTATTGATACGTGATTTATGTTGGGACACTCTTATTCGAATTTCTTGGCTGGTTTTTCCTATATAGGTTACAGGGGCAACGTATTCCGTAGACTACAAATTTGCTTTTACAGTTGGTAAAGGATTCGTGCTTCCAGAAGATGGAGTTGTATTCTAAAAGTGTTCCTTCTTCTGTGGAATCGCAGCAAATGCAGGTTCCACATTTGTGGTGGCCTTGGACTGGCTGAAGTCCTACATAATCTCGTATAGAGATTTGTTTTTCTTTCGGCATAGCTGCTCGCACAATTTGGTTGGCAATATTCCGATCTTTTTTTAAAGCAAAAAGTGGGTTTTGCTTTAAAGAATGGTCCAGATTTTTTATCAAATGCCAATTCTGAATGATGACTTTTTTCAGAAGGTTCGAATTGAGACAAAATGTGGAGACACAAACGATCCTTTCTAGTGGTGTCTTGTCAGTCTTTTTTAGTAATTCTTCTCTTGGGGTCCACCAAGCTCTTTTTATCGCTTTTTTCAGAAGTTTCCTTGGGTAGCCTCTTTTTTTCAAATTTTCAAGTAATTTCATGGCATGATGCATATATTCATCCTTGAATTGGCAATTGCGTCTTATGCGCAAAAATTGCCCAAATGGAAGATTTTCTCTTAAATTCCTTGGATGGTTGCTTGTGAAATGTAGCGTTTTATTTCGGTCAGTGGGCTTTTTAAAGAGGGTGGTCACCAGTGCATTGTCAGATGGATACACTTCTACATCTAGAAATGGAATCTTTGTTTGGGAATGGTTAAGGCTGAATTTAATGTCTTCAGTTCAATTGTTTAGCCAGTGATGGAATGTTGTGAGATTTTCTTGTGTGCCAGTCCATGTCATGAACACATCGTGGATGTAGCGAGTCCATTTACCAATAAATTGGAAAAATGGGTTGTTGTTGTAGATGAATTTCTCTTCATATTTAGCCATGAAAAGAACCGCTAGCTCTGGTGCAAAGGGACAACCCATTGCTACTCCTTTGATTTGGAAGTAGAACTGACCGTTGAAGTTGAAGTAATTCTTCTTTAATGCAAAACTCGCTAGTTCCATGATAAATTCCGTGGGTACTTTTGGATTGGATCTGTTTTGTAGATATGATTGAATGACTGAAAGGCCTTCGTCTTGAGGTATCTGTGTATATAAAGAAACTACATAAAGTGTTACCAAATAATGTAGATCCTGTTCAAATTTTATGGATGTCAATTTATTGATGAAGTCTGTTGTGTCACGTAGGAAAGATGGTACTTCAAAGATGAATGGTTTCAGAAAGTAATCAACAAATGTGGAGATTGGTTCTAGCAAGGATTCACAGCCGGAAATGATGGGTCTTCCTGGCGGTGATGTTTCATTTTTATGTATCTTCGGGAGTACATAAAACAGAGGAGTCCTCGGGTTTTTATTTTGCAGGAACTCATGTTCTTTTTTTGAAAGGTAGCCTTGTTCTAATCCTTTATCTAGTATTGGGAATAGAATGTTTTGTAATTCGAAAGTTGGATCTTTGTTGATTTTTCGGTAGCATTCTATGTCACCCAGTTGTCTGTTGACCTCAGTAATACAGTCCAATTTGTCTAATATTACTATCGAACCGCCTTTGTCTGCCTGCTTGATTATTATAGAATGGTCATTTTGAAGTTTAGATAGGGCCTCGATTTGTGGTTTTGTCGTGTTAAATTTGACCCATCTTTTATTATTTTCCATTTCTGTTATTGCTGAAAGAATGGTTTTTTCAAAGGTGACTACTTCCTTCAGAATTTTATTGGCAGGTGGACAAAATGAGGATTTATTTCTCAAGCCGGTGTTGTCGATGGTTTCTGTATATGGGTTCAAAATGAAAAAAGTTTTTAACCTGTTTTTTCGACAAAATTCAATGATCTCTGTTTTCAATCTCACAAAATCTGTATGTTTTGCTGGAACGAATGAGATTCCTTTCTCTAATATACTCTGTTCGTCTTTAGTTAGTGGTCTCTTTGATAGATTATAGACCAATGATGTTCCTAGCTCTTGTAGTTCTGTCGACGAGTGGACATTTCCCATGGTTGGGTATTGAATCGTACTCTTCCTCGTGATCGTTGTTGGCCTCTCCCTAAAAAAGGAGTTTGTTGTTGTGGTTGTTGGAAGTTGACTCGTTGATTGGTATTTTTATATCTGTTGTCTGTATCGCCTTCGCTACCACTTGAGGAAGATGATGTCTCTGAAAATGTAATGAAGTTTTTAGAAGACCTTCCTTGGTATGCAGATAAATATCTACGAGATTCAGTCTGTATGTAGAAATCAGTTTGTAAGTAAGGGTATACTTTAGTCAATGAGAAGTTTCTTTTGTCTTTGTCAAATTTATTGCTTTTTTGGTTCACGGTATAGTCTTTAAATTCAGAAATTTCTTTTTCAACTTTTTCTAATAGCGCATTTGAATCCGTGATTGACTGATTTATCTCGATTTCTGATTCTAAAGCTTCGATTTCCTCAAGTTGTTGTTTAGATATACGTTGAGCAGTTTCCACTGTCAGGACCATAAGGTCTCTGCTGCATTTAGTCTCAATGAGGCTGTAACTTTTTTTATAGAGTGGATCTTCGGTAAATATTACCGGAATGTTTTTGATTTGTAGCCCACTTGGATACACTTCTACATTTAGAAATTTGATTCATTCAAAGAAAACGAAGGTCTTCGACACTTTTTGTTTCAATTCAAAATGTGTTCTCATAAGAAAAGTTGGGATTGAAGATTTGTTGCAGTACTAGCAGTTTTGTTGTTGTATTTGATTAGCGGCCTAGCTTTACTGCTTCTGGCCCACCTCCAGTGTTGGTTGTGGCTTGCTTAGCAGAGGGTGCTCTGCAAGAGGTTAATCTGTGTTTTATTCACAGCAGTTACAAAAGCAATAGCTACTTCCTTTCAGGATACATCTACCACAAAGACTTCCACATACATTCACAGTTTGCTTGAGAGGATGACTGAAAATGATACCTTTGCATACAGCGAAGAACATATTAAAAACTTATTAGATGCCCCCCCTTTTTTGCATCAGCCTCACTTAGCTCTTCAGCAAAAAATCAAAATGAATCAGACAAACTCTTAAGACTTAAAAAGAAACAAATTAGAACAGATCTACATGGACATTTTTTGATTCAACATCTAAAAACAGGCACTATCCCAAGTGGGCTACAAATCAAAAACATTCCGGTAATATTTACCGAAGATCCACTTTATAAAAAAGGTTACAGCCTAATTGTGACTAAATGCAGCAGAGACCTTATGGTCCTGACAGTGGAAACTGCTCAACGTATATCTAAACAACAACTTGAGGAAATCGAAGCTTTAGAATCTGAAATCAAGATAAATCAGTCAATCACGGATTCAAAAGCGCATACCAAGGAAGGTCTTCTAAAAACTTCATTACATTTTCAGAGACATCATCTTCCTCAAGTGGTAGCGAAGGCGATACAGACAACAGATATAAGAATACCAATCAACGAGTCAACTTCCAACAACCACAACAACAAACTCCTTTTTTAGGGAGAGGCCAACAATGATCACGAGGAAGAGTACGATTCAATACCCAACCATGGGAAATGTCCACTCGTCGACAGAACTACAAGAGCTAGGAACATCATTGGTCTATGATCTATCAAAGAGACCACTAACTAAAGATGAACAGAGTATATTAGAGAAAGGACTCTCATTCGTTCCAGCAAAACATACAGATTTTGTGATATTGAAAACAGAGATCATTGAATTTTGTCGAAAAATCAGGTTAAAAACTTTTTTCATTTTGAACCCATATACAGAAACCATCGACAACACCGGCTTGAGAAATAAATCCTCCTTTTGTCCACCTGCCAATAAAATTCCGAGAGAAGTAGTCACCTTTGAAAAAACCATTCTTTCAGCAATAACAGGAATGGAAAATAATAAAAGATGGGTCAAATTTAACACGACAAAACCACAAATAGAGGCCCTATCTAACCTTCAAAATGACCATTATATAATAATCAAGCAGACCGACAAAGGCGGTTCGATAGTAATATTAGACAAATTAGACTATATTACTGAGGTCAACAGACAACTGGGTGACATAGAATGCTACCAAAAAATCAACAAAGATCCAACTTTCGAAATACAAAACATTCTATTCCCAATACTAGATAAAGGATTAGAACAAGGCTACCTTTCAAAAAAAGAACATGAGTTCCTGCAAAATAAAAACCCGAGGACTCCTCTGTTTTATGTACTCCCGAAGATACATAAAAATGAATCATCACCGCCAGGAAGACCCATCATTTCCGGATGTGAATCTTTGCTAGAACCAATCTCCAAATTTGTTGACTACTTTCTGAAACCATTCATCTTTGAAGTACCATCTTTCCTACGTGACACAACAGACTTCATCAATAAATTGACATCCATAAATTTTTTTTCAATTTATTGGTAAATGGACTCGCTCAACGATGATGTGTTCATGACATGGACTGGCACAGAAGAAACTTTCACAACATTCCATCACTGGCTAAACAATCGAACTGAAGACATTAAATTCAGCCTGAACCATTCCCAAACAAAGATTCCATTTCTAGATGTAGAAGTGTATCCATCTGACAATGCCCTGGTGACCACCCTCTTTAAAAAGCCCACTGACCGAAATAAAACGCTAATTTTCACAAGCAACCATCCAAGGAATTTAAGAGAAAATCTTCCATTTGGGCAATTTTTGCGTATAAGACGCAATTGCCAATTCAAGGAGAAATATATGCATCATGCATAAAATTACTTGAAAATTTGAAAAAAAGAGGCTACCCAAGGAAACTTCTGAAAAAAGCGATAAAAAGAGCTTGGTGGACCCCAAGAGAAGAATTACTAAAAAAGACTGACAAGACACCACTAGAAAGGATCGTTTGTGTCTCTACATTTTGTCCCAATTCGAACCTTCTGAAAAAAGTCATCATTCAGAATTGGCATTTGATAAAAAATCTGGACCATTCTTTAAAGCAAAACCCACTTTTTGCTTTCAAAAAAGATCGTAATATTGCCAACCAAATTGTGCGAGCAGCTATGCCGAAAGAAAAACAAATCTCTATACGAGATTATGTAGGACTTCAGCCAGTCCAAGGCCACCACAAATGTGGAACCTGCATTTGCTGCGATTCCACAGAAGAAGGAACACTTTTTGAATACAACTCCATCTTCTGGAAGCACGAATCCTTTACCAACTGTAAAAGCAAATTTGTAGTCTACGGAATACGTTGCCCCTGTAACCTATTATATATAGGAAAAACCAGCCAAGAAATTCGAATAAGAGTGTCCCAACATAAATCACGTATCAATAAAAATGTACAAACAGCTCCACTAGTTAACCACTGGAAGACCAAAAATCATCTAATTAAAGACCTCAAATGGACAGTCATTGCCAAAGTTGTACGTGATGAAAGAGGTGGCGATTTGGAACTTAAACTATCTAGAAAAGAAGCAATGTTGATACTAAAGTTCAACACTGTGACTAACGGACTCAATGAGCTTTCGGAACTTTATAAATTGTAATGAACACCTCAGTATCAACATCTAGACCGCGCGCAAGCACGAATTCAATTTTTATCAAAAAGCCTTCCTCGTCCCAACCATCACGCAGTGGCTTAGTCAATGCCAATCCAAAGCATTAATATCCACACCATACTCTGCCAGACAAGCATTGATTATGTGTCGGTTTTATAGCACAAAGAGAACTGGAATAGAGACCAGCTCTTGAAATAGTGGGAAATAAACTTTAAAAATAACATCAATACCATAATATGTATTCACTTAAACCACACTTGCGCTTATACTATCATCATTCGGCCACGCAATTATGAATAATATTCTTCCTTACTGAGAAGCATGCCAAAGTATTGCGAATTCCTTTTTATGTTAATCGCATGTTTTTCAATAAACAAACAAATTCAAAAATATTTTTATAAAAAACTGCAGTAGTGCGGAGAGTCCGTTTTCGACTTTTACTCATACTAACATCAACACCAGATTACGTACTACCACGTGACCGACGTCCACTCCATTTCAATTGAATACTGCAAAAGACGAAGCAAGGATTCAGGTCGGTCCCGATTTTAATTGTTGAATTTTCTGCAACGCGTTTGCCTCAAAATATCACCCAGCCCACTAATGTTATCTCTAATCCCCTCCAGTCCCTAAAAGAATTGGAAGACAGGTCGAGTCCGAGAACAAAAGAGATTACTACTACTCCTTTGCTTACAACTGAGGTATGACGTCTCCTTCTCATATACTGGAACTGCTATAACCGTTTTATCTAGTCCTTGCCTGTGCACAGTAATTAAAGCGCTCCTTATACTCTTTCTCTAGTCGCCATCAGACTACTTAGTGAACCCTTCACTAAAACAAAGGTTCGCCTTCAATCCCAACGCAAGCTTCTTTCTGATTCTTAACAACGGAATTTTCAATAAGTAAGCCAATATAAGTGTATGCTTGATTATGATTGTGACGTGACATACTTTTCCAGCTTGCAGCTACACCTTTGCTTTTCATTTTTTTCACTCAGGTGATATTCTTCGTTAGATCGGCTGACTATAACAACTTTCCATTAGAGGTAAACTTAATTTTAAACGAGGCTTGTAATTGTATATAGAGTGAGGGGTTCCAATGTTACTGAAAAAAGGCTCTGTTTTTAACCTATAGGTCCTGATGAGAGCCCCAGGAAAGAAGGGGTCTCGAAACGCGTAGACCTTGTGAAGAGACCACAAGAAATTTTGAATAATCCAAAAATGAAACAAATTTTGAGACCAATTTGTTAAATAATTCCTTCTGTGGTCTAAATAGAAAGATTCTATCGTTCGTTCATCAATTAAATTCAGGATATGTGCATTTTAGAATGGGTCGTGAATGTATGCGTATGATTACACTACAGGAATGAATGGGATGTTTGACTAGTATGCTTGATGTGTATCAATGAATGGTGTGGAGAAATTCCTTAAAATTAGTCACTAATGGACGGTTGACTTTTCAAATCGTTCTGACAAATGGAAGTCTAAATAAATTAAAAAATAAAATAAATTTATTGATTAATTCAAAGAAAACGAAGGTCTTCGACACTTTTTGTTTCACTTCAAAATGTGTTCTCATAAGAAAAGTTGAGATTGAAGATTTGTTGCAGTACTAGCAGTTTTGTTGCTGTATTAGTCACTACAGGGGCGGCTTGGCCACAGGAAGCAGTAGCCCATTAGCCACTGTCCCTCACACCCTTAACGCCCGTTAAACTAAGATTTAAGTGGCTGCCCTGACACCAGAACTTTAGATCTAACTTGTAATCTGAGAAGATACTTAAAGAATAACTTCACCAAATCCAGGACTTTGGACTCTGCCACAATGCAAAGAGAGAACTCTTAAGTGCCCTGACGAGATCATATACTGAATCTGAGTATCAAAGTGTCCCCGTGGACAAAGCTCACTGCTCCTTGCAAGAGGGACTCCAGTGGACACTGGCAATCTGAAAAAGACTGCTCTGACTGGTGGAACCAGTCCCCTGCACCCTGCAGAATAATCAACATGCTGCATCACAGAAATTGAGACCCACTCTGTCTATCTGGAGTGATCCCAAAAAGAAGTGGCATCCTACAAGCCCAGAGCGGTAACCAAGCTCACAACAAGTTTTGAGCCTCTAGTCTACTCCTGTTGACCTCCAGCCGCCTAAGAATCTGAAGACTACATTTGCTGCAGCCAAGGCTTGCTTATCGCCAGTCAGGTGATTGACTCCTTAAGTGATGCTTCCAGCCCAAAAGCTGTTCCCAGCGACAACCACCGATGTTGGTAACACCCTGCTGCTGTGTTCCTGCATCCTGAAGTTGGTGTTGTCAAGTGCGTGGCACAACCCACTACCAGTGATTGACAGCTGCCAGCTACCTCTGAACTCAGACCCATCAAGCAAGGCAGAAGAGATTCAACTGTTCGACTTGGGTCCTGAGACCACAAAGGCTTCTACTCTATGAGTATAGAGTGAATCTTCATCGTAAAGTCTGGTTTTGTCAAGTGCTGCATTTTGACATCTCCCGCGGATCCCATCAGCACCAAAGACAGCCAAGTAATCTCAGCTTCCGAACTCCCTGGGCAAGGTAGCACAGAGCCGACTGTCGAGTCTTGGGGTCCCCAGGACCTTAATCACAGGAGAGTTTGCTTGAACTTCCCCTGCAACTACCGTTTTGCTAAGTATGTTTATCTCCATTGATTTTAATGGCGAACATTTGACAATGTTACTGTATTTATTGCTTTATTCCTTAAAATTCTATAACTCTGCTTATATGTCCAGTACCAAGTTTATTTTGGTGTCAATGTTTATATAAAATACAATCTATTTTTATAAATTATTGCAAAGGTTTCTTTCGAGTCGTGTCACTTGTGGTTTTCTTTTTTTTTTTTTTTTACAGAGTTTTATATAGCGAGAACTTGACCGGTATCGGAGCGCTTTACATTGCACTAGTTGCGTTACATGTGGAGACACATATTCATTTTTGTGAGGCACAGGGAAATTAAGTGATTTGCCCAGAATCACAGGATGTTCAGCGTCATTGCCGAGACTCAAACCCTATTTCCCAGATTTTAGGTCAACTGCCCTAGACGTTAGGCCAACTCCTCTCCCCTGTTGTTGATGCTGATACTGTGAAATGCTTAACATATGTTCCTCTTAGAAAACCTTCTGCTCTGTGCTACTCTGCCAGGACTGAGCTAGCGCTTCTAAGGGTGAACCTGAGGTCCACTTTTCTGTATTGTGTTATTATTACATGATAAGGCCCAACAGCCATATTAAATAATATTTCTACCTTGCAAAATTGGTGTTTTAGTGGTGGGATCTAGAACCTATGTTTCATTTGTACCACCTGACATTAAAAAAGTAGGCCAGGGTAAGAGCTGAGATCTCAAGAAGCCTGGGACTTGATTTGACTGTAATCAGCCAGGGCATAAGAGAGGTGATGCAGGGTGCACCAAGAAGTTGCCCACTGGTGGACCTTCTAAGGGTGTAGCTAGGTTGTGCATGGAAATGGATGTGTTCTCTGGAGAGGCCAGAGCCTACACAGAAGTAAATTTAGTTTACCTGGGTGGAGTGGATGTTGAACCACTGGACACTCTGCCTGACAATCTGTCTAGGTACAAGCAGAGACCCAGGATCAATGGGACTGACATAGAAGCTTTTAGGGAGACAGGAGCCAATGTTATCAGGGTACCAGCCAAACTGGTTTTCCAAGAGCAGTACATTCTTGGTGCTAGTCATGAAATTACCACTGCTGAAATGGAGATTAGGCAGCATCCACTAGCTGTTGGTAACCTAGATTGGGGATAGGTTGTTTGTCCAAAACAGGTGGTAGTATCCCTTTTTCTACCAAAAGTACTCCCCACCACTAACTCAAAGATGAGATTGTGAGTTGTATTCGAACAGACCTAGAATTTTCAGATGTTAAGATCCCTAAATGAAGATGGAACTAAACACCACTACTCCGTGGGGAAGGAGGCAACTCCTTTTGTTTTATATTCCCTCACACACCCTAGTGGTGTCATGCTTCATAATCGGGACACCTCGACCCCTATAAGTCGAGGTGGGCTCGACCATGTCTCAGGGAGCTCTTATGAAGATGTTTTTGGCCAGGGGGATAAAGATTAAAAGCCACAGCAGTTCCCAGTATCCCTTTTATTCTTGGAACTGTCAGTGGTGATAATAAAATACAGTTTAAGGGTCAAATTGGGATATTATGGTCCTAAGACCCTATAGCCAACATGTTTCAGTCCTGCTGAGCCCCATAAAGGGTGCTGGACTTTCTTCAGGGCGGAAAAAATGCCCCCTGGATTGGGTTAGGCAGAAGAATTCCCTGCACTATTTGGGATGAGGGCGACTAACGCTCCTCATCAATTGTCGTGGACTAATTAGTCTTGTATGTCACTCCATCTACCCACCACAAATCTTGATAAATTCAAGATAAGATGCGAACTAAGCGAATTCTTTCGGAAGATAAGATTAAAAACGTTCTTTGCGTCAACTGACCGACTTATTGAAGATCATAAGTACACATCGTTACGGACGAAGTCCAGTTTCTTCCCTCCATCCTCAATGATGCCCCCGGAAGTATTAGCCTTTGAAGATGCAGTATCAAACGAGATTGAAAATCTACCCACGTGGGGTGGAGGTTTCGATATATGAGCAAGAAATAACGCATGGCTCTAAAAGAACTAAGTACAAGATCCGATGTGGTTAATAAACCAGCTGACAAAGGTGGAGCAACAGTGATACAGAGCGTTTCAGCATATAGATCAGCCTGTATCAATCTATTAGTAGATACCAAATTTTACAAACTCATCCACAGAGATCCTACAGCTCGACTCAAGAAAAACATAAACACTTACAATAGAGGCACTGGAACAGAAGTGGATAAATAAGAAGGAGCAGCATTTCCTGAACTGTGATGATCCTAGAACACCAATATTCTATACAATACCCAAAATCCACAAAGGAAGAATACCACCACCAGGGAGACCCATTGTGTCAGGGATAGGTTCCCTTTTGGAACCAATGTCTAAGTACACAGATTGGTTTCTCCGTCCTCTGGTGACTCAAATTAAATCCTACATCCAAGACACCAAGCATCTACTAAACGTCCTTCGGGATGTTACATACGATCCAACACAGAACATTTTGGTATGTCTGGATGTTGAAGCATTATATTCCAGCATTCCGCAAGATGAGAGCATCAGAGTGATTGAAACATATCTACAGCAAGGAGAATGGACCTGGGACGCACCAATAAGCTGGGTTATCACACTTATGAGTCTGGCATTGAAAGAGAACTTTTTCAGATTCGAGGATCAACTGTACCTGCAAACACACGGTACATCTATGGGGAGCACATTTGCTCCCAGCATAGCATGTCTCTATGTAGGACATCTGGAGGAAGAACACATATGGACCACCAACCCATATACCAAGAATATCAAAGGGTGGTGGCGGTATATAGATGATATCTTGGTAATTTGGGAAGGCGATACAGACACATTGACCAACTTCCATACATGGGTCAATCAACTCAACCCACATTTGAAATTTACCATGACATCTAACCAAAATCAGATATCATTTCTAGATGTAAAATTGAGCGCAAAAAATGGGGGGATTACCAGTTCTTTATTTTCCAAACCAACTGATAAAAACAGTTTACTCCACTTCAACATCGCCCATCCCCGGTCACTCAGGGAAAATCTCCCAATAGGCCAATTTTTGCGTATACGCAGGAATTGTGCCGATCTGGGGGAATACTGAATAGAAGCAGATAATCTGACAAAGAAACTATATGAAAGATCGTACCCAAGAAGGATTATTGAAAATGCAAAAAAACGATCTCGTAACACACCCAGAGAGGCCCTACTTGAGACACATCAAAAAGAAGAACCAGACGCTCTCATATGTGTTACCACCTATAATACATCATCCAATCTGATTAAGAAAATTATCAATAATAAGTGGACAGTTCTCACGTCCAATTAACTGAAATATGAGAAACCAATGTTCTCTTTTAAACGGAACAGAAGTCTGAGGGATTCTCTCATTCATACTGATTTCAAGAAACCGAAAATACAATCCAGAAAACAGACAACAATATGGAATCTACCAATGGTCACTGGACACTACCCATGCGGGACTTGCGTGGCTTGCCCGTTTACAGAACAGACTAAAGAAATAGATCTGGGAATGTCATACCCGTGGGAACAGCGATCACACACGAATTGCAATACAGATAAGGTCATCTATCTGATAAAAAGTCCCTGCCAACTGATGTATGTGGGATTGACAGGAAGAAAAATCAAAGTGCGTATATGTGAGAATAGAAGCACGATCAGAAGGGCTATTACGTCTACTAAATTGACAGCACATTACATTGAGCAAAAACACACAGATTCAGATTTGTGGTGGACAATTATTGAGAAAGTGAATGGGGAGGGCGATATGTCTAAAACCCTATTGGAACGCGAACAACGATGGGTATACAGACTCAAAACCCACATCATTGGATTAAACGATTCAATACCATGGAACCAACTTACTCAGAGATAACACACATTATGAATAATACAACTGAAACATAACCCCACATTCAAGTCTCGTAGATATAGTCGTACCTAGACTTAAAACCGAAAATTATGGAAACTAGAGATTGTGTGTGATGTTGCTTTTTAGCAACCAATGGCTAGATCACTTGGTTTTCTATTTTTATTTTTATTTCAAGACCAATAGCTTCTGACCCTCCAACAATGCAAACAGGTTGCGTTCCGCGGTGGGTATGTCCCAAAAAATTAAAAAACTACAATATTGATTCAGCAGCCAGTCTCTGGAGCCAGGCGCCTGGGAACCAGGTGGCTGTCTCCTGTGGGTCTCCCATGAGATACATTCTCTATTTAATAACTAGACTCTCAAACCCGAGTGGCTTAGGACATATAGAGATCACACACTCTCGTCATACAGATCATCCATAGGCGACGGAATAATACTGATAGCCTGTAGTTATAACCGGCAATTGTGCCGGCTATATCGGCATCATATTGGTCACCTCTGATGGACCAGTGTGAAATAGATATGAATATATACACGGATCGAGACTCCATAAACATGCATCAGCAAATTGGTAAAGCTTTGTTTGAGAAATAAAAAAATCCCTTAAAGAAAGCATCAATAGACACGCACTAAGCCCAAAACTACAATTCCCATGAGTCTCGATGACAGTCGACAGAGTCGGTGACAGGATACGGAAGTAGGCGGGGCAACAACCAATAGCGAATTGTGTGTTTAAAGCGTCACAAGGAAACGGAACAGCACCCCAAGCAGTGGAACCACCACCGAATAGGTTGATACGAGGGGCAGGACCCTTGATGGCGTGAGTAAATGCTGCCGAGTGACTACAACGCTAAGGTATGAGGAGAGAGCTGGTCCCCTCGCGGGATCCAGCACCGAACATAACTCTAACAGACTTTGTCTTTCGTTTATGTTTTTGTGTGTCTCTCTATGTGTACGCTTACTTGATGGCCAACTCTCCATGACAAACTGGGATACTCACATCTTATGGGGTTGATGATACTTACGCTTACGATTACGAAGTGTTTGACTACAGGGCTACCCCACTTACGGTAGTCTTCCACTTGGAGTTGATACCCCTCTCAAAACGGGATAAGAATGCATGTATGAGAGAGAGAGAAAGTATAGACGTATGTAAGAGCGCGAATGGTGAGCATGTCATCACGCGATCATGTTACATGTACAGATGTATATATATATATATATATATATATATATATAAAAACCACGGCGATTTTTCACATTTTATAGTGTTTTTTCACAAGAGGATTACACGGGTGTTAGTACATTATGTATAGACGTACACCTATGAATAAAAGGAGATAGGATGCGGCATACAGCCGCCACAAAAAACGGGCAATAGACAAATATGAACGTGTGAGTAAATCAGAGTGTTTTTTCACCCGCCACCCGGAAATGTCTGTTGTCTTCACCTTGATTGAGTTGAGACGCACGTCTGTAGACATGAACATTCCTGGATCTCCATATATAATTATATGTGGTGTCTCTTTCTTTCCTTTTTTCTTTTGTCTCCTTGTTTCTCTACCTAGATGGAGTGACATACAAGACTAATTAGTCCACGACAATTGATGAGGAGCGTTAGTCGCCCTCATCCCAAATAGTGCAGGGAATTCTTCTGCCTAACCCAATCCAGGGGGCATTTTTTCCGCCCTGAAGAAAGTCCAGCACCCTTTATGGGGCTCAGCAGGACTGAAACATGTTTGCTATAGGGTCTTAGGACCATAATATCCCAATTTGACCCTTAAACTGTATTTTATTATCACCACTGACAGTTCCAAGAATAAAAGGGATACTGGGAACTGCTGTGGCTTTTAATCTTTATCCCCCTGGCCAAAAACATCTTCATAAGAGCTCCCTGAGACATGGTCGAGCCCACCTCGACTTATAGGGGTCGAGGTGTCCCGATGATGAAGCATGACACCACTAGGGTGTGTGAGGGAATATAAAACAAAAGGAGTTGCCTCCTTCCCCATGGAGTAGTGGTGTTTAGTTGAGTTAGTGGTGGGGAGTACTTTTGGTAGAACAGTGTATAACCTGGGAGGGTGTACTCCTCCCTATATTTCCTCTCAGCCCCCCTGTAAGTTTGGAACCCATTCCTGCTTACGTCAGTGCTTAACGGTAGTATCCCTTGCCCTGACATTTCCATGTCTGTTTGGCAATGATCTGGAAACTTCTGCATGGGTAGAAGTAGAAAAGAGGTTCCATGCAGATATGCAGATATGCTGGGCCTCCTTGAACGAGTGTGCATGACTACGAGAGCATAGTTTGCAAAGAAGGGAGGCTAAGAGGACTTGGAGCCTGAAACTATTGCCAAGGCAATCTAGAAAAATAGAAATGTCAGGAAGACTAGTGGTACAGCTTCCAAGGAGGCCAAAGATCGGGGAGCACTGTTCTGAGAAAGGCACCCTGGTGCCTGATGGAGGAACTGTAGCTTAGGTGGTTGGGTCTGACCAGGCAGAGCTTCTTGAGGCAGGAAGACCCTCCAGAGAGGACCTGTGTGCAGATAAAAAGGTGTATCCTACCCTAGAGAGCCTGAGTCAGCAAGCTGCCAGCCAAGAAGAGGGAGACAAGTGTGGTCTGTAGGGTTTATTAGGAGGATGGACTCCTGTACACTGAGGCCAGGGAACCCAAACCAAGGGCAATCAGGAGAGTAGTAGTCCCCCCTGCATACAGGGAATTCATTCTTACATTGGCCCATGAAATCCCCCTCACTGGATATCTGGAACAGACTAAGACTTGGGAAAGGCTAGTCGCCCATTTTTATTGGCCTTTTAGGAAGCTGGCTCTCTATATAGTGTATTAAAACGAAGTGCACTGTGCAGAGAGTCCAGGGAGTCCCTCATTGGTTACAGAGGCAAAAGGAAAATATATCAATGCTCTATTTCTGACAGTATGGGTGAGCAGTTAGGCTTATCAGAGGGTAGTGCTAAGCATTTGTTGTACTCACAAAGGCAATAAAGGAGAAACACACTCATGAATAAATCTGAGACCAATTTGTAGAAAGAACATCGATTTTTTTTATAATTTTCAGACCACGAACTTCGTTCTACAGTAAGTACTTTAAAAGTTATGAATGTTTATAGTTTGCAAAATAGATCACTTTTGTGTGCATTTACGCACCATTAAAGTCAGTAGAAAAAAATACAAAAATGCATATAAAATGATGTAGTCGACTTTTAAGGTTCACCTCCTGGATTTTGATAGTTAGCACGGCCAGACCCAATGCTACCTAGCAGATTAATTACACATCAGTTGAGGCACATTATAGGTATTCGTCTTTTGAACATATCATATGGTACCAGAGTCACAGAGAATTTCAAAGTCCAGAAACAAATCAAAAAGTTTAGTTGGTTATCATTTGTTTATTATTCCTTTCTTGGATTGTCCAAATTTCCATATAACACATAACAGCCGACACGTGTTTCGTCCATCCGGACTTTTTCAAGGCAGAGCTCCTGGTTATCTTTCCAATGGCTTAAGAAGGACCCCTATCACCATTGGTGATGTCGAAACCCACTTGTACTTTTAGAGTTGTCCCATCCTGGTCTTTTTTCGAAAATAGTCCCCAAACGAGGTTTGTCTTTCAAATCTTGATTTAAAACAAAGGTCGTGATAAACCTGTTAACGGCACCCGTAGATTCGTCCTGACTTACGTAGTAGCACCGACCAATGACCTAGCAGATTCTCTGGAGCGTCCCGGTTTCAACTGGGAGCAGGGTGCTGAGGTCATCATTGGTAGCATGTGCACTGCGAAGAAGGACGCATCTTGAAAACTTACTGCATGAGGGGACTTACAGGTAAGTCTGAGGGGTCCCACGCAAGGGAGCAGGATGCAAGGGCCTCAGGACCATTGGAGCACAGCTAGATCATCATTGGCTGGGCTGGTCAAGCCAGGTGCAGAGCAGATAGGTCAGCCGGGCAGCATGTGTCAAGCAGTCAGAGGCAGGCAGCTTGGAAAGTCGATTTCAGGACAGTTGTGCTCGGTTTGGTGCCTGCTATTGCAGGGGAGCATTGTCTCTGCTCCAAGGGAGGTTCTTTGGCTCTTGGGTTCTTGGATTCTTGGAGTCCTCATACTGGCAATACGAGGCAGCACACCACAATGGTCGAGTCCTTAAGGCAGCATGCAGGGTTTGGCACCAATTTCTCTTCAGCAAGGCTTCAGTTCTCAGACAGCAGCTCTTCATAGTCCATTTTTTCCATGTGTCTATCAAATCTCAAGCTCAAGTTCCAGAGATGCCACCTAAATACTAAATTAAGGGACGTTACAGGGAGAGACAGGTAGTAGCCAATGGGCTACCTACCATTAGGGTGTCTACACTCTCAAATTGACCACTTTCTGTGGGAAGGGGCACTACCTTAGCCCTGATAGGTTGTTTCCCTCCCATCTCAAGATGTAGAAGTTGCAAAAGTGGGGTCCACATCACCTGACACACATTAGGAGTGGTGCTGGCTGAATGTAGGCACACCTCCTCATCTAACTAATTTCCAGACCTTTCCTCCTGCCAAAAGTGGAGCAAGAAAATGGTGTTGGCATCCTTCATTATCTGGAGATGACTGGGTTGCATTTCAAAGGCAACTTCACCATTGGAACTTCCCACCTCGGAAGACTATCCTGTCCTGGAGAGGCTCTGTTCCCATCCTCTAAGGGCACTGGCCCTCATCCCTTAGGGTCAGATACATGTCTGGTGGTGGTTGACTGGCTGAAACTAGACAAAGACCACACCAGTACTTGTTAGGTTCTCAGGGGACCCTCTGAAGGATCTCCTGCATGCAGGTAGTTAATAATCATCCAACACTGGTATTAGTAAAGATTTTGTAAGATGAGATGTTTGGTATCAAACATCTTAGGGTACAGTGAAGCAGCCTGGAGCTAGGAAACTTGTAATGACAAGTATCCAGCCCATGTACTCTCTATGGCTTCCCTGTGAACTTACAATATCCAAGAATGGACTTGATAGTGTAGGGTCATATCTGCTCATGTAGATATGTCCACATCTGGAATATTGGGCGCCCTTCCTTATGACTGTAAGATCTGCAGTAGGGGTGACTTACCTATACCCCATGCAGTCGATGGTGGCCTGGAACACATGGCTGTGTGCCATGTCGACTCTTCAGTTTTCTCTGCACCAAGACATGCAGCCTGCAATGGCAGAGTGCATGGTCTTGGTAAGGGGTCCTTGGGGGTGGCACAATTTGTGCTGCAGTCCCAGTGGAGCCTCTTCAGTACCGATGCCCTAGGTACCAAGGGTACCATTTACTAGAGATGTACAGTGGTTGCTGAAGCTGTGCCAATCATGGTACAGTTTTTGGGAAAGAGATCTGGCACAAGGAGCCTGGTTAGCAGGGGCCCTGTGCACTTACAGTTCAAAATTACATCAGGCATCAAGTAAAAAGTGAAGACTAATTATGTCAAAAGAGGGCCTTTCCTACAGGTCCCAGATGTCTGAGACGGTTAAGGAGTTCTGTCACTTCTGTCCAACCTGTCAACTATAAAGGCTCCTTAAATCCATTACATATGGCTGGGACTCCCTTTCAGATTGTAAGGATCGAAGTGGTTGGTCCCCCGACCCTCCTTCTGCATCTGTAAATAGATTTATCCTAGTGGTAGTGGACATTCCACTAGATATCCAGAGGAAATCCCCCTTAGGACCACAACTGCTCCTGCAGTGGCAAAGGCCCTCCTTAGCATCTTAACCAGGGTCTAGGTTTTCTAAGGAAGTGGTCTCATACAGAGGGATGACGTTCATGTCTGCATACCTCATGGACTATGTAAAATGAACATGGTGTGAGTTACAAATTCACAAACCCCTATCTCAACCAGACTAATGGCTTGATGGAGAGATTCAAGAAGACCATTAAAAGCACAGTCGAGGGACTCCCGGACAAGCTCAAGCAGAGATGGGATGTCTTCTTGCCATGCCTCCTGTTCGCATACAGAGAGGGTTCACAGAAGGCATTTGGCTTTAGTCCCTTTGAACTCTAAGTTTGGTTAGGGAGGGTTGGGAGAAACCTCAGCAGGACATAGTGGAATGTAGGAAGATAGCTCTCTATATTGTGTACTGAAATGATGTACACGGTGCAGAGAGTCCAGTGAGACCCAGATTGGTATACAGAGGCAAAAGTAGATAATACTAATGCTCTATTTGTGATAGTGTGGGCGAGCAGCTTGGCTTATCAGAGGGTAGTGCTAAGCATTTGTTGTACTCGCAGAAGCTATAAATGAGACACCCACATAAGAATAAATCAGAGACCAATTTGCAAAAATAACACTGATTTTTATGTAATTTTTAAGACCAAGAACTTCATTCACATTAGACATGAATTTTCAAAGTTCGGAAAATAACTCACTGTTGTACGCATTTACGCACAATGAAAGTCTAAAGAGTAAAATACATAAATGTATCTAAAATTGTACAGTCAGTTCTAGTGGTTGAGCTTTAGGGTAGCAGCAGGCCTTTTTTTCAAATTTTCATTAGTGGATCATCAGGAACGTCCCGGATTTGGCCAGGACAGGGTGCTGAGGTCGTTTGTAGCATGTGTGCTATGAAAAACAGGGGCCACCTCAAAACAGGCTGCGCAAAGGAACCCCAAATGAGGGATATGGTCACAAAGGCCTCAGGACCATGGGAGCAAAGCTGGTTTGTGGGTACCTAGGCCGGGCAGGCTGGGTGCAGACAGATAGGTCAGCTGGGCTCTGCGTGTCAATATGGCCTTCATGATCAGGAGCAGGCAGGTTGTAGGGATGATTCCAGCACAACTGGGCCACTCACGGAGTAGGTCTGAGGGGTCTCAATGTCCCTTGACAAGTGCTTACTTCCTGGGCAGTTGGAGTCTGGATTGGATTCTTTGTCTCAGTGTCAGTTGCAGGTGATCTGGTACCTCAGGTATTGCCACAGCACAGCTCTTGTAGGTCCTAGTGTCCTCCCAGGTGGTGTGGGAACGGATCTGATCCTCGGGAGCTGGTATACTGCTTCTAGTTTGGTTGTTGCGTCTGTTTCACCAGGGAGCAGCAAGTCATTAAGTCAGACTCAGCGGGTTTGGTCCCAGCAGCTGCAGGGGAGAAGTTATTTTGCTCCATGGGAGTTCTCTGGTGATTATTGAGGGTCTGGAGGTGCTTCTGGGTTCTTGGAGCCCATACAGAAACAGGACAAGTCAGCACACAACGATGATTGAGTCCTTCAAAGCAGCAGGCAGGGTTTTGTGCCACAATTCTGCAGCAGTTACTCCGTTCTCGGGTCAGCAGCTCTTCTTTGTCCGTTTTCTTCTTAGATCCATCGAATCAAATGTTTAGGGTCTAGGGGTGCCAGATAAATACTAAATTTAGGGGTGTTAAAAGGGGTTACAGGTAGTAGTCAATGGGCTACATCTCTTTTGAGTGTCTATACACTCTCTGTCACCACTTCCTGTGGTCAGGGACTCAACCCTGGCCCTTCTAGGGTAATTCCTTCCATCCCAAGATGGAGGAATTGGAATGTTTAGGGGTGGTGCACACCTCCTCATCAAACTAATTTTCCAGTCTGTCTTTCCACCAAAAGTTGAGTAGGACAGGGGGCGTTGACATACTTCACTAACTGGAGATGCCTTGGTTGCATTTCAAAGGTGGCATCACGTTTAAAGCTTCCCACCTTGGAATGTCATTCTGGCCTGGAGAATATGTGAAGCACCTCCACCCAAAGCAGGCATTGTTCCCGGCCTCTGAGAGTTCAGGCATGAGGCCAGAAACATGTCTGATGGTGGCAGGACTAGCCAGAGACCACACCACTGTTTCGCAGGTTTTCAGGGGGCATCTGTGTTGATTTATTAAGGCAAGATATTTGGTACCGAACATCCCTGGGTACAGTGAAGCCATCATGGTGCTGTGGAACAATGACAGGTCTTCAGGCCATGTACTCTATATTTCTTCCCTGGGTACTTACAATATCCAAGAATGGACTTAGATATTTTAGGATCATGCCCGCTCATGCAGATAAGACCACACATAATATAGTGCACCCTGCCTCAGGGCAGTAAGGCCTGCAGTAAGGGTCACTTACATATACCTCATGCAGCGCCTGTGCGCATTGGAACACAGGGATGAGTGCCATGTTGACTCTTTGGTTTTCTCTGTACCAAGACACACAGCCTGCAAGGGCAGTTTGCGTGGTCTTGGTGAGGATTCACTAGGGCGGCACAACTTGTGCTGCAGCCCTAGTGCGCCCTCTTCAGTCCCAATGCCCTAAGTACTGAGGGCACCATTTATTAGGGACTTACAGGGGTTGTCAAAGTTGTGCCAATCATGGTACAGTTTTTAGAAAGAGCTCTGGCACTGGGAAACTTGTTAGCAGGGACCCAGTGCACTTTCATTCAAAATGATATCATGTTCCAGGCAAAAAGTGCGGCTAACCATATCAAAAGAAGCACTTTCCTACATGGACTATGTGCTCGGCCTATGTCCATGTATGGGAGAGTACATGAAGAAGGTGAACAAGAATCTGCAGGCCAGCACAGAGCTCAAAATATCTGGTCTGACCAGAAGGCAGCCATGGTTGAGTATTAACCAGGTTATCTGGTGTGGGTGTGAGCCTGTGGCTCCCAGGACCCTTCAGGACAAGTGGACTGGGCACTATCCCATTTGGGAGAAGAAAGGGGGGTTACCTACTTAGTTGACTTAGGCACCCCATGAGTCCTTTGAGAGTACTCCATGTAAATCTCCTGAAACTACACCAAGATGGAGCTAGCATGATCATGCTGATAGTCACTCATGAGGGTCACCAACAAACCCTCAAGATGGTACAGTGAAGGATGTAGTCTTATCTGACACTCACTGCACAGCAGCAGACTGACTACAGGAATGTCCTCAGCAAGTTTGCAGAGCTCTTTTCCTCAACCGCTGGACATACAACCTGGTGTACCCATAATATAGGCACCGGTGACAGCCTCCCTGTCAAGAATAAGATATGCAGACTATCTGACCAAGTCAAGGCCAGCATCAAAGCTGAGGTTAGCAAGATGCTAGAGCCTGGGGTTATTGAACCTTCTGACAGTCCCTGGGCCAGCCAGGTGGTACTGGTCCCCAAGCCTCACCAAAAGAGTGCCAAGATAGAGATGAGGTTCTGTGTGGGTTTTAGAGAGCTCATTACAGTGACATACTGGCACATGCATCAAAGCTTTTTGCGATCGCAAACGGTGCGATTTGCAAAAATCGTCCGTTTGCGATTGCAAAATTAGCTTTTGCGATGCATCATGGGTCAAGGCCCTCGCAATTTGAAAATTCGCAAATTAATTGCGAGTTCTCAAATTGCGATTGCATTTAAGGAATCACATTTTGCGATTTGAGAATTCGCAATTAATTGCGAGTTCTCAAATTGCGATTGCATTTAAGGAATCACATTTTGCG
This sequence comes from Triturus cristatus, assembly GCF_964204655.1. Classification (NCBI taxonomy): domain Eukaryota; kingdom Metazoa; phylum Chordata; class Amphibia; order Caudata; family Salamandridae; genus Triturus; species Triturus cristatus. The sequence continues at coordinate 1,568,547,912 of NC_140589.1, forward strand.
ATTCCTTAAATGCAATGCAAGAACCACTTTGAAGTAGCGATTTCGCTACTAGGGGTTGAACTTCATGGTAATTTGCAAAAACTTAGAAAAATGCACTAAAGTGCATTTTTCAAAGTTGTAGGTTACACAAACACACATGTCTTTGGGACATGTGTGTGCGCAACATTTGTGCACAGATCAATTTCAGGGGTGCAACAGGGTGTCCTTTTGATACCCTTGCAACCTTGAAATTGCATGAGCAACTTGCGAGTACCAATTGGTACTCGCAAATTGCGCTTGCAATTTCCCATTCATTCCTATGGGCCTACAGGGCCTTCGCAATTAAGGACTCGCAAAATCCTGGCACGATGCATGTGCCGGTAAGACTGATGTCCACCCCATCCCAAAGGCAGATGAGATTATTGATAATTTAGGGGCAGCCACATTTCTCAGCACCTTTTGACTTGACGTCAGGGTATTGGCAGCTTCGCTTGACCCAAGGAGCAAAGGAGAGATCTGCATTCTCCACCCCAGAGGACCACTTTCAATTTAAGGTGATGCCCTTAGGATTAAAGAATGCACTGCAACTTTTCAGAGATTGGTCAATTGAGTTCTGTCAGGCCTGGATGACTTTAGTGCAGCTTATCTGGATGATATTGCTGTCTTTAGCTCCACCTGGGAGGATCACCTGGTCCACTTCAGAGAAGTTTTGCAGGCCCTGCATCAGCCAGGCTTCACAATTAAGGCACGCAGGTGCCAAATTGGGCAGAGTACTGTTGTGTACTTGGGCCACCTTGTAGGTGGAGGCCAGGTAAGACCTCTCTAACCCATGATCCCGACTATTCTGGACTGGGGGCTCCAAAGACACATACCCAGGTCAGGGCATTCCTTGGCCTGACTGGTTGCTACAGGAGGTTTGTGAAGGGGTATGGTACCATTGTGGCCCCCTGACAGAGTTAACCTAAAACAATCAGCCAAAGAAAGTCATTTGGATGACAAGCTGTCAAAATGCTTTTGACACCCTGAAACAGTCATGTGCTCAGCAACAGTACTAAAAACACCTAATTATGGGAAACAGCTCATTGTTTAATTAAACACTTCTGAACATGGGATTGGGGCAGTGTTTTCACAGGCCAACGATGAGGGCCAGGATCAACCAGTTACCTACATTGGCAGGTGAACCCATCCTAGAAAGCAGCAATGGAGTGCCATTGAGAGGGAAGCCTTTGCTCTGGTTTGGTCCCTAAAGAAGCTAAGGGCCAGATGTATGGCCGTTTTTTTCAGTCGCAGAGGGGTTTCAGACCCTTTTGCTACTGCAAAAGAATGAGTTGGCCATGTTCTATTCCCAAAATAGGAATAGCGAGTTGCTATTAGGAAGGGGCATTGTGAAGGGGGTCCCTTCCTAATAGCGAGTCCTCCAGGTGTGTATGACTCTTATGCGACCTCAATTGCAGTTGCAAAACAGTCGCAATTTACCACCCTACTCAGAAGGGTGATAAAACACTTGCAAACAGGAAGGGGTCCCCAGGGGACCTCTTCCCCTTTGGGAATGCAGGAAAAAATATTTTTTAAGGGCAGCCAATGGTCCCAGGGACCACTACCTGCCCTTAAAAAATGAAACAAAAACGTTTCATATTTTCTTTTTTAAATGCATCACGTTTTCTTTTAAGGAAAATGGGCTGCATTTTTGTAGAAAAACGGCTTTATTGAAAAGCAGTCACAGACATGGTGGTCTACTGACCCCAGCAGGCCACCATCTCTGTGAAGCTGGCCATTCCCAATGGGGTCGCAAATTGCGAGTGGCCCATGAATATTAATGAGCCTCGCATTTTGTGACCCCATTGGGAATCGCTAACAGTGTCTCTGACACTGTTGTTCATTGTATTTAGCACCTCGCAATTTGCGACTCGCAGTTTGTCGCAAATTGCGAGGCGCTAAATCCAATGGTCGTACATTTGGCCCTAAGATCCTACTTGTTTGAGACTCACTTCAAAGTTTGAACCGACCACAGGCCTCTCAGTTGGTTAATGCAGATGAGAAGAGAGAGTCCCAAGTTATTGAAGTAGTCCATTTCCCTACAGGGGATGGGCTTTGTAGTGGAACACAGGCCAGGCACAGACCATGCCAAATGCAGATGGCCTTTCCGGGTTTTTTCACTTAGACAAGGAGAACTACCAGGAAGGGGGTTAGTGATCATCACCTTTCGTACGGGAGGGGATCATGTTTGAAAGTTCCCTTTTTGTCATGATCACTCCCCACATTTTGCTCTAGTTGCTGTCGCTATAGGTCTGGAAGTGTACCAGTGCCAGTGCTTTTTTCCTTAAACTGTAGCTGTGAACTGGTACACCCAATTGGCACACACTTATCACTCCTTGTAAGTCCCTATTGATTGGTACCAGTGACACCCAGGGCAAGGATAATAAGAGGGGTTGTATATCGCAAACAGGTGACCCTTGGTCTAAGAAAGACAGAACCTGTCACAAGGGGCAATCTAGCTGCAAGGAGCATCCATTAAAAAGGACAAAACCACTTACCCACCAAAGGTTGAATGCTTCATCATTGGGAAAAAGGTATACCAAATACCACAATGATGAGCTCAAGGTAAGTGGGAAAAGCAGCAAAAAACAATGTGTGTGAGAGTAAAACTAGCTTCAGTGTACTTCATATCCCTATAGTCCTTGGGCCAGGATTGAAAAAAAGAGCACTGGTGGAAAAAGCATATTCCTGCAGTTAGTGATAAATGTAGGCCTGGGCGGTGAACTTCGCTCCGTTCGCGGAGTTTGCAGAGTTTTCTGCACTCTGCACTCCGCGGAGCTCGCAGAGTGCAGAAAACTCCGCTTTGCGTTGTGCAGCAGAGTTTTTTCCCCGCTCGCGATCGGGAACGGTAAGTTCGCGATTGCAAACAGTAAGTTCGCGAGCGCAAGCTGCCCCTCGGGTAGAATTTCATAAGTACCAGCACAAACTGCAGTTCGTTCTGCACTCTGCCACTTGCTGAACTTCGCAGAGTTTTTTTAAATTTCGCGGAGTTCCGCGTGGTAAAACTCCGCGAACTACGCCCAGGCCTAGATAAATGGTGGTCGATATATTTGAGCCTAGTCACCCTGGAGGTGTGGCAGGTTTCTTCAGGACAAAGTAGTGCTGCTGCTCAGCAGCTTCAATTCAATTCAATTTGATTGTATTGATATAGATCTCTTACAAGATCAACAAGTGTGCATAATTCTGTTTGTAAACATAAAATTCTTGCATAAAATATTTTAAAGCTTAGTAGAAAAATCACATTTAAAATAAAAATAGAAAACATTTAATAAATTTGCACAATTTATAGCAAACAAAATAATTTGGTGGACTTTTAAAAAAATCAATTAAATAGGTGGCTGAGAAAAGGTTATATCTAAATGCATCAGCATGCAGCATGTATACTGTGAATTATCAAAAAAATGTGATAAACAAAACTTCATACAAAACCATCCACTGATCCTTAGTCCAGGGATTCACTGGTTGTACGTAAATTCACAAACAGAAAAGAAATCTATATCACAACATAGGACTACTCTAGTGGTTTCATTTTGAACAAACCAAATTAATCAAAGCAGGCCAAAAACACATTTGTTTTGTGCCTAGGGTACAGATCCAAAGTACCTATAACCATAATTTCTTTCAGGTTCTGTGTTAGTAAAGTTAATGATGAATATGGCTTACCCGTTAGTGTTGTTAAAACAAGCCTCACCTCAACCTGGCGTGTGGTGCAGGAGAAACAACCGCCCTGAAAAATGCAAAAGAGGTGAGAAGTGGTTAGTAGTCTCTCTAATTCCAGTCTGAGGATGTAGAATAGCAGATGAAACTAGACAAAGAGATCCAGTGAGTGTATTTTCAAGAGGAAATGAATCACAGTCTGCATGCTGGGACCCTGACTTGTGTGAAGATAGAAAGAAGAGGAACAGAGCTCAAGGTTCTGGAAAATGAATTCCTGGTACGGTGTGCCAATCTTTACCAAATAATGCATTGAAAAACGCATACGAGTGACCCATTTTAAAGGCTAGACATGAAAAATAGTGTGATGGCACTTTATATGTCAGGTGTTTTAGGAAGGACAAATGTGCCAAACAAGGGGGAAGTTTTAACCCAAAGATTCTCTCTTCCGCCCCATGCTGTACCGAATGGGGCAGTATGAAACAATCATAATTGTGGTGGATATTACTCCCTACACAATTGGAGGAAGCCACTCATTTCCACCATTTTGTCAAGAGATTGTATTTGGACTAGGTATGAAAATTAGTGCTCATATCAGAGGAGGAGCATTCTAATAAGATCAGTCTATGCAAATTAATTGTGCCACAGTCTCACATGCAAGTCTAAATACATATATATGTATGTGTGTGTGTCGTGGCCTCGCTATTATGAATACAGTATATGAGGGAAACAGACCCATATGGAAGACCTAGGGTAAAAAAAGTGTCAGAGTTGCATTTAAAACTAAATTGCCCGCCCTTATCATTTTTATTGGGAGACCAAGGTGAACGCTGGGTGGTAGGAAATTTGGCAATCCCAGGCAAAAATGTAATTAAAATATGATTTGTTTTAAGCTAAATTTGAGGTTTGCAATGGATTCTGGGTAGGAAACCATTGGGGGTTCTGCATAAGACATACTTCACTAGACTCCCCCAGGTGTCTAGGTTTTTAGAAATGACTGGGGTTGGTAGTTTTCCCCAGATGCCCGCCAAGCCCAGGAACAAACACACAGGTGCCCCCTTTCAAAACCAGGTTGTTTCGTGATACAAAATTTTGATGTCTCCAAAACACGTTTTGGGCCCTTCCCTGTCGAGAGTACTTGCCCCAGCCACACAAATGAGGTACCATTTTTATCGAGAGTTGGGGGGAATGCTGGGTGGTAGAGCATGTGTGTCGGCTCGGTGATCCCACAACATTCCCTCACAGAAATGTAATGAAAAGACGATTTGTTTTTAGATAAATTTGGTATTTGAAGGGGATTCTGGATAGGAAAACATTGGGAAATCCACACAAGTCACACCTCCCTGCACTACGCTGGGTGTTTAATTTTCAAAAATGTCTAGATGCCAGCCAGGACCAAAAACGCAGGTGATTTCCTTGCAAAACCAGGTTGTTGTATGATCGTTAATTTTGAAGACTTCACAGTGCGTCTTGGGCCGTTTCCTGTTGCGAGTACTATGACTACCTACACAAGTGAGGTACCATTTTTATCAGCAGACTTGAAGAAACACTGGGTTGGTGAAAGTATTTGGCTCCCCACATATTTCAGATCCTTCCATCACAGAAATGTGAGAAAAATGTGTTTTTTTGACAAAGCTTGAGGTTTGCAAGGGATTCTGGGTAACAGAACCTGGTAAGAGCCACACAAATCACCCCATCCCGGATTTCCCTTGATGTATAGTTGTAAAAAATGTACCGGTTTGATAGGTTTCCCTAGGGTTCGGTTGAGCCAGGGACCAAAATCCACAGCTAGGCATATTGTAATCAAAGGGTCAGGTTTTAGTGGAAAATGTGATATGTTCATGTTTTGTTTTTGGGCGTTCCTGGCACGGTTATTAGGCCTACCCACACAAGTGAGGTACCATGTTTTATCAGGAGACTTGGGGAATGCTGTGTGGAAGGATGTTTGAGATTCCCTGTAGATTTCAGAACTTCCCATCACAGAAATGTGATGAAAATGTGTTTTTTTTGTTTTACAAACTTTGATGTTTGCAAGGGATTCTGGGTAACATGACCTGGACGAAAGTCACACAAGTTACCCCATACAGAATTCCCCTGGTTGCCTAGTTTTTAAAAATTTACAGGTTTTCTAGATTTCTCTAGGTGCCGGCTAAGCTAGTGCTCAAAATCCACAGCTAGGTACATTGTAAAAAAGGTCTGTTTTCAGTGGGAAGATGTGATGTGTCCACATTGTGTTTTGACCCTTTTGCTGTCGTGGGCACTAGCCCTACCTACATACACAAGTGAGGTACCATTTTTATTGGGAGTCCTAGGAGAACACAGAAAAGTGAAACAAGTGTTATTACCTGTTGTGTTTCTATGCACTTCTGCCTTCCAAATATAAGACAGTGGGTAAAAAAGAATACATTTGGAAAAATGCCCTCTAATTCACATGCTAGTATGGGTACCCACAAATTCAGAGATGTGCAAATAACCACTGCTTTTAAATTGCATATGTTGTTCCCATTTCAGAAATACATACTTTTCCTTGATACTTGTTTTTCACTCATTATATTTTTCCAAATTACTTGCTCTATACTGGGTACACAATGATAAACCATTACATGGTGCAGCTAAGTTATTGGCTCTGGATACCTCTGGTTCTTGGTAAATTTGGAAGCCCTCTATATCCTCTTAACCATAAGGGTCCAGCAGCCGTAACGGTATATTGCTTTAAAAAATCTGCCATACTTACAATAAGTTACAGGTGAAAATGTATGCACAAATGGCTGTTTTTTTCTACTCAATTTAAATATTTTATAAATTCAACTATAACTTTCTTTAAGAAAACCTTTAAGGATCTACACAAATGACCCTGTGCTGAATTTAGAATTGTATCTGCTTTTCAGAAATGTATAGCTTTACAGGATCCATCACTGGTTTCACTAACTGGAAGAGGTTAAAGCACAAAAATATGTAAAATAGGCTAAGTCTCAGTAAAATATCAAAACTGTGTAGAAAATGTTGGTTTTCCGACAAAAGTCTGCCTGTTCCTAAAAGCTGGGAAGCTGGTGATTGTAACACCACAAGCCCTCCATTGATTCCATTTGCAGGGGGAAAAAACAGATGCTTTCTTCCCCATTTTTCCAAAAACAACAACATTTAGCTATTTTTTGGCTAATTTCTTGGTTCCCTCCAGGGTAATTCACAAACCCTGGGTACATTTACAATCCTCAGGATGTTTGTTGGAAAAAAAGAATGCACATTTGGCATGGATACCCTGCGTGGACGAACAGTTATGGGGGGCAAAGCAGGAACTACCCGAAATGACCCAAAAAAGGCGAGGCACGGGGAGGATGCCGTGCAATCCTATCTGGTGTGCCATTAAAGAATGGAACAAAATATAGGGAAATCAATTAGTCTCCTACTCTAAATGGAACATTTAAGCTTGCACACAATCACAAAGAATCCAAGATGCATGTCTGCCTATAGCTGACCTGTATCGCTCAGGAACATTATAACGATTTTTGGGGGCCCTGGGCCAAACGTATTGTGGGGTCCCTTTTCGAATAGCTTTAAATTTATGATCCAGTTTCAGCTCTTTTATGACCTTACGGTCATGTCACTGACAGTGAAGTGCCCAGGCACACTTGTCCAAATTCAAAATGTGTTTACATCTAATATTTAGGATATTGACGTGTTTTCAATATTTTAACACAGCAGCAGCTCACTAACAGTACTGCAAATAATCACTGTGACATATGGTTATGCGAGGTCCTATTTTGATCGAAAATAAAAAATGTATGGATTTTGCATGAAACAAACAATATTTATCAGCAAAATGTGTGTAAAAGACTCACACATTACTCACTCTAAAAATAAATTAAAGGAAACCGGTATTTGAAACAATCTGAGATGTATTCACGGTCATCAGTGCAAGAACAGAGCTGGCTCCATCAGGGGGGCCACAGCCCACTTTGCCCATGCCTTAAAACGTCTCTGGTATCCACAGGTTAAGAGCTGCAATTTTGGTGAGCACCTCACAAGTGACTACTGCCTAAAAGCAACAAAACAGCAAATAAATTAAACGAATCAAGCACCACTGTGCTCGGTTAGACCAGAGGCGCCGAATAACCTATACCCTATCAGTGTCTGAATCTCCATCCCACCCTGACCGTATTAAATAATGTTTTGCCTCAGAATGGACAAAAAGTATTAAATTAACTCCTTGTGTACCCAGTTTCACGGTTTCTTTTAACATGTTGCAGTTTCACCCATCTTTACCTCAACAGTGTTAAAGGTGATAGCTTTGGCCTTTCTTTGATGTAGAGAGAAATTCCATCCTCCTGGGTACAGTGTTGCTGCACTAGAGCTTTTGTATAGAGCGCTTCACGCTACATTTTCCTGTTCCTGTTCATAGTGCATACTTTGTATGCTGTTTTCAGATGGTAGGCAATGGCACTCGTTTTGTGCAAACAACACTTGTTTTTCATCACCAGACTTCGACCAAGAGAAATATAAGATCACCGTGACAGTGAACACAATGACATAGGTAGAAAACGAGAAATCAGGGATAAAAAAAGAACCTGCAAGTGTGAAATAAAAAAACAGGAACTGGAGAGTGGTAGAAAAAAGATGCGTGAGGTAGAATCCCATTTAGGCACTCTTGATATTTAGCAAAATAGGCCTTTGCAGCACTGGCAGCAGGCTTCTATGAAAAGCTTTGGCCCATTCACTAACATTTTTAATCAAGCGCTACATTTGCATCGGAAACTTGAGCTGCAGATTTGTGCTGTCCCAGGAGGTACCCCACACTCAGCATGCACCTAAGACCTGTTGGCTGATTAACGAGGCACACTCTCTAGGAGGAAAGCTATCTTCTTTGTAAAAAAACGTTTTTGAAAATGTTGCCCATCATTATGTAACTCAAGAAGGTCCACAGGGAAGAAACGAAGAGTCACTTAAAAATGGGATCGATGAAAAGAGAGAACATTCCCAACTTTGAAATCTAAGCTCTGAATATGAGTTCCCCAGGGGCGGGTGCAGTATTTATCGCACCCTGTAAAATTCAAAACCACATGGCTAGAGTTTAGAATTTGCTGGGTGCCATAAAGTGCACCCTTTACATGTTCTCCCCAAAAAATGGAGTACAACATACATATTTTTATGCTTTGCCCAACCTAACCTATGTGTCCCGGTATGTAATGGACCATTTTCTTCCTGTTTTATTTCAGCAGATGGTGCAGACTTTTGTGAACTCGGGAAATACCAGGGGCAATATTATAGAAAGCGTGCCCTAGGTGCAACAGGCAAGTGCGCCCACTTTGTGTGCCCCTGGGGCACTTTGGTATTACAGAATGGGATGCACACACTTGTGCACCCCTGTTGTGTAGTTCCCACTAATCCATAGGACCTGCACGTTTGTGGACAACTATGAACTTTGGGTGAGGTTCCTAGACTGATTCCAAGCACCCCCGCAGGATTTGTTGACCTAGAGAACAGCTAGCTCACAATGCCACCATAAGCCCCCCTAACCTAAACAGGGAGCGAATGGTTTCTGGCAACCACTGATCATGATAATCCTGACACCTCAGGGATCGTGGTAACAGATCAGAACCCTTCTGCTCATTCACTTGTCTTCTTCATTCTCAGAGAAATATAGAGAATACACAATGGGAAGTTTTCAATATATTTGTTGAACCAACGGTATTCTTGTATAAAATACATGTGCTGCGATAATCAGTAGAAAGAAGCAGACAAAATTGATTACAAGCACCAAAAGTGTAAATAGCATGTATAGTTATTCCATGGCGCTGAGACAGTGTATTTATGCAGGCATATAAGACAAGGTAGTAATCAGGGTTACTCCTACTATGCAATCCCTATGCTATGTATGTCTAGAGTGTGTCTAGGTATAGAGCCAAGAATCACCCCCACGGGATGATCTAACCCCATTACCTGATAGGAGAGAATGCAGGATCCCTTCTTGGTTACAAATTGGACACCCTCACAGAGATGTAAGGCAGCTATTTTGCCAAGCCACAGCGTACAGGGACCCTCAGTGCCAGCTGAAGTGCCTCCTCTGCTAACACCCAGAAATGCTTCTTTATTTATAATAAAAAAGCATCCTTGCAATATACATACATATTAGCATTGAGGTGGATATGTAGATAGCCCTTTCGCCACATTGGATGAAGATAGAGTGACATTTGTACATAATGCGTAAAGGCCTTAAACGTGGTGTTCAAGGCATCATGATAATGCTGTGCGAAGCCAGATATGCAAATGAAAGTAGTTGCAGAGAATCTAATCCAGCATTGTCATGCATGCAAATATGTGCAAAAGGTCACAGCAATAATGTTACTGTGCAGAGAAGAGGATAATGTAGGGAAATGTGCAGCATTGCTGGATGGGCTTAACTAGGGCACGGAACACCCCCTTCTGTAATGCTGATAGCGTGGGCACACATGTAGTGCCAGTGCAATCATGAGAAGGCATTCCCTCATTTGAATGGGGATGTGGCCACGTGCACATGAGTGAATCACTTTGCCTCTGCATCCGTGCCATTTTACCAATCTAGGTGCAGAGACAAACATGCCTTTAGGAGGTGCACTTTCAGTGTGCCTCCTAAAGGCAGCCCCCTGGGGGTGAGGAAGGGGGTCCCATGGACTCACCAGACATTCCTCTGTTGGTGGGTGCAGTCACTAAATGCACCCACCTGCATTGGGATCTCTAATACCCCCTTGAAATTGCAGGTGGTTTGCCACCTGCACTGTGAAACATGGATCAGCATTTAAACAGATACTCCATTTCACTTGAATGCACTGCCCCTAGGGCAGTGCGAGATAACAGCTGCCCTGTGGGCATTGCATTTCTTGCAATACGGTGCACTCTCCTTGGTTGCACACATTACACCTTTTGAAAAGTGTGCCATGGCGCAAACAAGGAAAGTGCACTGTATTCTTGATACGGCCCCAGGGACTGTAATATACATTGTGCCAGAGGGTGCAACAGGCGTTTGCGACCACACCCCCTTGGCACAATGTTATTACAGAAGGGCCCGCAGGCACTTGTGCATGTAGCGCAAGCGCTATCATGAGAGGGTATTCTCTCATTTGCATGGGGGCATGACCCCTTGCTAATGAGGTAATCACTTTGCCTTTGTGCCTACACTGTATGACCGACATGGGCACAGAGACAAATATGCCTTTAGGAGGCGTACTGAAAGTGAGCCACAAAAAGGTGGCACACTATCAGTGCGCTATCCTAAAGGCAGCCCTCTGGGGAGAGAGAGTGGGGGGCCTAAGGATCCCCCAGCCACCCCCCTGCATGTAGATACAGTCACTCACTGCACCCACCAGCAAGTGCAGGCAGTTTGCCGCCCCTACAGAGCAATACGCAGCAGCTTTTAAACAGTTGCTCCTTATTTCACTTCAATGCACTTCCCCCAAGGCAGAGTCATCTTTCTAAATACAGTGCACTTTCCATGTTTGTGCAGGGTGCACCTTTTGAACGGTGCATCGTGGCACAAAGAAGGAAAGTGCACTTTATTCATAATACTGCCCCAGGTAGATTACCCCACTCATGATTTCTGGAAGGATTGTAAAAATACTGGACACTCACAATCGAGGCCTACGTTGCTACTAACATCACCAGCTTCTGTCAACATCATGAAGTTGTGAGGTCATACTTTCTGCAATGGCAATTTTCTGTAATTGTCAATCCGTTTAATGTCATCAAGGCATTTGTCTTAAAAGAATTACATGAAAACGCCTTACCTTTTGTTATAGTAGTTGCGTTTGTGCCTGTATTGTTATGGTTTTAAGGGGAAAGTTTTGCAATTTTACTAGTGCAAAAGCAGAAACTTTGCAAATTTCGATAAGAGAGGGTAAAAATTCTGCATATTCTTGATTTCAAAATGAATGCTCAGGTATTTTAAGCGGTATATTAAAAAGGATTGTTTTGCCTAATTGGCAAATGAACTTCTTGAGGTTTCTCTAATTGCTGAATGAGAAGATTTGCTGAACAGCATTTTTGCCAAAACGGCGTCTCACAATTAAAGGCAGTGACAGAAACCTTCCACGGATGAAATGAGACTGTCATTTGCCCGTGACAAGATTGAGTTTCCTTTGCGTTTCTTCCCAGAAGTAAGAGAAGGGAACTCTTTGATCAAGGTGATGGCACTAGAGAGCTATGACATTGTCAGTATCACATATCTCTGCAAAGATGAGGATGCACCGAATTGTGTGACTGGAGAATTGCCACAAGCAGTCCCTAGGAATGTTCCCTCTAACTCTGTGGGCTTTAGAGCACTGTGTCATTTTTCTGTCAAATGGAATTGCAGAATGCAATGCTACTTTAATATCTATGTGGATGTTTTGATAATGCGGTGGGCATTGTAAATTGTAATATTATAATGGTTGCGGTTGGAATACAGTATTGACATCCTAAACTTGTTATTTCTTCTTTCTGTATACTATTTCACTCCAAGCTGATACTGAAAAGGTATAATTAAGTACATTTGGGCATACATTCCACACTATAAAACGGATGCATTTCTTCATGAAGAAGGTTTCATGCGGTAAATTTTAGGAAGAATTAATTGACCTTTCTTTAGTGTATCTTTATAGCCAGGCGGCCTAAGTTCTTGGCATTCGTTCATTTGTATCCGATTGATTTACCGTATTAGATTTTGGGGTCGATTTATCAAGATTTGATGCAATGCAACACATGCGCCACATGTAGAGAGCAGGAATGTGCCATACTTACTACCAAATTGGGCATTCTTCCTCTCACTATGCACTCAGGCACCGGCGCAGGCACCCTTGTGCCATGGTACCAGAGTGCCTGCATTACAGCCAGAATTCTTTTTGTGCAGGAAGGGGCAACTTCCTGCACAAAACAATCCTCTGAGGCATTTTCCACTATGTGTGCTGTAGAATACAAGTTGCATTGAAAGAGGAAGTAAAAAGTAGAAATAAAGACATTTCTTCTCGTTATGCCTCATCTGAGAATGCATAGCATTTTGACACATTCCCAGGTTTACTAGTGTTAGTAAATCTAAGAATGTGCCAAAAACATGAATGGATGTGCTCCAGCGGAAAAGGGCAAATTTACATATCCTCCCTATGTCACAGACTCGTCATCACATTTACTCATTCATACCTTCATTCATTGGTGGGGCCCATAACACCAACACTCACACGTCTTACTCTAGTCTGCACACAGGAGGAAAAGAAGCGCTGGACACCTGGGGGTACCTTGTTACCTATCGGGAGTAATTCCTTTACATTATATACATTATATACACCTGTACCTATAGAATCCTAACTTTGACATCAAGGCACTCCACCACTTGGTCGATGGACCAATTAGTTGGACTGGTTGATGGTGATTTAGAACCAGCTAAAACACATTTAAAGCTTCGGAAACATTTGATTAATTTTCAAGACCTTATTAAAGAATCACAAACTCATTTGTTATTAATCAATTTTAGTTTATCTAATTAGGATCACTGTGCATTAGCATATTCAGGGTTACAGTTCAAATAATTCCTCTATTTAAGAGACCTCCAATCTTTTGATCTTTAACATAAACTTTATATAACATTTATATTTACCGAATTTTGAACATTGGCGACCTTCCGACCACCCCGAATATTATTCCAGTCTCTGCGACAATCTTCAGAAGAACCCACAGAAATAATCAAAACCCTTCAGATGGAATTGTCCTCTTGCAATCAAAGAAAACCCAGGTAAACCAGGAAATCTCCTTCAGCTCGGCGCAGTCCCCACGAATCAACCAAAATGAACGTACAATCGAAAGAACCCCCCTATTCCAGATCATGGACTTTTTATACCTTTTTTCTCCTTGCTTTTAGGTCAATGTGCAAGAATTTAGGGGTAAAAAGTTTTCTGATTGGCTAAACCAATTTCAACTTGCAAGTCTCCCGAATGTTCCCAGGTTTGCCTGTTTCCCATGAGACCGGGCATGACATTTCTCAATTGTACTCTTTTTGGTAATTCACAGGCAAAAGTTCCGAAGTAACAACATGCAAGCCTTCTTGTACAGGTCCTTCACTGTCCTCTCGGTCATTCGCACCATTCTCCTTTTTGGCAGTCCTCCATGTTCCTATCCTTGACAAGGAACACTCTGGTTCATGTTGGAGGTCGCTTGGAGATCTCCAGAGCCATCCGATTCTGCGCAGTAGACATCGCGCTCACATGACGGTGGCATCTTCAGAACTCCATCTTAAGTACTGCGGCTTAGTAGGCCCGAATGCCAACTTAAGCGAAAACATTACAGTAGTTAAAATATAGAAATGAAGATTCTAATGTTTAAACCCACACTAATCCCAATATATATTAGAATTTTCCTAGCTTGTAGCAACATTTAAAGCGATAATACTCACCATTCTGCAGCACTGGAAGAACAAACCATCACAAAAGCAACATGAATCATGCAATTCTCTATTTCACCACATTTTAAGGTTAGTTTGCGTATCAAAGTTAATCATTTAATTGTTTGAATGCAATTAGCATTTTAGTCCCACGTGAATCTTGTGTTTATTCAGGTGCAAAGGTTGATTAGTTATGCCATTTCACACTAATTAGTACAAGTTAATATTTAGAATGATTACGTAATTAAATTTCATGCAAAATAGAGGAGGTATACAAAATGTTGCTTTACCTGCTCCATCAATCCCCCCTTTGGTGATTTTTAACATCGCCACAAATCACAATAAAATGTCAAAATTTCCACGGAAATGATTACTCAGTTCTCTTGCATTTGTTATGTTACATCATAGTATTTCCCATCTCATCCGCTCTTGTTTTCTTGTACATGTTTTCTTTGCATTCTTCTAGTTCTATATCTCCTACTTCTCTTTCTCTTCTTTCCTTTTCCTTTCTGTTCGCAATCTCTCTTTTTATTCTATTTTGTAATTTTCTTCTTTTTATACATACACACCCTAATCTTAATATCAATATCAGCATTACCACACAAGTCACTGGTATTAGTATTTTACCTACAAATGAACTACCTAATTTTGTTAATAAACCTTTTATATTAGAAAAACTTTTACTAAGTTTCTCCCAAACACTTTCAACCTCCAGTGGAACAATTTCTTCATGCAAATCAGTTATATTTTGAATGTATTTCTTTAAATTTTGGCTCTCATCAGGAATATAAGTACAGCAATGTTGTACCTTCAGCATTCCACAGACTCCTCCCTCTTTGGCTAATATAATATGAAGGGCAAGTCAATTTTTCATAATCATGGCTCTCATGGCAACCATTTCGGTATTTACCATTAAGATCCATCCAGCTGCGCTTGTCGATAAGCGATCCACAACTGAAGACAATTTTCTAATTTTAAGTGCATTCAGAGATATTCCAATGGCTGGTATCAGTGCTCCAAAAATATCCACTATAATTTCTGACCAACTCTCCCTCCTTCTACGTGTTAGTTCTTAACCTATTTCGTGCAAACCATCCTCTTCCCTTCCCACATGAAATATTTTTGGGAAGACCAGGCCTAGGTAGCATGTACCATACCAGTGGTCCGGTAACCTATAATAAGCCCTGTTCCCACAGATATAATATACTCCAGGGAATACCGGATCATTTCCTCCTTTAAATCCCCATCCTCCCATGATTTTATATAAGTCATGGCATTCACTTGCACCTACAAAGTAATTATCATAAGCAGTGTTTTCTCTACTGATGCACAATTTCCCTCTCTGAGGCCAATCTAAAGCCATTGTGGGATTTGTTTCTCCCTTTAAATGGTTTTCCTTTTCAGCATCTCAAAATGTTGCTTCCATCTTTTCTCCAGACACTTTTCTTTGCATCTTAATTCTCCTCTTCTCTACCATGTTCAAGAATGTTTTTCTTCTTTCCTCAGACTACAAGTAAGATTATTCTTAAACACTTCTTCTAAAGTTAATTCTCTTGTTTCTAGGAAAAATTCACCTAAAATTCTACCAGGAATCACCTTGTTTAGTTTGGGGGCTACGGGTATCTGTGAGAAAACATTATCTACATCAGTATAATAGTATTCTAATTTCCCTGTTCTATAGAACAAACTTGCTAACATACTACAAGTTATCCCATATGTCAAAGGAAGGTGATGCTAGGTGACACCTTCTGACACCAATGCAGGTAACTGCGTACAAACATAACAATCTCTAACTTGCATAGTCTTTACATATTCGTACAGCACCTTTGAAAAAACATTATTAGAGAAATCACTTAGGGCCCGATTCACAGAACTAACTTAAGACAAAATCCTAAACCTACTACCATTTTGGTATTCACAGAAGGCACTTACTCATTTTGGTATTCACAGAAGGCACTTACTCATTTCGGTATTCACAGAAGTTAGGACTCCTAACTTTAGGACTCCTAAATGCCTTCTGTGAATACTGAAAGTCTTAAAATTAGGATTTTTCTCAGTTTAGTAATAGTATAGTTAGGACTCCTAACTTTAGGACTCCTAAATGCCTTCTGTGAATACCGAAAGTCTTAAAATTAGGATTTTTCTCAGTTTAGTAGTAGTATAGTTAGGACTCCTAACTTTAGGACTCCTAAATGCCTTCTGTGGATACCTAAAGTCTTAAAATTAGGATTTTTCTCAATTTAGTAGTCCTAAGTCTAAATTTAGGACTACTAAATTGAGAAAAATCCTAATTTTAAGACTTTCGGTATTCACAGAAGGCATTTAGGAGTCCTAAAGTTAGGAGTCCTAACTATACTACTACTAAACTGAGAAAAATCCTAATTTTAAGACTTTCGGTATTCACAGAAGGCATTTAGGAGTCCTAAAGTTAGGAGTCCTAAATTTAGGACTACTAAATTGAGAAAAATCCTAATTTTAAGACTTTCGGTATTCACAGAAGGCATTTAGGAGTCCTAAAGTTAGGAGTCCTAACTATACTACTACTAAACTGAGAAAAATCCTAATTTTAAGACTTTCGGTATTCACAGAAGGCATTTAGGAGTCCTAAAGTTAGGACTCCTAACTTCTGTGAATACCGAAATGAGTAAGTGCCTTCTGTGAATACCAAAATGAGTAAGTGCCTTCTGTGAATACCAAAATGGTAGTAAGTTTAGGATTTTGTCTTAAGTTCGTTCTGTGAATCGGGCCCAAATAGACTTATCCTTGTGAAAATCTGTTCTATCTACCAGTTTAGTATCATGAGTATCATAAATCTCTCCTCTATTAGTCCTGTTCTCGGGGTGGTTTTCTACCTCTTCAAATGTCACTTTAAATTAAACCGTTATTGCTAATATGATCCATACAAGCATTAGTAATCCTGTACAACAAAAACACATTTTACACCATCTTCGGAGAAACCCACATGTAGGTTTTCTACCTTCTGTGTTTGCCATTTCAGAAATGATCAGTGTCTTTTGACTTAGCCTCTTTTCATTCACAATTTATTTTCATCTAAACCTGAGGCTTCGATTGCCTAATTGGTTCTTTCAGTCACGGGTCTTGCCCAGCATTTTAATTCTTTGCGTCTTTCTTTGTCATTTCAATCCGTGCATGGATCGTCTTTGTCTCTGTTTTCACAATCTTGGTTTAGAACTTCCTGATCATCCGTCTCTTCTCTGAAATCAGAGAAGATCATTCTCAGGATTTCCGAATCTTCTTCTTCTTCAACCACTTCCTGTACCATCACTCCTAGACTTTCTTGGCTGTCTGCTTCCTCTTGTATATCAGGAAGTGCTGCATACGTCCACTCTGGTGACTTGTACTACTGGTTTGGTTTCTTTATTCTCTTTGCTCCTTTCAATTGTGCCTGATCAGTGTCTTCTGATTTCTCTTGACTAGACACTTCATTCACGTGTCCAGCATCAGAAGATTTTATTCTCGTTAGTCAGTATCTCAATCTTTTAAGTTTATTAGACCAGATTTCTTCTCTCGACAGCCTCTTTAACTTTTTCCCCTTCTCTTCTCGCTCTGTTTTCCAAGCACTTTTCCTTAAAGTTCTTCCTCCTTGGCTTTCTTCTTCACTCTCTTCGGATTCCGTATCGGTCTGACTTTTACTTTCTTTGGATTTTGTTCTCGGGACCTCAGGTTCACTATCTACGTTTATCACTCCTCGTGTTTCTTCCACGCAATCTTCCTGCTGGCTAACTGTCCCTTTTTCTACCTGGATGTGTGTCGTCCCGACACCTCCTCGGTGGTCTTCCGCAATATTCTTACCCTCACTCTCTGTATCTAATTCCTCACCTTCTATTTCTTTGATTTCAGGCGGAATTTCTCTGATACTTGTACTTGGTGCTTCTTTATCAAATATTTATTTTTCAGTTTCTTCAATGTTTTCTTTTATCCTTTCATGTATTCCCACCTGTTCAGTCTCTGATTCGGAGCTAGTATCGGAAATTTCCAGCCGCCTCCTTAATGGTATATTCTCTTGCTCCGCAACTTGGCTCAAATCTGCTTCTCCCCTTCTTGGGGTTTGTCTTGTTCTTGTTTCTTCTGATTCTGACTATTCCAAATACTCTTCTTCAGGTCTATTTATAGGACCAGGGACTCGAAGAGTGTGACTAACATGAATCCAATTCTTTACCTCGGCACACTTTACAGCAGTCGTTGTGGTCAGAATCACTTAGACTCAGATATAGGCAGTAGTTTGTTGACAGGAATGAAAACATGTCTCATTGCTCTACCCATAATAATTTCATGGGGGCTCAGACCGGTGCTCCTATCAGGAATCAACCTAATAGTCATGAGCACAAGAGGCAAGACATCTGGCCATTTTAGACCTGTGGCCAAACACATTTTTCCCAATCTGTTTTTAATGGTGCCATTCATTTGTTCCACTACTCCAGAAGCCTCTGGGTGATAGGCACAATGTACTTTCTGTTGTACATTCACTGCTTCACAAATCAATTTTATAATTTCATTTTGGAAATGCTTCCCTCTATCTGATTCAATCGTTACTGGAAAACCAAACCTAGGAATGAACTCCCTCAATAGAAGTTTCGCTACAGTAACTCCATCAATCATTCTGGTCGGGTAAGCCTCCACCCAACGTGAAAACAGACAGATGATTACTAAGACATATTTTAGCCGATTACACGGGGGCATTTCAATGAAATCAATCTGCATTCCGGTGAAAGGACCTCCCTCCCGTCCTATAGTTCCCAAAATCACCACCGTTTTTCTTCCTGGATTATATTGTTGACATATAAGGCATCTTTGACAAAGGCTTTCAGCTACGAGCCGGAACTTGGCATTATACCTGGTCTGTTTGAAAAGTCTAATCATGGCATCCCTACCTATGTGAGCCTGCCCATGGTACATCCGTGCCATGG